>NC_056077.1:17878787-18181818 GCF_016772045.2 Ovis aries | reverse complement strand
CAGTCACACACTTGGTAATGCAAGAAACAACATTGTTGTAAAACAGCCAATATGAAAAATAGCACAGCTAGGAGTATTAGTAAGGTCATAGGCAAGAACTTAAGTCAAGAACTTCAGTGGCTATAGCCCGCTATATTCCAGGTCACCTGACAGTCTGCTCTGTACCAACTTTTGTATTTAAGGAAAATTACATATTGGTGTTGTCCATAAAGCACCCGGCCCAATTTCCTAGCGCTACTAGTCTGGCTATTCCTAGTACAGTTTGATTGTTCCCAACATAAGGGAGACTTTATATTTAAATGACCATAGCCTAACGTTAATCCCCTGGTTGCAGATCATGAAGCATCTGATCTTCATCCCAAGACAGGTTACTGAGTTAAGCTTCAGAAACAAATTTAGAGTGCCCTTTTCATAATTCGATTAAAGTTTACAACAATATAACCTAACAACAAAGAACTATCTGGGAAGCGAGTCAGTAAATAGAGGCACTAAAAACCAGAATTAGAATTTGATATCCAGAAAAGACCCTGATGCTTGGAAAGATTGAGGGCAGGAGGAGAAGGGGACAACAGAGGATGAGATGGTTGGATGGCATCACCAACTCAATGGACGTGGGTTTGAGTGGACTCCGGGAGTTGGTGATGGACAGGGAGGCCTGGCGTGCTGCGATTCATGGGGTCGCAGAGTCGGACATGACTGAGCGACTGAACTGAACTGGACTGAAGCCCACTGGGGCTTCCCTATTGGCTCAGTCAGTAAAGAGTCTGCCTCCAATGTGGGAGACCTGGGTTCAGTCCCTAGGTCAGGAAGATCTTCTGGAGAAGGACATGGCAACCCACTCCAGTATTCTTGCCTGGAGAATCCCATGGACAGAGGAGCCTGGCAGGCTACAGGCCGTGGGGTCACAAGAGTCAGGAACAACTTGGTGACTAAACCACCACCATCCATTGACATGTCTCTTTCTCTCTAAAATTATATTCTTTTTTTATCAAATATGGTCAAATCAAGATTAATTTGTCTGTGAACGGTCTGATTAATTGATAAAAGATCCCCTAAGAGCAAGAAAGCCATGTCAAGGGTTTGTCACCAGTTTTGCCTTGCAGATTTAAGTGAATTCCTCCTTTTTTGAGATCCACAACATACCTTCAGACTCCTGCACCTATTAGAGGGTGGCATTCCTTATTTAATTTCCTTATAATGCTGCTGGGAACCTAAGAGTTTCCCATCTCTGGAAAAATCAAGTAGAAAGAAAAGAGAAAAGTTTCAATTTTATTCACAGTGGTGTCATTTATGGAATTGCTGTAAGTCATAAGCAACTTGAGGGGAAAAGTTTCCCCATATTTGGAAGACACAATTCAAAACCAGTAATATTCCAAGATGAAGCCCATAAAAATTATAACCATATTCATCAGTTCCCTCAGTAAACAATCCTGTTGTTAGTTAGCTTTTCATGAAGACTTCCTGGTGGCAAGCCCATCTCTCAACCAAGATGGATTCCAGCAAGAAGGACTCTGGGAGGTTGGTCATCTCCTCTCTCTTTTGATCCCTCCCGAATTATCCCAGTTAGCTTTTGGTGGCAGCACTATGTTCCTTATAACTCAGGCAACTCAGGCAAGCAGGCCTGGTTAAGGTGGGTGGTTTTAATCAACAGTTTCTATTGGTGAGACGACTCAGGCAAACAGGCCTGGTCAAGGTGGGTGGTTTTGATCAATAGTTCCCTAACAATCCCTTGGACTGTAAGGAGATCAAACCAGTCAAACCTAAAGGAAATCAGTCCTGAATATTCATTGGAAAGACAGATGCTGAAGCTGAAACTCCAATACTTGGCCACTTGATGTAAAGAACTGACTCATTGGAAAAAACCCTGATGCTGGGAAAAATTAAAGGCGTGAGGAGAAGGGGTCAACAGAAGATGAGATGGTTGGATGGCATCACCAACTCGATAGACATGAGTTTGAGCAAGCTCCAGGAGTTGGTGATGGACAGGGAAACCTGGCATGCTGCAGTCCATGCAAAGAGTTGGACACAACTGAGTTACTGGACTTTCTTTCTCCCTAACAGTATGAAGCCCTACCACTCATTCTTTTGTGGTTCTAGTGACCGATTGAAGTGTGGAATGGCAATATAATCCTGCCCATGAAAATCTGAAAAGTCTCAGAGACTAGGGGACCTTTTAAAATAGCTTTTCTTCATAAAAAAAATAAAGATGCATAGGGGGAGAAATGGCCCTTCTTTTGTGTAATATGCACAGAATGAATAGCTGCCACCATCTTGCAAGCATGAGAAGAACAAACCAGAGAGGAAAGATGAAACATCAAAGACAGCAGAGCTGATGACAGAGACATCTGGGCCATTGATGATGTCGCTCAACAAAGTACTGATTTAACAGACCTGGGAGCTCTATATCAGCTTTGTTTTCGTGGGAGAAAATTAACCTCTATTACGTTTTAACCATTTGAATCAGATTTTCTGTTATTTGCAGTGAAATGCCTGATAAAATTAGCCATAATGATATCTGTATCTTATTATGATAACTGATGTCTTATTACTGCTAATAAGATTTATTGTACACTTACTACATTTCAGATACTGTACTGAGCTTTTCAGGTATTTCCTTTGAAATATTTCATGTTTCATTCTAATAACAAATTCATAAAGTAGATACTATTATTAATTCCATTTTGCAGACATGTAATAAAGTAGAAGAAAAGAAACTAGCATTTGTAGGTTACAAACATACCTATGTAACTTCCTGGGACATTGGGAACATGACTCAGAGTGCAGACTCCTGAGTCAGACCATCTATGTTCACATAGTTTTTAATCTGTTACCAACCCTGTGATCTTGGGCACATACTTACAAAATATTCTCTTTGAGCCTGTTTCCTCTTCCTTAAAATGGACATAATAATTGCATCCATCTGAAAGTGTTGTTGGATGAAATGAAATTCATTGAATCAACAAATACTGTGTGTATGATTTAATACTTCCCTTAATTTTGCAAGGGGGGGAAATACTACCTCCATTTATATAAATGAGGAAACAGGTTTAAAGAGGTAAAATTATTTGTCAGACTCTATTGTTACTGTTAATCAGCAGGATGCTGGGATCCAAATCCAATTACGTTTCTTTTAGTTTCAAAGAAATGGGTGTAGTTACATGACAAAGGTTGTTCGGGTCCAAGGTTGCGACAGAGAGCTGGGGAATGAACTAAACAGAGGTTGTGAAGAGCTCTTTGTGCTTTTTCAAGGAAAGTGGGGAACACGTTGGTGAACTGAGGCTGTGGGACTGTGAGAAGAAGGAGGCAGCAAGGTCTAGATCTGGCAGTGGAGATCAGGAGAAGGTAAGAATTGCCAGGTGAGTGACACTCCATCTGCAGATATGCAGCCAGTCTCTGGGGATACACTCTCCAAGGATGGCTATGGGATCACCCCATTCATTATTAGATTTGCCTTGTACATTGTGATATTGTGAATTTTAATAAGACACATGTATTTGTCTCTGTCCTATTTCTGGCACAGAGCTCCTAAAATGTTAAGAATTTCCTAAGTGTTGGGTGTGATCTCGTGCCTTCCGTTACGTAAATGAGGTGAGTTTTGGACCACACCCAGATGAGGGCTGGTTGTCCAAGGAACCAACCCCATGATTAGAGGGTTGGAACTTTCAGTCCCACAGCAGGAGAAGAGAGGCGCTAGAGACTGAGTCAATAGCCAAGGGCCAATGGTTTAACCAATCATGATTATGTAATGAAGCCTCCGATAAAAACCCAAAAGAAGGGTGTCCAGAGAGCTGCCATGTTGGCAAACATGCGGAGGAACTGATCCATCTCCCTTCTCCCCATACCTTGCTCTTTGTTATTTCTTCTACCTGGCTATTCCTGAGTCATATTCTTATAATAAACTGGTAATCTAGTAAGTAAAATGTTCCTCTGATTTTTGTGAGTCACCTTAGCAAATTAATTGAGCCTGAAAGGGGGTTGTTGGAACCTCTGATCTATAGTCAGTTGGTCAGAAGCACAGGTAGCAACCTGGATGAGCATAGACATCTGAAGTAGGGCAGAATAGGAGTGGGGGACATCCTCGTGGGACTGAGCCCATAGCCTCTGGGACCTGACATTGTCTCCAAGTAGCTGGTGTCAGAACTGAGTTCAATTGTAGGACACCCAAATGGTATTGTAGAATTGTTTGGTGTATAGAAAAAAAAAAACCACATATTGAAACACTGTCAGAATATTATGCACTTTGTTGTCAAGAATCCTTGAGATGTTGCCGATTGTTACAGTTCAGTCACCTCTCCATCAGCCAACATGGGCACAAACTCACCTCAAGCATGTGGGCAATCAGGGCTATGAAGTCTCAAACTTGTTGTTGAGCCGCTCAGTCCTGTCTAGCTCTTTGCAACCACATGGACTGCAACACTCCAGGCTTCCCTTCTCCCAGAGCTTGCTCAAATTCATGTCCATTCAGCCATCTCATTTTCTGTCATCCCCCTCCCCTCCCAACTTCAATCTTTCCCAGCATCAGGGTCTTTTCCAATGAGTCTATTCTTTGCATCAGGTGGCCAAAGTATTGGGAGTTTCAGCTTTAGCATCAGTCCTTCCAAGGAATATTCACAGTTGATGTCCTTTAGGACTGACTGGTTTGATCTCCTTGCAGTCCAAGGGATTCTCAAGAGTCCTCCAACAGTTGTTGGAGGAAAGCATGCATTTGAAAGCATCAGTTCTTGAAAGTATCAGTTCTTCAGCACTCAGCCTTCTTTATGGTCCACATCTACATCTATACATGACTACTGGAAAAACCATAGCTTTGACTATACAGACCTTTGTTGGCGAAGCAATGTCTCTGCTTTTTAATATGCTCTCTAGGCTGGTCATAGCTTTTCTTCCAAGGAACAAGGGTCTTTTAATTTCATGGCTGCAGTCACCATCTGTAGTGATCTTAGAGCCCAAGAAAATAAAGTCTGTCACTGTTTCCATTGTTTCCCCATCTATTTGCCATGAAGTAATGGAACCATATGCCATTATTTTAGTCTTTTGAATGTTGAGTTTTAAATGAGCTTTTTCCCTATCCTCTTTCACCCTCATCAAGAGGCTCTTTAGTTCTTCTTCACTTTCTGCCATAAGGGTGGTGTCATCTGCATATCTAGGTTATGAATATTTCTCCTGGCAATCTTGATTCCAGCTTGTGCTTCATCCAGCCCAGTATTTCCCATGAAGCGACTTCACTTTCACTTTTCACTTTCATGCATTGGAAAAGGAAATGGCAACCCAATCCAGTATTCTTGCCTGGAGAATCCCAGGGACAGAGGAGCCTGCTGGGCTGCCGTCTATGGGGTCACACAGAGTCGGACACGACTGAAGCGACTTAGCAGCAGCAGCAGCAGCACTCTGTATATAAGTTAAATAAGCACAGTGACAATATACAGCCTTGACATATTCCTTTCCCAATTTGGAAACAATCTATTGTTTTATGTCCAGTTCTAACTGTCGCTTCTTGATCTGCATACAGATTTCTCAGGAGGCAGCTAAGGTGGTCTGGAATTCCCATCTCTTGAAGAATTTTCCACAGTTTGTTGTGATCCACATAGTCAAAGGCTTTAGTGTAGTCAACCAAGAAGAAGTAGATGTTTTTCTGGAATTCTCTTGCTTTTTCTATGATCCAACAGATGTTGGCAATTTGATCTCTGGTTCCTCTGCCTTTTCTGGATCCAGCTTGTACATCTGGAAGTTCTTGGTTCATGTACTGCTGAAGCCTAGCTTTGAGGATTTTGAGCATGATCTTGCTAGCATATAAAATGAGTACAATTGTACTGTAATTTGCACATTCTTTGGCATTGCCTTTCTTTGAAAGTGGAAAGAAAACTGACCTTTTCCAGTCCTGTGGCCACTGCTGAGTTTTCCAAATTTGCTGGCATATTGAACGCAGCACTTTAACAACATCATCTTTTAGGATTTGAAATAGCTCAGCATAGCGATGCTTCCTAAGGCCCACTTGGCTTCACATTCCAGGATGTCTGGCTTTAGGTGAGTGATTACACCATTATGGTTATCTGGGTCATTAAGATCTTTTCTGTATAGTTCTGTGTATCCTTGCCACCTCTTCTTAATATCTTCTGCTTCTGTTAGGTCCATACCATTTTTGTCCTTTATTGTTCCCATCTTTGCATGAAATGTTCCCTCAGTATCTCTGATTTTCTTGAAGAGATCTCTTATCTTTCACATTTTATTGTTTTTCTCTATTTATTTGCATTGTTCACTTAAGAAGGCTTTCTTTTTTCTCCTTGCTAGTCTCTGGAACTCCGCATTCAGATGGGTACATTTTTCCTTTGCCTTTCACTTCTCTTGTTTTCTCAGCTGCTTGTAAGTCCTCCTCAGACAACCATTTTGCCATTTTACATTTATTTTTCTTAGAGATGATTTGGGTTTCTGCCTCCTATATGATGTTATGAACCTCCATCCATGGTTCTTCAGGTACTCTGTCTATCAGATCTAATCCCTTGAATCTATTTGTCACTTCTACTGTATAATCATAAGGGATTTGATTTATTTCTTACCTGAATGGTCTAGTGGTTTTCCCTACTTTCTTCAATTTAAGTCTGAATTTGGCAATAAACAATTCATGATCTGAGCCACAGTCAGCTCCCAGTCTTATTTTTGCTGACTGTATACAGTTTCTCCAACTTCAGCTGCAAAGAATATAATCAATCTGATTTTGATATTGACCATCTGATGATGTCCAAGTGTAGAGTCATCTCTTGTGTTGTTGGAAGAGCGTGTCTGATGTCTCAAACTATATTATTCTAAAAAGAAAAAACAAACAAAAAAACATGATCAAGTGGCTACAGCAGGAAGTTTGGGGCCAGGCAGAGCTGATCTGGAATCCTTCTTACTAGGTGATCTTAAGCACAATGCTTGCCTCTTGGGCCCTCAGTATGATGGTTTGAGAGTCAGACTATCTGTATTCAAATCTTGGGTTGCCACCTACTGGCTGTGTAACCTCAAATAAATCACTGATAAGCTCTCTGAAGCTGTTTCCTCATCTGTAAAATAGGGAAGATAAGTTTACCTACCTGTTGAGAGGTTTAGATGAAATTATGTAAGTCATATATTCAATGAGTAGTTGCTGAGAACCTGCTAAACGCCTGTCAGGGTCTGGTGGTGACAAGATAGGCAAGATCCCTGTCCTTGTAGAGCTCACACTGGAGTGAGAATGAAGAGATGATACAGAGATAATTGAAATAAAATAACATTAAGCAGCGATCAGAGTAGAGCTGCTCTGGACACAGAAAGGGAGGCCTGAACCAAAGTTGAATATTGGTTGACCAGAGGCAACAGTAGGTCCAAAGGCCTGGAGACAAAGCAGAGTTTGGCACAATCATGGAGGAAAGTAAGGACCAGAGTGTCTGGACTGAGCAAAGGGAAGGGCAGTGAAAGAGGTAGCCAAGGTTTGGACCCCGGGAAGCCTTGTTACTCTTATTTTGGGGTTTACTCGAGAAAGGAAGACATCAGTGGAGGTTTTAAAACAAAACAATCCTTAGCAGAGTGCCATCCATTCTAAAATTCATTCCCAGGATCTATTTGAGTGAGGTATGGTTAGACACGCAGACATGGAAGCGACTGTCATGAGGGAAGAAGTTCATACTCACAGATTCCTAGAAGGAGGAATCCTTCACAGGAGCCAGGCCAACACAGGGAAGCACCAGATTCAGCCAGGAGGCAGAGGTGGGTTAGGGCAGAGTGTGGCCCAGAGCCTCTATTGGGGTGCTAGCAGAAAAGAAAGGGTGAGTCAAGGGATGCTTGTTGAGTAACTTTAAAGCTGGATGGTTTGAATAATTTTGATGGGCTCTGGACTCTAGTGGCAGTCCCTAGCTGTCTAGTTCCTGGCCCTGGGGCGATTTAGGGCAGGGGAAACATTGGTTCGGTGGGTGAGAGTTTGATAAAGGAAATGATTGGAGAGTATGGGATCTTTACTAGTTGGTTTGTACATCAAAAGCGCACTCAAAGAGAGCCGTTGGCTATTTCTAGGAATTAGCCCTGAGAAGGGCCATCTCTCTAGCATCAAGGCCCTAGATGTCAGAACATCAAGAATACAGAAAGTAAGGAAGATATATCCAATATATTATCATATAACAAGTTTTTCATAATTGATATCCAATAGTATTGTCTAATCAGAGAAGGCAATGGCACCCCACTCCAGTACTCTTGCCTGGAAACTCCCATGGACGGAGGAGCCTGGTAGGCTGCAGTCCATGGGGTCGCAAAGAGTCAGACATGACTGAGAGACTTCACTCTCATTTTTCACTTTCATGCATTGGAGAAGGAAATGGCAACCCACTCCAGCGTTCTTGCCTGGAGAATCCCAAGGACGAGGGAGCCTGGTAGGCTGCCATCTATGGGGTCGCACAGAGTCGGACAAGACTGAAGCGACTTCGCAGCAGCAACAGTATTATCTAATAGAGATGAGGGCAATGCCTCCTATTTTGAAAAATTGTGAGCAATTATTATACAATGTATGCAAAGAACCTAAAACATAGGAAGCACGCAAAATTTTTATTTCTTTCCCTTTCCTGCTACAACACATTTTGACCTCTAATGAGGTATTTAGACCAGAAAATACCCAATAGCAGATGGGTTCTGACCTGCATTTTAAACTGATAACAAAGTTCCACCTTTCACATACCAAATCAGCCCTGACATATGATTTTTTTAATGTATTCATTGTTAGATATTGCCACCATATTTGAACGTCTGACAGTTACTTAAAAAGAGGGTGGGATGATTTGAGAGAATAGCACTGAGACATGTATATTACCATATGTGAAATAGATGACCAGTCCAAGTTCGATGCATGAAACAGGGCACTCAAAGCCGGTGCATTGGGACAACCCAGAGGGATGGGATGAGGAGAGAGGTGGGAGGGGGATTTCGGGGTGGGGGCACATGTGCACCCATGACTGATTCATGTCGTTGTATGGCAAAAACCACTACAATATTGTAAAGTAATTGTCCTCCAATTAAAATAAATAAATTAATTTTTTTTTTTAAGTAGTGAGAGCAACAGGGCAAGGGAAAGAGAATAAACATTTGTTGAGTGCATGTTGTAGGTCAAGCAGTGTGTAAGATGTCCATCATCACCATGTTTCCCCAAATACAGTCACAAAAGATGCTATGGTCTAACCATTATACCCCTACTTCAGATCTTGTGCTGAAATCCTTACCTTAAAAGACGAAGGAGTTAGAAGGTAAGAGCTATGACATTGATTAGGTCAAGGGTGGAAACCTCATGAATGAAATTAGTGCCCTTATAAAAAGGCCCCACAGAGCTTCCTAGTCCCTTTCCATGATACAGACCCAATGAGAGAGCTCTGGCATGAACCAGGAAGTGAGGTCTCACCAGCCACCACACCACATCTGCTGGCACCACGATCTTAGGCTTCTCAGCCTCCACAACTATGAGAAATTTCTGTGGTTTATAAGCCACCCACTCTGTGGTATTCTATTATAGCAGCCTGACAAACCAAGGCACCATGGAAAAGATAATTTTAGAGATCCCTAGACCCAATATTAAATGACATTGAATCGCCTGAAGGGAGAATTAATCCCTTTCCCACCTTTCCAACTGCAGCCAGAAAAAGTCCCAAGCAGGCACTAGCATTCCTTTAATGTCTCTCTAACACTAATCTTTCAACAAAGAAGATTCGGAGCCTTGGCAGGCTACAGTACTAGCTAGAATTCTAATGATATTGGTGTTTCCCCCTTGATTTCTTAAATGACTTCCTTCTTTGCAAAGCAAGAGAGACTAGTGTGACTACATGTGATAAAAATTAATTTAAAAATTAATTTTAAATATCTAATTTTTAAATAGAAATATTTCTAAGTGACTCGGCTTAAAAAGAAACACTATGTTAATAATAGTACAAGCAGCAAAAATCATGCACATGGTATATACGCACATGAAATACTAAGATTCTCTCCTTTACCTCAATGGCATCCTCATGAGGCAGACACTGCATTGATCTCTGGTTTACCTATACGAAACTGGGACACAAAAAGGGGAAATGGCTCAGCCAAGATCACATAAGCCTCTGCAACCCATCTGGCTCCAGAGTTTGAAATCTCACCACACTGATAGATCAGGGTGTTTGTTTCCAGAATCAGAAGTTATCAATTTGGGAAAGCCTCATATGTATCTCTTAAGGAAGCTAAGGGACCTGCTGTCTTTAGAAATTAGCAGCCAGCTATGCGAGACGGCAAAAGAGACACTGATGTATAGAACAGTCTTTTGGACTCTGTGGGAGAGGGAGAGGGTGGGATGATTTGGGAGAATGGCATTGAAACAATGTATAATATCGTATATGAAACGAATAGCCAGTCCAGGTTCCATGCGTGATACTGGATGCTTGAGGCTGGTGCACTGAGACGACCCAGAGGGATGGTACGGGGAGGGATGGGAGAGGGGGGTTCAGGATGGGGAACACGTGTATACCTGTGGCAGATACATGTTGATGTATGGCAAAACCAATACAATATTGTAAAGTAATTAACCTCCAATTAAAATAAATAAATTTATATTTTAAAAAAAAGAAATTAGCAGCCAGGAGTCTGGGTAACCCTCACCTGGGAAGCCTGGACAAAGCACTTGATTATCTTTTCAAATCTCCAGCAGCTTTTCCTCCCATAGCACAGATAAAGGGAAAGGCAGAGCAACACTAGAACCAGATGTTACGTTATGAATTGATCTCTTAGATCAGTAATGCAGAGTCCCTGGGATGACAACCTTGTTCCGGAGAAAGCAGCCTTCAGGGCTCAGGTATTCAGGACACTGTGAAATTTCCCTGAACAGGACAGATCATTCTTCTGCCCCACCTAGCCCAGTCCAGCCATTAGATGGCCTGCCTGCTGTCCTTTCTAGCCGTTCTTCTTCTGTCCCCATTGCTGCCTAGTGGAACTGGCCTTATCTAGACATTGATGAGTCATGCCTCTGTACATTTCAATGTTTTATCCCTGCGGGGAAGATTCTGGTAAGTATCTTCACTCTCACTGTTCTTAATACCCCATATCTCCCTCTTAAGACTATTTCTAAGGCTCTTAAAGAAAATTGAACTTTTTGGCAATGATTGGGAATGGAAAAAGCTCAAGGATTGGGGTAGGGTGGGGGGGGGGGGCAGTGGTCTCATGATTAGCTGGCTGGAAAGAATATTCAAACCATCTCTCTTCTTTTAGTGTCACAACCTAAGTACCTCAAATGTTCTGGGTGTTACACAGTATGTGAGAATTCTTGGTCTCTGGAACTCCACAAATCAAAGGAAAATGACATTTGGTAACTTTTTACTCATACAAAACACAGACATGATGGTACTGTGTGTAACAGTAACGCTACTGCTACTGTCTCTTTTGGAGCCAGTTCTCAATTGTGCTAAGAATGGCTTCAGCTTTGAGTTGTACAAGCTGTGTTTATGTTCCAGCTCTGACGCTAATGCAGTGTGTGGTCATGGACATATCACTTAACTTCTCTGGATCTCAATTCTCTCATCTGTAAAGTGGGGCAATTGGATAGAATTCTCTCTGTGGATCCCACAGCTCTCAAATACTAGGTCATTGTGGGCACACTGCTTCCTCTCTCTGAGCCACAGGTTTCCCATATGCAAAATGAGCTAATTAAGCCCTGGTCACTTCACAGAATAATGATGATTAAAATAGAATGGTTTATGTGGCTATACAGGCATACCTTGAAGATATTGTGGATTTGGTTCCAGACTATAGCAATAAAGTAAACATCACAATAAAGTGAGTCACTCAAATGTTTTTATTTCCCAGTGCACATGAAAGTTACGTGTACACTGTACTGCAATCTATCAGGTGTGCAATAGCATTATGTCTAAAAAAACACATTAAATAAAAGATACTTTAGCTAAAAGATGCCAACCATTGCCTGAGCCTTCAACTAGTCATAATCTTTTGCTTGGTGGAGGATCTGAAATATTTCGAGAACTACCACAATGCGACACAGGGACATAAAGTGACAAAATGCAGTGGGAAAGATAGCGCCCTGATGGGCATGCTTAACGCAGAGATGCAGTGGGAAAGATAGCGCCCTGATGGACGTGCTTAATGCAGAGTTGCCACAAACTTCCAATGTGTTAAAAATGCAGTATCTGCAAAGCCCAATAAAACAAGAATATGCCTGTACTTTGTTACAAGTCCTATCAATTGTGAAGCGTTACTGTAATGAGAATAAAGATCTTTGGCTGATCAATGTGTGTCTTTTAAATGAAAGGGAGAGTCTTAGGGGTGTTTTTGAGAAGTACTCCTCATATCATTCCAGAGTTTTATCTAGCCCATCTTTGTCTCTAGGAGATTATTTTTAAATTATAGGAAGAACATTTGGTCTTCCCAGGTGGCACTAGTGGTAAAGAACCCATCTACCAGCTCAGGAGACATAAGAGACACAGGTTTGATCCCTGGGTTGGGAAGATCCCTTGGAGGAGGGCGTGGCAACACATTCCACTATTTTTGCCTGGAGAATCCCGTGGACAGAGGAGCCTGGCAAGCGACAGTCCAGAGGGTCTCAAAGAGTCGGAAACAGAAGTGACTCCGCACGTAAGAATATTTAACATAAGATCTGCCCTTTAACAAATTTTAAGTGTATAATACAATATTGTTAACCATAGGCACGATGTTAAAGATAAGATCTCTAGGATTTATTTGTCTGGCATAACTAAAAGTTTATGCCCCTTGAGTAGCAACTCTCCCTTCCCATCCACTCCCCAGCCCCTGGCAACCACCATTCTCCTTCTGCTGTAATGAGTTTGCTTTGTTTATGTAAGGAGAATCATGCAGTGTTTGTCTCTCTGTGACTGGCTTATTTCATTCAGCCTAATGTCCTACAGATTCATCCACATTATCACAATGACAGGAATTTCTTCTTTTTTAAAAAGCTGAAAAACATTCCATTACTATAAATGCATGTACATATATATATATATATATATATATATATATATACACACACATATATAAACATTTTCTTTGTCCATTTATCCATCAATGAACATTAGGTTGTGGCCACATCTTGGAGACTGTGAACAATGCTGCCACAAACATGGGAGTGAGGAGATACTAGAGGGTTCACGGGGAAGCAAGAAGTCATAGATCTGGAATGGGCAGAAAACATGAATCACAGAAATGGCCGCAGAGCAGATGAGTCCTGTTGGGCTGTCCCCACAGAGATGAGTAAAATCCATCTCTCCTGCCCATGTTCCACTCATTCAAGATTCTAAGCCCCAGCGGACAGACTCTAACTGACCAACTTTAGGGTACCTGACCATCCCCCACTGTCCTCCTTCAAAGGATCTGGCCTTTTCTGCTTCTGTAAAGGGGTGACAAGTTCCTGAATTCACACTCCTTCTGAGAACACATCCGGTGGGGAGGATGACTCTTTGAAAAGGAAACCAGGATCTGTTAGGAAGGGGAATAAGATTCTGTGCAGCCTCCGAATGTGAAATAGCCACTTCCCAGAGGTCACTTAAATGCTTAAGTATTGATAATCACGACATGTCACCCTCAGAAATGATTTCTTTTCTTACCTTTTGCTGGTGCATGTCTCCCCACCTGATAAGAAAGAGGTCATTTGATGAGACAGACTGGTTGTCTCGTAGCTCCATCTCCTCTCTCTTTTCTCCTCTCCTCACTCCTCCCCTTGCTTCCTGTCCTTCCCCTCCTCTTTTCTCTGTCTCCCTCACCTCACTTCTGTCAGGTAAGGTGACAGGAGCAAAATGAGCCTTAAAGGCTATTTAGTAGTCTCGTAGGTCTCTCTGAACAAGAGAAAAGACTGTTCTCCAGTTTCAACATCCTGATCAATTACAACCTCCCTCATTCTACCACAAACACACATGCACATGCCTTCCCTCAATCTAACAAGCACAATCTAACGTACGCCTGTGTGTGCACACATACACCCATGAACACACACATATGTGAAGAAATACACAAATACATGTGTGCGAGTACATCACACAAGCATGCACACACATGCACGCATGCACAAATACTTGCGCTTATATATACATGTTCATGCACACAAGGACAAATACACACATACACACACACACACACACCCCTAACTCTCACCTCCCTTCCTCTCAGACAAAGGCCCATTTCCTTTCCCTCATCCACAGCCACTCGTCTCCTGTTGATGGAATTTACCTTTTCCCCCCACAGAGCCATAGGGGAGAGAGAGGCACACAATTGTGGAAATATTCTCTTCCTGCTCTTTGGCAGCCCCTGACCACTTGACAGGTCAATGACAAGAAACAAAAGACTTTATCCAAATTCCATGAGAATTGACATGCCCCTCAAATAATTTAGTGCATAGCTACTACAGCAGCGCTGTAATGAATCCTCAGCAGCCCACCTAGAGGTCCTCAACCATAAGCCGTGCCCGTGGAGTAAAACCAACCCTGCTTAGAAACTCCAGGAAAGCAAGCAAGAGGCTGCAGACAAAGACAAGCTGGTAAGGGATCTATCAGAGCTGGCCAAGGGCAGCAGAGAACCAGGATAATCAGGGGGATATGTCAGGTACCATTCTGACAGCCTAATAGCAGGGAAGGAGTGGTCTCCTGTAACACTTCTGAAGGCTGGATGTCTAAGGAGCTGCAACACCACAAGGAGGTGGTGATTTCAACAATAGCTGGTAATAACCTGCTTGGCCAAGATACTTTACACAAGGTATTTTTTACTATGTATTACTATAAGAATTTTCAAGGATACATAAAAATTGAAAGAATTTCACAGTGAAAACTCATATTCCCATGACCTAGACCCCACTGTTAGTATCTCCTTGCTTAAACACATATCTGTCCAGCCTTCTCTCTAGTCATCAATGCATTTCAATTTCTGATGTGCGTTACAGTGACACACTGAGTGTCTCTCACTCCAGAACTCCAGCAGGCATGTCATCAACTAGAGTTCAGTGTTTGTTTACAGTTCATACACAAGATACTTTCGATATTAAAAAGGAGGGTTAAGCAAAATTGAAAAAGACACATATAGGCCCATGTTCATTGCATCACTATTTACAATAACTGGGACATGGAAGCAACCTAGAGGTTCATTGACAGATGAATGGATACGGAAGTTGTGGTGCATTATAATACAAAGGAATATTACTCAGCCATAAAAAGGAACTCATTTGACTCAGTTCTAATGAGGTGGATGAGCCTAGAGCCTATTCTACAGAGTGAGGTGAGTTAGAAAGAGAAAGACAAACATTTTGTATTAACACATTTACATACATGGACTCTAGAAACAGAACACTGATGAACCTGTCTACAGAGCAGCAGTGGAGACACAAATGTAGGGGATAGACGTGGGCACGAGGGGAAGGACAGGAGGGATGAATTTAGAGAGTCACATTAAAACATATACATAACCATATTTAACATTTGATAGCCAGTGGAAATCTGCCGTATGACACGGGGACCTCAAGTCCAGTGCTCTGTGACGACCTAAAGCGGTGGGACAGGGTGGCAGGTGGCAGGGAGGTTCAAGAGGGAGGTAACATGCATGTACCTATGGCTGATTCATGTTGCTATATGGCAGAAACCAACAAAATATTGTAAAGCAATTATCCTCCAATTTAAAATAAATAAAATTTTTTAAAGTGGAGGGTGGCTAAGAAAAGGAAAGGATGAACAGAGATGCACAGAGAACTTTCAGGGCAAGGAAAATATCCTTTATGATGCTATAATGATGGATAATGTCCTTAAATATTTGTATAAACCCATAGAATGTGCACCACCAAGAGTGAAGGCTAGTGTAAAATATGAACTTTGGATGATAATAATGTGTGTGCATGTTCATCAGTTCTAACAAATGTACCGCTCTGGTGAGGAATGGGGGAGGATCCACTCGTGTAAGAGCAGAAGAGATATGGGAAATCTCCTTACTTTATGCACAATTTTGCTGTGAACCAAAAACTGCTGTAAAAAAAATTAAATCTGCTTTATAAATTACATAAATAATTTTAAAATGAAACAAAATATATAACTGTGGCAAAGGGCTTCCCTGGTGGCTCAGAGGTTAAAGTGTCTGCCCGCAATGAGGGAGACCCGGGTTCGATCCCTGGATCGGGAAGATCCCCTGGAGAAGGAAATGGCAACCCGCTCCAGTATTCTTGCCTGGAGAATCCCATGGACGGAGGAGCCTGGTAGGCTACAGTCCATGGGGTCGCTAAAGAGTCGGACACGACTGAGCGACTTCACTTCAAGAGAGGACTAACAGACTGGCATCCCAAGGGCTGAATACAGCTTCCAGGTGTGCTGGCTTTACCTGCCCAGCACCTATTCCCATTCCTCCTGTTACAGAATCTCAACTTTCCTTTGGATAAATGGTCTAACTTATTTCACAGTCCAAGTGGTTAGGGATGAATTAACTCCTTCTCTTGCCTCCATTGCTGGACCCATGAGCCCCAGATGACCAATGGGTACATTTTTGGCTGACTTCAGAAATCCAATGCAAACTGGTGAGTTTGGTTGACATGGGTACACAGAAAGGCTGGTCCAACAAGAGTCAAATTTCTCTTTTAGCTCAAGTTACTAACCTGTTAGGATACATCCAAGGATGTCCATCTTCTTATGATGCTGTAAGAGCCTATAAGAGAATGCAGCTAATCCAAAGCAAAGCAGAGTCCATTGGTGGAAAGGGACGGGTACTTTTTGCTCCTGGATCCAGCCAGGCCTAAAGTTCAGCAAACATCCATACTTTCCAGTAGCGAACTTCCATACTTTTCAGTTACGACTCAGTACATTCCTTTAAAAAAATTAAGCTGGTTTGACAGGGCTCTATAACAACCTAGAGGGATAGGAAGGGGTGGAAGGTGGGAGGAAGGCTCAAGAGTGAGGGGACATATGTGTACCTGTGATTGATTCATGTTGATGTGTGGCCAAAACCAACGTACTATTGTAAAGCAATTATCATTCAATTAAAAATAAATAAAATTTTAAAAATTAAGCTAGTTTGAGCTTTTTGATATTGATTTCAATAAAGAGATTTCTGATGAATACACAGTAGTGAGCTGACCTGTGATATGCATCCAGGTCTGGGTTCAAGGAGCCACTACACCCCCTGCAGTGAGGTCTTAATGAAAGATTAAGACTTCCTTCCCCTTCCTCTATAAGGAAGAAAACCGGCCCTGCCCATGAGGTGATCCAAGGCCAGAGCTGCAGGTGACAGGCAATGCCTAAGCGGCAGCACAACACGCCAGGTGTTGCAGAGGAGGAGTGTCAGTCAGGGAGCTGCAGGGGGTGTGCTGGGCAGGAAAGGCTTTGGGGATGAAGAGTCTCAAAAAGTGAGGAGGGACCAGTGGACAAGTTACACTCCTATGGGAGGTGGGGGAGGGCAGGTGGGGCCTCCGGCGCTCCAAACCCTCTTACGCCAACCCGCCTAGCCTGAACAATCTCAGTCATAATCACTGTGGGTCTCACTCTATCCATCTGTCTTTCCATACATCCATCCCTCGTCTCTCCATGTCTCTCTCCGCATCTTTGTCTCTCCCTCACTGTCTCATCCTTCTTTTCCTCTCAGCCTCTCCCTTCCTCTCCCTCTCCGTCTGGTGTGCCACCCCCCTCCCCTTCCGCCTCCTCCCTCTCCTTCACCCACTCTCTCCTAACTTCTGGGAGGCAGTTGGCTCCATCACCAACACCACTGGAGTTCAACGGAGCACCATTTCTCACGTGTCCAACTCGACAGCCTCATAACTTGTCTTCCCGTCCTCATCCTTGCCTTCCTTCCATCAATCCTCCACCTCCTGACAAAGCAAATGTTTTAAAATGCAAATCTAACTCTGGCACTCCCCTGCTTACAACCAGGGATAAAGACTGAACTTCTCAGCACAGGCTACAAGGCCCTTCCCACTCTCCAAGCACAGCCAGGTCTGGCTCACTGCACCCCAGTCTCCCACCTCTTCTCAAAGGGTCTGTCTCACTCCCACCCCAGGACCTTTGTTCTTGTTCTTCTTTCTCCCTTGAAATGCTCTCCTCACCCCCAACCCGCCATCTCTTTCCTAATTAACTATTATTCATCCATCCCATCTTCTTTCAGGCCCAAATATCACTTCCTCAGAGAAGCCTTCCCTGATTGCCAAGCCACATATCACTGTTATATGTGCTCTCATTCCTTTGACTTTTTCTTTAAGCATTTATCCAAGTTTATTACTATATGTGTGAGTATATATGTGTCTGTCCGCTTCTTTGTGGTATCAGATAGATTAATTCATGCCTATCTTTTGCACTTAAGATCCAGGAAAGCAGAGACCAACTTTTCAAAACAACTATATATGCTGAACTCAGTACAGTGGCTGGCACATACCTTTAGTTTTTTTTTTTTACAGTCCCCACCTCTTCCTATGGCTTTCCCAACACTGAAAAAGTGTTAGTTACAATGTGTATTATATTCTTGCAACTGTTTTTCTCAGAGTACAGAATCACTACTTCATACCCTGTCCCTGTGAAGGGAGGAGAAATGAAAGCTAGACCAAGAGGGCCAGGTGTCACCAGGAAAATCGCACATTTCCTTATGGAAGTGAAGAATAAACCAAAGTTCAGCTCCACTCATGTTTATTACCTGCCCAGGCTTACAGGCATTTGAGTTTGCAACTCTCTCCCCTAACATTCTCCATATATTTCTATTCTATTATTTAAGATTTGTTGCTGGACACCTCCCTGGCACTGTGCACTGCAATAGAGCTGAGGACAAGACAGATGAAATCACTGCCCTGTTGTCACGTGGAGCCCGCATTACACTGTGTGACAGTTTTCTGTTGGATACTTGTCCTTCCACTAAACTAAGCTCCTCCCAACGGTTATAGCACAGGCTCTGAAGCCAGACTGCTGCTGCTGCTGCTAAGTTGCTTCAGTCATGTCTGACTCTGTGCAAACCCATAGACGGCAGCCCAGGAGGCTCCTCCATCCCTGGGATTCTCCAGGCAAGAACACTGGAGTGAGTTGCCATTTCCTTCCCCAATGCATGAAAGTGAAAAGTGAAAGTGAAGTTGCTCAGTCGTACCTGACTCTTAGCGACCCCATGGATTGCAGCCTACCAGGCTCCTCCATCCTTGGGATTTTCCAGGCAACAGTACTGGAGTGGGTTGCCATTGCCTTCTCCAGAAGCCAGACAACCTTCAACCCAATCCCACCCAGGTGGCCTTGGCAAATTACTAAACTTCTCTGTGCTTTGGTTTTCTTACCTGTGAAATGGGGCTAATAATTGTACCTTCCTTCCAGTGTTACCATGAGGATAAAAAAATGGGTTAAGACATAGCTGTTTCATAAACCCCCAATCAACGTTAATTTTCATTACTCACCTCTGTGTCCTAAGCAGTACCAGCTTCATAGGCATGCTTACATAGGCCCCTTACTTGGAAGAGCTCCTTATTTGGTTTAATCCTCTGCTGTCTTTAATTAAAATTAAAGAATTTTAATAACCCTAAAATTCTTAATTTTTGAACAAGGGCCCTACATATTCATTTTTGCATCAGGCTGTGCAATTTTCTGGCCAGGCCTGGTCAACATACATCAAATGTCCAGCAAAAGTCTGTTGAAAAATGAATAAGTATATGATTTTCACCAACCATAGTTGTCAGCTCACATACACCATTGTCTTAGAGAATCAGTCAAGTGGGTCAGACCTTGTTGTTGACTCATCATGTCCCTCACCCAGAACCAAGAATACCCAAGGCCTGACCTAGGACTGAAAGGGTTTCTCATCCCATTCACCCATTTCCTAGGAAACTTGGACCTTGACAAGCTGCCAAGGCTCTTGATAGAGCCACAGAGAACCCAGTCCAATTCTCTGTTCTCCAAAATTGTAGTCTGCACTGTCTCTGCTGTTCCCCACCCTCTCTCCCTCCTCAGCATTCTTTGAATGAGGCATACCTGGTTTCCTTCATCCCCATTTTATAGATGGAGAGATGCAGGCTCAGAAACAAGGCCCATTAAAATTCCCCATGTAGCACAGTTCCTCTCCCTAGTCAAGTTTCTGGTTTTATAAAAAGTCTCTAACTAGAGTCCTAGTCCTTCTAGCCAAGGCTACGGTTTTCCAGTGGTCATGTATGGATGTGAGACTTGGACTATAAAGAAAGCTGAGCGCCGCAGAATTGATGCTTTTGAACTATGGTGTTGGAGAAGACTTGAGAGTCCCTTGGATTGCAAGGAGATCCAACCAGTCCATCCTAAAGGAGATCAGTCCTGGGTGTTCATTGGAAGGACTGATGTTGAAGCTGAAGCTCCAATACTTTGGCCACCTCATGCGAAGAGCTGACTCATTTGAAAAGACCCTGAAGCTGGGAAAGATTGAGGGCAGGAGGAGAAGGGGACAACAGAGGATGAGATGGTTGGATGGCATCACCGACTCAATGGACGTGAGTTTGGGTGGACTCCGAGAGTTGGTGATGGACAGGGAGGCCTGGCATGCTGCGGTTCATGGGGTCGGACAAAGCTCATGCTGCAGCAAAGAGTCGGACACAGCTGGAGTCCCAGAATCAAACCACATAAATTATTTTTAAAGTAGCAATCATACATGATAATTACATGCTAAACCTGAGCTTGTGCCCTCCCCCAACCCTACCGGGACCCAATTTTCTGACCCTCTATTCCACAAAGACAGACCCATTGCCCTATACCCTGCATGCCCCCGGTAAGTGCTGCCAGGGTCCTCCATTCTTTCAGTGTTTGTTGAGAACCTGAAAAATGCAAGCACTGTGTAGAAGCACAGATAAAAAACAAGCTAAAAAACAAATTGCATATAGTATATCCATGGTGCCAAGCTTACAGAGAAAACTGAGCAGGGGAGGGCCAGAGGAGTAAGCATTTTGGCCAGGAGTTGGGTGAGTATCTCAATTTTAAATAGGAATGTTAGGGAAGACTTCAGTGAGAAGGACGCATATAAGCAAAGACCTGAGGAAGGTGAATAAGCAGGTTAACGCAGTTTTCTGGAAAAAGAACACTACAAGCTGAGAAAAGAGCCAGTGCAAAAGCCCTGAGGCATTATCCGTGGGTCACAAGGTAAGCTCAGTTCAGTTCAGTCGCTCAGTCATGTCCGACTCTTTGCGACCCCATGAATCGCAGCACGCCAGGCCTCCCTGTTCATCACCATCTCCCGGAGTTCACTCAGAGTCACGTCCATCGAGTCCGTGATGCCATCCAGCCATCTCATCCTCGGTCGTCCCCTTCTCTTCCTGCCCCCAATCCCTCCCAGCATCAGAGTTTTTTCCAATGAGTCAGCTCTTCTCATGAGGTGGCCAAAGTACTGGAGTTTCAGCTTTAGCATCATTCCTTCCAAAGAAATCCCAGGGTTGATCTCCTTCAGCGTGGACTGGTTGGATCTCCTTGCAGTCCAAGGGACTCTCAAGAGTTCTCCAACACCACAGTTCAAAAGCATCAATTCTTCGGCGCTCAGCCTTCTTCACAGTCCAACTCTCACATCCATACATGACCATTGGAAAAACCATAGTCTTGACTAGACGGACCTTAGTCAGCAAAGTAATGTCTCTGCTTTTGAATATGCTATCTAGGTTAGGAAATCTCTAAATAGCCTGGAAGCTTTGTCAAATCACACACACCTGCCCGTCCTGAACCCCAGTTTCTCATCTCAGTCTGGTCGCCTGCAGACAAATCTAATCTATAGGTTCTTGAACAATTATTTGCCAAACCTCTATGATGGTATGGTTTATTTATTAACTACCTGGAAAAGTTTTTTGTTTTGTTTTGTTTTTATTTGGGATAATCACATTTTAATGGGAGAGTTCACAGAAAAGTTTTAATATCCAACTTGGCTTGAGTTATCAGACCTGGCCTCACGGGGCCTACAGTACTCTGTAATAATCTAACAATGACATGTAATGATCTAACGATTCTAATGATGGGAACTGGACACAGGTCCCTTGTGGGGCAGGGGAGAGGCAAGATAGAGGGGCCAGGGGCCTCTTTATCTTGGGCCACCTGGAGTCCACCCAATTCCCTTCCCCCTTGCAATAAATGTTAAGGAGGGTGGGACACAGAGGAGAGACTTAGTCTTCCCTCAGCTCATCATATGCTCCTGCCCTGGCAGCTGCTCATCCCCACCTCTTCTTGGGATTTCTTTTTTTTTCTTAATTTTAATTGGAGGCTAATTACTTCATAATATTGTAGTGGTTTTGCCATACATTGACATGAATCAGCCATGGGAGTACATGTGTTCCCCATCCTGAATCCCCCTCCCACCTCCCTCCCCCATCTCCTTGGGATTTCTACAGAATCTCTAACACTCTCATACACAGTCTTGAGCCCGGGACAGGCATGTCTCCTTTACCAACTCTGTCGTGGCCCACAAAAGAGCCGCATGGAGAACTCTCCCTCTGCCTACTGTGAGATGGGAGTGCCTGTTCACCCCAGCTCTCCAAGATTGCTGATATTCCCACCAGCTTCATTTCTTTTATCCTTCACTCAACCTTCCTAGTCCACCCCGCAGATAGTTCCCACGTGCATCTGTCTGTGTGCCCCTGAGTGTGGTCGTTGCGCATGTTGATGAGGGTGCCCTTCCGTGTTCATGTGTCTAGATGTGGGATGAAAGGGCTTCCACATGCTGGCCTGAGTGTATGAGTGCGCCCGCATGATAAGGTACTAAGTTTGTGAGTGTAGATGAGTCTGCCTGCGTGGCTGCCATCCTATCACTGGCAGGAGGGCTCCTGTGTGGAGGGCTTCTGCTACGCTGCCCGCATCCCATTCAAAGGCACTCAGCTCAGGTACAGCCCACCTCCGGCCTCCCCCAGAGTCAGCACACACACTCAGCTGCACACACTTTCTTTTAAACTTGGGCCCTCTGGACCAGGAAAACAGAGAACCCTAGAGAGAGCATCCTCATGTATGGATGTGAGAGTTGGACTATAAAGAAAGTGGAGCACTAAACAATTGATGCTTTTGAACTGTGGTGTTGGAGAAGACTCCTGAGAATCCTTTGGACTGCAAGGAGATCAAACCAGTCCATCCTAAAGGAGATCAGTCCTGAATATTCATTGGAAGGACTGATGCTGGAGCTGAAGCTCCAATACTCTGGCCACCTGATGGGAAGAACTTACTCATTGGAAAAGACCCTGATGTTGGAAAGACTGAAGGCAGGAGGAGAAGTGGATGACAGAGGATGAGATTGGTGGATGGCATCACCGAGTCAATGGACATGAGTTTGAGCAAACTCCAGGAGTTGGTGATGGACAAGGAAGCCTGGCTTGCTGCAGTCCATGGAGTCGCAAAGAGTCGGAGACGACTGAGCGAGTGAACTGAACTGAACTGAGAGCATCCTTGCTCCTACAGCTTCCTCTTCTCACCCCCTGCCCTGAGTGGAGAGTCTTCTGTAGGAGATGGACTTGAAGCACTGGTGGGAGGGGGGAGAGGGAGCGGGAGGTAAAGGGGGAGAAGAGAGCTGGATGAGGGGAAGGTCGAGAAAGGCAAACTGAGGACACGCCGCCCCAATACAGAACCTTTGCTGGAGAAGCAGGTCCCACCCACACCACGCCCCTCCCACTCAGGGCGGGGGACGGAGGGTTGGAGATGAAGGTAGCCTGTTTCCACCCAGTCTTCCTTTGGGGTTCTCAGGTCTAAGTTCATGTCTCCTCCAGAATCTGGAGCAGAGAGGGGCAGCTGGGACCCCCTCCTCCAGAGCATCTCACCCCACCCCGCCACCCCTTCCTTCCACCGGGTCCAGGCAGTTGCTGATTGGCTGCGGGGACCGGCGTCCCAGCCCCCCGGCTCCGAGGCGGGAGCCGAGCGAGCCCGAGGTGGGAGGCGCACAAATGGGCTCCGGGAGCCCCTCCCGAGTCCCAGCGCCCAGCGCCCAGCGCCCAGCGCCCTGCGGGAGGGCTGAGCCGGGATTCCAGGCGGGCAGGTGCGGAGGGGACCGCGGCCAAGGGTAGAAGCAAGTCCTGCGGGAAGAGAGGCGCTGCTGCTCCGGCTGCTGCCTAGGCGGTCGCCACCACCGAGCCGGCGTCCGGAGCGGGGCTGGCAGGCCGGGCGCCGAGCCGCGGGGAGCGAGGGGCGCGCTCATGGAGCACACGCACGCCCACCTCGTAGCCAACAGCTCGCAGTCCTGGTCCCCCGGCTCGGCCTGCGGCTTGGGCTTCGTGCCCGTGGTCTACTACAGCCTCTTGCTGTGCCTCGGTTTACCAGGTGAGGGGCGTGGGGGAGAGGGAGGGAAGCCGGGAGCCCAGAGAGTGCGGGGCGAACCCTGCTCAGGGCCCCCGGGCCTGGCCACCTTCTCGGTGAGATCCCTGGCGCCCCCTCTGCAAAAAGTTTACGCCTTTCCGGGCAACTGCGGACATTTCCAGACTCTGGGGGGTGAGAGGAAGTTGCGGTGGCCTGGCAGGGACGGTGCGTGTGTGTGTGTGTGTGTGTGTGTGTGTGCGTCTCAAGAGTGTGCGCGGTGGGCGATGGGCCAGGATGTGTGTGGGGTCGGTGTGAGCGAGCGAGGTTTGAGCTCCTCGGTGTGTATTTGTGTGCGCGACTGAAGGGCTCGGTCAGGCGTCCGTGAGCGGCTCCAGCGAGGGCTGTGTGTGTGTGTGTGTGTGTGTGTGTGTGTGTGTGTGTGACTCGACTGCAAGTCCGGACAGATGGTGTCACGGGGGCCACCCCTCTCCCGTCGCCCCCCACGTCCACCCAGACTAGGGGCACCTCTGCCCCGCGCCGCTTGACCCCAGGGGACGCTGAAAACCCTGATCCTGGGCACTCTCTTGTTCCGGGGGGTGCTGGGATTGAGCAAGGGATGAGCCCCCCTCGGCCACCCTGAGGAAGGCGAGGCTAGGAAGAGTCAGGGTGGCTCCAGGACCGTGCCCTGGACAGGGCAAGGGTGCGGAGGGACATGCGGGCTACCGAGGCTGCCACTGCAGGGGGTCACAGTCTCCTTGAGGACCTGCCTCACCTCTTGGTTTTGCCTCCAGTCCACCGACCCTGGGCAGCTCACTGCTGCTGCAGATGTCTGTCTGGTTCCACAGCTGAGCCTGCTGTCAGAAGTGTAGCTGAGACTTGTACTGAATTCCTGAAGAGAGCTTGGAGTGAGGGGGCGGCAGGGGGCATTGCCGTTGTGGGGAAGTGGGGAGTTGGTGCTTGCCAGGGCACCTGAGGCAAGGAAGAGTTTGGGGGGCTCCAGCTGGAGATGGACACTTCTTCCACATAGTCCCTGCGACAGTCCCTGAATCTCTGTGGCAGAAATATTCCTGAAGATCACTTGCGGGCAGATGGGAGAGAGGGACAGAAAGAAATAGGAAAAAAAAAAAAAAAAAAAAACCAGTCCTACCTAAAGCCTAGAATCATAGCATCATCTACCCTGCTGCCTTCAGGATCCTGGGAACTTGAGAGCTGGATTTCTGAAGAGCCTGGCTGAGATTTCCTTTCCAAAACATTCAACTTGATAGCCACAGCCTCTGCCCTATTTAAATAAATCGCCCCTCTCCCAAATTTGGAAGGTAGGAGAAAGCATAAGTTTGCTAAGACTGAGCCTCTCTGCCAATGAGTGATGAGGCTTTTATTACTAACTAATTGCTCTGGCTACCCTGGCAGAGAGCTAGCCTGATTCGCACTGCTGGGGTGGTGGGCACGTGTCCTGTAATTACCCCAAGCTGGGATCGATTTAGGCCCAGCTCCCACCTCCCCGCCCCCACCCCCTGGCCCTCCTGAACCTCTCCAGAACTGTCCTTTGAGGAGTGTTTTTGAGAAGGTTACTTATTTGATGAACCACAGAAATGACAGAGCCCCCTTTCCTTTTAGCCCTCATACCAGAGTATATCTGACTCCCATCGGTCACCCCTCTATCCTCTCTTTATACTGAAGTTACCATGCTCTCAGGCTTTTCTTCTGAAAACCCCTTGAGGCACAGAACCATAGAGACAAGGAAAAGCTCTCAGGGTCCAGAGCAGGAAAATGAGGATGGGGAGAATGAGGGAAAGCTCATATCTTCAACTCCCTCAGGGTGGGGGTCAAGGTACTGCACATTTACAGATTAACTCCCATGCCTGCTAGGACCTTCCTGCCCCTAGCATTGGCACCTGTCTTATGCCAGGCACAGACTCTTCAAGGCTGAGCCCAGGGCTTGGAGATTCAAAAGAGTGAGGAATTTTGATCAGAACTTGGAGGACATTGATGTGTTCATACATTCAGAGTTATGACCACCTACTGTTGTGCCAAGAGCTGAGGAGGTGACTCAGAGACCCCTAAGACACAGTCTCTGAGATCAGGGAGCTCAGAGATGGACGCAGAGGGACCAAACATCCTGGAGGAGAACCACTGGAGAGGCCAGGCTTGCGGGAAGATCATGGGCTGGTAACAGCTTGGTTAATGGCTTGCAAGGTGGTTCAAGGGTGATATCCTTAAGTCATTGTCTTAAAACCGTAAGGACAAAAAGTATGTCCTAGTGACTAAGAGTGCAGACTGTAGAATGAAGCAGAGTTGGCTGTTAATCTATGAACTTTTTAATGTCTCCGTGCCTCAGTTTCCCCTTATGTGAAATGGGCATTATGAGAGTAGCTACCCTTGAAATTGTGGTGAGAAGTAAAGATGTTGATGGAGATGAGGGTGCAAGTCAAGCTCTCAGCTCAGTGCCCAACACACCACACACTGATTGCTGCTGTGTGTGCTGCTGCAGTTGTTATCATGAAGCTGATTCAGTTGTAGGACGGACGGGGGCTGCTTAGCCCTGCCTGAGCTGGAGGAAGAACTTGGAGGCATGCGGAAAAGAGCACTGGGCTCAGTGCCGGCTCCGGCAGGCAGAGCTCATTTCGGTATTTCCCGCCCTGCCCCCAGCCCCCAACAATTAGCAAACTCTCACTACCCTACCTCCGAAGCTCAGCTATGCTGGGTGTGAAGTAACAGACCGAAGAGCTTGGTAATATTGTTGAAAACTGAGATTTTAATTGAATCACTTTTCCTGGCAGTGGACTCACCCCAATTTCAAATTCTCACTGTGGTGGTAGAGGGTTAGGGAGTGGCTGTGTGTTGGCAACAGGGGAGGCAGTAGCTAGGGGAAAGCAAGGCTGTTTCTTAGCCACTTCAGCCTCTAGATTGAGAGGAAGAGCTTGGTAAAGGCCATATGGTCCAATCCCCTGCCTCTAGGAATTGCCCCAGACAGTCTAATTTAACTGGTCTGGTGGAGGATACAGGGATTTCTAACGTGGAGTTATAAGCAAAGCTCTGCCACTTGAGAATTCTTACTTTCTGCACCACAGCTTTCCCCACCCATAAAATGGGTGGAGCACACAGGTACTTTATGTTAAGATAACCTATGTTAAAATGGCTTACCACAGTGCCCAGACTGTGGAAAGCACTGTCACTCAATGCCTTCTCTGCACTGGATTTTTTTCCTGTATAAAATGCTTATATTGTTGCACTGAATCCCCCCATGATGTGTACATATCCCGAACATGTTTTACAGAGGAGCAAACTGAGATTCTGAGAAGTGGAGCATCTCGTCTATAGTTGAGCAGTCCAACCAGCATGCAAATACCTGTCCTTCCATTGCATCCAGTACCTTCATTACTGTTGAGAAGTTATTTCACTAACTTCAGTCCTTCTTGCTGGGTGCTCAGTGAACAAAACTGGTGTCCCAGCTGTTCCTAAAACTCCGTCTCTTTCCTCCTCCTTTTAAAATAAGCAAGATGTTTCCAACTTTTCAAAACACATACAATAAGCCAACAAAATTGAGTTGGGGACCCTGATTGGGCCAGCTGGGACAAAACAGTGCGCAGCAGAAGGCAGTGCAGGAGGAAAAGATGAGCCTGAAATGCTTGAGGAAAGAGAGCAGGAGAGAGGACCGGTGAGCCTGCCTGATAAGGAAGGAGTAATGCAAAATTATACTGAGATTTGAAAGAGATATTTTTAAAACTTTTCCTTCTAAAAGGCACAATGAATGTTAAGGGAGACAAAGTGAGGGAGATGAAGCCACACAGCAGACGGGAGCCTTTGCCCAGTTGCCTGTCTGCCTCTGGGGGTTGGTGCAGGATGAAAGGAGATGATGAGGCTGTACCCTATCAGGTAGTAAATGCTTTGACATGTGCTAGTTACTGTTGTCGGAGAAGGCAATGGCACCCCACTCCAGTACTCTTGCCTGGAAAATCCCATGGATGGAGGAGCCTGGTAGGCTGCAGTCCATGGGGTCACTAAGAGTCAGACACAACTGAGTGACTTCACTTTCACTTTTCACTTTCATGCATTGGAGAAGGAAATGGCAACCCATGCCAGTGTTCTTGCCTGGAGAATCCCAAGGACGGGGGAGCCTAGCAGGCTGCCGTCTATGGGGTCGCACAGAGTCAGACACGACTGAAGCGACTTAGTAGCAGCAAACTGATCTGAGCCCTCTAGACGTGTTCTCTTTTGCCTGTAAACATCTTTGGAGAAAGTGTAGTAAACAGATTAAGAGTACCCAGTCTGAAGCTGGACTTCTGGAGTTTGACTTTAGGCAAGTGACTTTAACTCCTCTGTGCCTCAGTTTCCCCATTTGTAACGTGAGGATGATGACAATAATGGAGTCATAGGGTTCTTGTAAGTATTAAATAAGCACTTAACTCAATGTCTGACACACAGCCAGCACTCTGTAAGTCATTTTTTCATCATTTAAAAATTAGGGAAATCAAGGGAAAATTCCTGACTTGTTTTATGACATCAGCTTTACCCTAATATCAAAACAAGACAAAGACATTATAGGAAAACTAGCAACCAATAGTCCTTGTGAACATAGACTTAAAAATCCTTAACAAAACATTAGCAACTCTAATCCAGCAATATATGAGAAGGATAATATTGAGTTGGTCAAAAAGTTTGTTCAGGTTTTTCCATAACACCTTATGGAAAACCCAAATGAACATGTGAACCAACATAATCCACAACACCAAACTGGATTTATCCCAGGAATATAATATAGTTATATATAGTTATAAAATAGTTCAATATTTGAAAATCATTCACCATATTAACAATGTGATTCACCATACTGGCAAACTAAAAAAGAAATTCTATATTATCATTTTAATAGATGCAGGAAATATTTGACAAAAGTCAGTATCCATCCATTTGATAAAAAAAACTTTTCGAACTAGGAACAGAGAGAGAACTTCTTTAATCTGATGAAGAACATCTATTACCTATAGCTAACATCACATTTAATGATGAAAGATGGAACACTTTCCCCCTAAGATCTAGAACAAGGCAAGGATGTTCTCATCACTCCTATTCAGCATAATACTGGACATTTTAGCCAGTGCAATAAGGCAAGAAAAAGGGAGAAAAAGGTGTACATGGAGGAAGAAATTAAATTGTTTCTATTCTTAGATGATATAATTGCCTTCATAGAAAATTACAAAGACTCCACAATAGAAGCTCCTAAGGACAAAATTAATGAATTAACACACTTGCACACTGTTAATATGCAAAAACCCTATTGTATTTCCACATATTAGCAATGGAAAATTTGAAATTAATAATTGGAATTAGGGGCTTCCCTGGTGGCTCAGTGGTAAAGAATCCACAGACCAATGCAGGAGACACAGGTTCAATCCCTAGTCCAGGAAAATCCCACATCCCACAGAACAACTAAGCCTGTGCACAACAACTATTGAACCTGTGCTCTAGAAAGCAAGAGCCGCAGCTTCTGAGCGCATGCTGCGACCACTGGAGCCCGCACGCCTAGAGCTGTGCTCTGCAACCAGAGAAGCCACCACAATGAGAAGCCCAAGCACGGCAACTCGAGAGTAGCCCCGGCTCACCGCAGCTGGGGAAAGCGCTCTCACGGCAATGACGACCTAGTACAGCCAAAAATAAATAAACAAATAAAACTGAGAAAAAAACACCCACTTAACTTCAACTCGCTATTGTAAAAAAAAAAAGGGGGGGGGGATTAAAAAAACATATTTCCAGCTTCCCTTGAAAAAACAACTGAAAACGTTAGACTCTTGTTCCCAAAACAGTAGCAGTCAGCTAGAGCTGAGCAATAGGCTGCTTTGCCTTTCCTGTGCAACTCTGTGTGTGTGTGTGTGTGTGTGTGTGTGTGTGTGTGTGTGTGTACATGCACATTAACAGGTAATAACATTCACAGTACTTGAAAACCTAATAGTATAGAAAAGGCACACGTTGCAAAGTCTCCCTCCCGTTCCCTTTCCCCTGCTCATCAATACCCAAAACCATCCCATCATCACCGCCACACATAAGTAATCACTGTATCTGTGTCTTTGTTGTTGTTTTCAGTCACTAAGTCCTGACTCTTTGTGACCCCATGAACTGCAGCATACCAGGCCTCCCTGTGTTTTGCTATCTCCCGGAGCTTGCTCAAACTCATGTCCACTGAGTCTATGATGCCATCCAACCATCCCATCCTCTGTCACTCCCTTTTCCTCTTGCCTTCAATCTTTTCCAGCCTCAGGGTCTTTTTCAATGAGTCGGCTCTTCACATCAGGTGGCCAAAGTATTGGAGCTTCAGCTTCAGCCTCAATCCTTCCAATGAATATTCAGGATTGATTTCCATTAGGAGTGACTGGTTTGATCTTGCTGTCCAAGGAACTCTCAAGAGTCTTCTCCAGCACCATGATTCAAAAGCGTCAGTTCTGCAGTGCTCAGCCTACTTTATGGTCCAGCTCTTACATCTGTACATGACTGCTGGAAAAACCATAGCTTTAACTATATGGACTTTTGTCAGCAAAGTGATGTGTCTGCTTTTTTTAATTTAAAAAAAGTGTCTAGTTTCCAATTTGTTTCGGTACATATATACAAGCAAATATGAATAGGGGTTTTTAGTGTATATATACAAGCAAATATGAATAGGGGATTTCAAGTCTCCTTTTTTTAAAATTCTTTTGAGCACATAATACACATCATCTTATATCTTGCTGTTTTCTCACTTCATATATCAATAACCCAAAACAGTATATATACTGCTTTTTCCTTCTTTAATGAAGCAATGTAGGATTCCATTGTATATTTGTACAATCTATTTAATGGTTACCCCAGTTCGAGACAGTCCCTATGTGGTGCACCTAATTCTCTGTAACCTGTCTGGCCCCTCTTAATTCTCATTTGGCCTTAGGATCCTTGTTATAATAGTGGGAGAAAGAGCATTGCATGAGGAGTCCTGAATTCCAGGCTTGGTTCTGGTAGTAACCCAGTGTGACCTTGGAGAAGTCATTCTTAATGAGTCTGTTAAAGGCCTAGGAGAGCTGAACTCTGCTTGCGTTGCTCAGTTGGAGATATGGCCCATTGATGGGATTTAAGCACAGACCAATGAGGTAGCTATGCTGGAGGCTGTCTGGGCTGGCCTTGGGCTGGAGTCCAGAACAGTAGCTTTGTAATCCTTGTCTCTGACTAAGAGTTCAATAAATGTTATTAACCTTCTATCCCCTGCATTGTTTTGTGGCAATTTGAAGTAAAACATGCAAAGGCTTCACATGGTCCCTCACACATTGTAGAAGCTCAATAAATAGTAGCTCACATTGTTTTTCTTGCCTAACATGTCAGTGTGTTCAAGCATTGTAAATCCCCTAAGCCACAGACTGCTTTGTACATAGGACTTTTCCATAAACACACAATTCCACTCCAAGTGTACCCACCAGACATGAAGCTCCATGTCCTGGCAAACTAGGAGAGAATGATCCAGTGGATTAAGCAATCAGTGCCATCATAAGCCTAGGGAATTTGTACCCCTAAGAGAGTTGCCTGTGACCCTGTGAAGCCTCCAGAAATAATATCAGTCCAGGTCATGAAATGGTCTTCAGCTAAAATTAGTGAAGAGAATGACAATCACCACCAGCAAGTTCACACTACGTGCTGCAGCGAGGATGGTGAACAGAAGAGGGAAGAGAGGTGAACACAGATCCTGCCACCCAGCCTCTATGTGGATCTGAAATATGTGGATGATGTTTACAGGAGATGCAGCTCTGCAGTGCTAGGGGTGGGGCAGTGCAGGTGTCTTGAATTCAGATACCTGCATGGGGCAGGCCAACAGTGTGAATAAACAAAATAGGCCAGTTTTAAGAACTGTTTCACTTATCCAAAGAATTATGCTTCCCTGCTGTTTTGCTGAAAACATGTGACTCTTTCAGTCTATTTCCTTTTTTCTCAATGATAGAGACATATATACCAAAAACACTGCCCTTTCCTCTTAATGATTGCTAACACTTATGTAGCACTTACTTTGTGCTGGAGATTCTTCAAAGTACTTTACATACATTCAGTTCAGTTCAGTCGCTCAGTTGTGTCCGATTCTTTGCAACCCCATGGACTGCAGCATGTCCAGCTTCCCTGTCCATCACCAGCTCCCAGAGCTTACTCAAACTCATGCCCATTGAGTCAGTGATGCCATCCAACCATTTCATCCTCTGTCGTCCCCTTCTCCTCCCACCTTCAATCTTTCCCAACATCAGGGTCTTTTCAAATGACTCAGTTCTTCACATCAGGTGGCCAAAGTATTGGAGCTTCAGCTTCAGCATCAGTCTTTCCAATGAACACTCAAGACTGATTTCCTTTAGGATGGACTGGTTGGATCTCCTTGCTGTCCAAGGCACTCTCAAGAGTCTTCTCCAACACCACAGTTCAAAAGCATCAATTCTTTATAGTCCAACTCCCACATCCATATATGACCACTGGAAAAACCAAAGCTTTGACTAGACAGACCTTTGTTGGCAAAGTAATGTCTCTGCTTTCTAATAAGCTGTCTAGATTGGTCATAACTTTTCTTCCAAGGAGCAAGGGTCTTTTAATTTCCTGGCTGCAGTCACCATCTGCAGTGATTTTGGAGCCCCCAAAATAAATTCTGTCACTGTTTCCATTGTTTCCCCATCTATTTCCCATGAAGTGATGGGACCAGATGCCATGATCTTAGTTTTCTGAATGTTGAGTCTTAACTCAACTTTTTCGCTCTCCTCTTTCACATTCATCAAGAGGCTCTTCAGTCCTTCTTCGCTTTCTGCCATAAGGGTGGTGTCAGCTGCATATCTGAGGTTATTGATATCTCTCCCAGCAATCTTGATTCCAGCCTGTACTTCATCCAGCCCAGCATTTCTCGTGATGTACTCTGCACATAAGTTAAATAAGCAGGGTGACAATATAGAGCCTTGAGGTACTCCTTTCCCGATTTGGAACCAGTCTAGCTTATTTAATTCTCACGACAACCCTTTGAGGTCTGGACAATGATTATGCCCATTTTCAGATGAGAACATTGAGACACTTACCCAAGGTCACACAAGTAGAGAATGACAGAGCAGTATTTGGCACTGCTGTCCAGCTTTATTATAAGAAAATGGCAGTGCATGTGCAATGACAGCTGACAGTTGACACTCAGGCTGGGCTGAGAGGTGGGGTGATAGACAGTAAGGAGGAGGAGGACGTAGGGGAGCTAGAAAGTGCTACCACCACTCAGTTTTCCAGCCAATTGTCCAGTGTTGTAAACTGTTCTAAAAACTCTAGAAATCCAGATATTTACATGAAATGCCCAATGTTCAATGTTGGCACTGAAATTCAAAAATTTTTTTAAATCACTATGTGAGCCAGCACCACCTGAGCCAAATCAAACATGTCTGCAGGCTTGATGCAGCCCACCAGGCTGCCAATTCACAAACTCCAAAGTGGGCAGAACTTCAAGAAGGACCGAGAAACATCAAGCAGGTCGCAGTGAATTGAGAATAAAAACAAGCTGAAGGGAGGAGCAAGAAATAATAGAGAAGGAGACCAAAAGAAAGTGTGGGTAAATCAGAAAAGCATAGCAACTCAGAAAACCAGGGACTTGGCATAAACTGGAAGGAAAAGTTCCAAGAAATCCACAAACTTATGCTGACAGTGTCTTGAAAGCCTACCATTTAGGGGGAAGGGAATTGCCCTGCGCATCTGACAATGATCGCTCAGTGGTCCCCAGACATGGATTCAGGTTCTAAATTCGTGGCTTCTATTGGTGGGGCTCTAGCAGATTGCTCAAAGCTCTCTGAGCCTCCACATTCCTCTCTGCAGAGAGAGTGAAACAGTGCCTTTCTCACAGGGTTGATGGTATGGACAAAATGAGATAATTTGAGACTAGCCAGGGCCCAGAGCCTGCCACTCCATGGTTGCTGGGTTTTGGTGAATCTAAACACTCCCATTTCCCAAAATGAGGAAACTGAGACCTCACCCAAAATCACAGTGCTGGGAATGACTGAGTCTGAACCAGAACTTTAGTTTTTCCAAGTCTTGCTTAGTTCACTTCTTACAAGGTCACATGCGAGTGGTCTCTGACAAGGAAACAAAGTGATAAGAGTAAAGGAGCAAAAGGCTACTTTTAGAGCTAAGAGTGATCGTCTAGATGCGGAGGAGAGGTGTGGGTTGGGGGGGGGGCGGGGGGGCTGCTGGTCCTGTTGTTGTTTTATGTAGGATTATTTTAGGCGGTACAAGGCTGCAGCATCAAAATCCCTTTTCAGTTTTCTTAATCCTTCTAATTCCATCAAAGGGAGAGTCTCAGCTAGGTGCCAGTGTGTCTTTAACACCTTTTCACATGTGCTAAAAATCTCCCTTTCTAGCAGACACAGAGCAGACCTAGAGCTCAGCACCTCGGCAGGAAGCAGTATCTAGCGAGAATTTAATGTCACTCTTGTATTGTCATTGTATTTATTTTTAAGGCTACCTTCTGTTTACAATAGGGAGGTGGGTTTGTTTGTGACATACGATTGTCACATGTCCATGCTATCCAGTATAGTCACCGCCAGCCACATGTGGCTATTGAGCACTTGACATTTAACTAGTACAACTTGCAGAACTGAGTTTTTTATTTCATTTCATTTCAATTAATTTACAATTAAAATCTGATACTCGACTCAGTTATTAGAAAATAACTGTTTATTTGGAACAACATGAGTATGTAAGTCTATCCTTTCAACTGTACATTTCATGACATCTAAACAGATCAAGGATTTTCAGTGAAAATTTAGCATCCATAGAGAGATGTGCAGGAAGTATAAAAAAATACAACAGACTTTGGACATTTAGTATGAAAAAAGAGTTAAATATCTGGATAATTTCCATTGATTACATTTCGGATGAACAAGGTTAAATAAAATATATTGTTAAAATTAATGTCACCTGTTTCTTCTTATTTTTTTCTAATGTGGCTTCTAGAAGCAATGAGAGTGCATATGTGATTCACATTACATTTATATTGGAGAGTAGTACTGTATAAAGTATAAATTCAAGAAGAAATGCTTATCACTTTAAAACAAGATGTCAAATAAATAATAGTACACAGGACACAGAATAAGGCAAAAATCACAACATTAATGGGTCAGTTACTAAAATCTGGGGAACACTGATCTAATAGAATGCTCTTGATGAAGAAACTGAGACCCAGACAGGGCAAGTTACCCAAAGTTTCATAGCTAATTAGGGGTGACCTTGACCCCAAACCTTCCAGATTCCAAATTAAGTAAGGTTTGACCACAGCAAGGGGAATAACCCTGTCAGCTAGCTCCACCTCCACCAAAGAAAACGTAAGGCAAGTAGAATTGCCGGGTGGGGAGGAGGTGGCTACCCTGAGTCCCAGTGGAATTCAAAGGGAAGGAACCTCTCTGTATGGATGACCTAGGAGCTTGGCCTTCCTACCAAGTGAAAGCAGAATGACTGGGACTTCTCTTGAGGAAAGGCATGAGCAGCTGAACTACATTTAGGGGAAAGTAGGCTTTTATCCCAAAGATATATATTCAGTTTGCCCCATGACAAAGAAGGATGAGATGAGAAACCAGACAGCGCAGTTCCATTCAGAGAGCATCTGCACTCATTGATTCACTAATCCACCCATCCCTCCGTCCATCCACCTGTCCATGTAACTGGCAGTGCCAAGTGCCAGGCACTATACTGGCATGCAGTAAACCAAAAGGGATCCCTGCCTTGCCTTTGTGTGCCTGTGCACACAACCATAAACACACACACACACACGTACATACAGAGATGGGGAAAACCAGCATGACCAGAAACCCTAAACAGTCATCTGTGAAAAGATCTTGAAGCAGAGAAGGGCACGTGGTGACCTGCACATATAGGGAGCCTCAAGGGGAACAGCTGAAACCCGAGGCCGAGGAAAGAAAGGATGGAAGGATGAGGACAACGGGAGCCGGCTGTGCAGCCACCCTTCAGGAGGCGACCCGGTGCCCGCACAGCTGAACAGAAAAGGCACTCAAGTCTGGGAGAAAGGTGGCTGAGGCAAGGCGAGCGCATAGTGTGAGGTGCAAGCAGAAGGGAACAGAAAGCCAGAGCTTCATTAAAACCATGCACACCGATCCTGAGCTGGGACAACACACTCTGCAGTGTGAGGACTGATGTGTCCACCAGCAACTTCTATCCTTCCCCATTGTTTGCTCTTGCTAGAGTTCAGGGAGCTGCTTTTTGCCACAGACATTTCTTACCATTTTCAGCTAAGTGCAGAGCAAGCTATCAGCCATATCTCTTCAACTGAGGGCCTCTCCACACACACACACACACACACACACACACACACACTCACAAACAGACACAGACACAGACACACACATACAGACATGCATACATATATCCACCCCCCCCCCCCCCCCCCCACCCCCCCACAGACACATATTCCATAGTCAAAGGGAAAGAATGGCCTGTGATTCTCTTCTGGCTGCAACCCTTGCGTTTAGCATTCCTGGCCTCACCCCACAGTTCAGCTCCACAGAACCTGCTGACAAGGGCCATCATCTGCCTCTTGAGAAAAACCAGCAGCATCCTTGGAAGGTGGTAACACAGAGCGGTGATTGCAGGGGCCACTGCTGTGAGGAGGGGGTGCTGCTGCTGATGCTAAATCACTTCAGTCGTTTCTGACTCTGTTTGACCCCACAGAGGGCAGCCCACCAGGCTCCTCTGTCCCTGGGATTCTCCAGGCCAGAATACTCGAGTGGGTTGCCATTTCCTTCTCCAATGCATGAAAGTGAAAAGTGAACGTGAAGTCGATTAGTCATCTCTGACTCTTCGCAACCCCATGGACTGCAGCCTACAGTCCATGGCTCCTCTGTCCATGGGATTTTCCAGGCAAGAGTACTGGAGTGAGTTGCCATTGCCTTCTTCTCCAAGGAGGGGATGGATGTGCCTTAAAGGAATCACAGGCCTCACAAACTCTTGACCTTCACAGAGCACATGTCCGCCCTCCACACCCAGGATCCTTCCAGAACTCCACTGCTCATGGTCAGAGGCATCACAGAACAATGGTTTAGGAATTAAGTGCCATCTTGCCAGTTGTGAGGTCTTTCCCCATCTTCAAGCCTTGGTCTCCCACTGCGCATGTGTCTGTGGAGCCCCTGTCAGGTGCCAGGCACCCCTGTGGGCACTAAGGGAGGCAGCAGGCCCTCCAGGAGGCAGACAGCAGTGACAAGATAACAGTGCAGCCACAAAGCCACGTTAGATGCTGATGCAGTCTGAGAGGGTAAGACGTGGCAGAGAGAGGGGTGCAGGACAGGGCTCCCCGGAGAACGATATCTGAGCAGAGGCTGGAATGACAAGAAGGAGGGGCATGGCTGCCCCGGAAAGGAAGGCGCAGGCAGAGTGTGAAAGCGGGGGAGGGGATGCGCTGCTCGAGCTGGAAGGCAGGGCTGGGGGGCTTGAATGTTATGCCGAGAGGTGGGAACCAGGGAGTCGCAGGCTGGACGGTGTGGGCCTTTGGGGTCGATGAGGCGCTTGGGTTTTACTCTAAGTGTTGCAAGAGACACTAAGCAGGTGACATGACCTAATTTGAGTTTTTCAAAGAACTGTCTGGCTGCTGTGAAAAGAATGGAGGGAAGGTGGTGGGAAGGGAGAGGCTGAGGAGGTGGCTGCCGTGGAACGGGGTGTGAAGGGCCTCCGGGAGCTGGCACAGGGCAGGGCATGAGGTGGGAGTGTGGGTCAAAGGTCAGGTTTACAGCCCACCCCACATCCCACTCCTGCCCCATCCACCATCTCCTCCGTCTCCAAGTAAAACAGGCAGCCAAGAGAAGTGAGCCAACTGAGGATGTCTTCGGACATGTGCCTGCTCCGGGGCGGTGTGGGACCCTGCGCTGGAAGATCCCTGATCAGGGTCGTGGCCCTGGGTAAGTCCCGCTGATGACCCAGCTGTCAGTTGCGGAGAGTTCTGATCAGAGAGGAGGCGAGTGCCTGGGCGAGAACAGTAAGTCACCTTCAGCTCTGTCACTTGACAAAGGAACGGGATCGAGTTGTGGCCGGCGTGGCAGCAGGACGTCATCATCATGGCTGCACTCAGCTCTGAGGCCTAGGGTCCAGCAGGAGGAAAGGAGTAATGTCCCCAAGACTGTGGTGGAGAGGCTGAAGACAACGTGACCACGGACGGAGAGGTGTGTGGAAGACAGAAGAAAGGGCTTTTGGGTCTTCTCAGAGGAGACCTCCTGGCCAGAAGAGGCGGAGTCTGAGAAATGAGATGACCTTTTTTTTCTTAATCACTGCCAGCACTAAACGCTGGTCAGATGCTTGCTGGTTAACACCCTCCTCAAGCCCCTTGTTTCACTTCCGGAAGAGGTCTAGACCGGGGGTCACAGCTTCCGGCAGCTGACTGGAAACTCAGACCTTTCAGAATATGAGAGAAGCCTATTCAAGGTTTTCTTAAAAAGTAGCACCTTCCCTATTAACTTTCAGAGAGATTCACATTTCTCGTGACTCTTAAGAAATTTTAAAGTCTGGCCAAACTGAACTCTCCCAGACTGTTATCAAGCGGCCAAAACCAGGAAGCCGTGACCACCTTTGCAGGGAGCTGGTGCTGTGCAGTTCACCGCAGCCCCACCTCTTCCCTTACTCATGCCCAAGACAAAGATTTTTTTCTTCTACCTGGTCTGTGTCTCTCACTTAGGTCCTCTGCCTGGCCCCTCTAGGATTTTGAATTTTCTGTGTTAATGCCTTTCCTCAAATGTAACTTTGTATACACTACAGACACACCTCCATGTCCATTTACGCCCTCACACTTATGACTGCATAGCCACCTTCCAACCATTCTAAATGCTTTATTGCAAGAAAAGTTGCTAAGACCTGTATTTGAGGCCCACTGGACTTTCTGGATGTATGTAGTTAACTTCTCTCTCTGAGCCTCTATTTCCAGATCTATTACATAAGGTTAAGAGCACCCACCTTGCTGAGAATATATGACATCATGTACATCAAAGGTGTTCAGTTCAGTTCAGTTCAGTCGCTCAGTCGTGTCCAACTCTTTGCGACCCCATGAATCGCAGCACGCCAGGCCTCCCTGTCCATCACCAACTCCTGGAGTTCACTCAGACTCACGTCCATCGAGTCCATGATGCCATCCAGCCATCTCATCCTCGATTGTCCCCTTCTCCTCCTGCCCCCAATCCCTCCCAGCATCAGAGTCTTTTCTAATGAGTCAACTCTTCGCATGAGGTGGCCAAAGTACTGGAGTTTCAGCTTGAGCATCATTCCTTCCAAAGAAATCCCAGGGTTGATCTCCTTCAGAATGGACTGGTTGGATCTCCTTGCAGTCCAAGGGACTCTCAAGAGTCTTCTCCAACACCACAGTTCAAAAGCATCAATTCTTTGGCACTCAGCCTTCTTCATACTCCAACTCTCACATCCATGCATGACCACAGGAAAAACCATAGCCTCGACTAGACGGACCTTAGTCGGCAAAGTAATGTCTCTGCTTTTGAATATACTATCTAGGTTGGTCATAACTTTTCTTCCAAGGAGTAAGCGTCTTTTAATTTCATGGCTGCAGTCACCATCTGCAGTGATCAAGGGTGTAACAGGTGCTTAATAAATAACGCTGACAAGGATTTCCTATCTGATCCCCACTTGGGCTTTTAGGCTGCATAAAGTATCAGGCTCCATTCCATGAGGCCCTAATTTGTGCCGAAGGTTATAGGGGATAATGATGGAGGGAAAGAAAAAGATACAGTGAAATTGTCCCTTAAAGCACTCACTCTAGTTAGGTAAAAAAGCAAATCAATAATCATAATATAATGTGACACATTCTTTAACAGAAGTGAGGGTGAGGCATTGAAATTCATGTAGGAACCCAAACTTACCTCTTCCTGGAAGCAGCAAGAAGATACTGAGTTAGGCAATGTGCCCTTGATAGTAGGCACAGAGTCTGAGTCCACTCTTTGATTCCAGTGCCCTCTGGTTTTGGCACATGCCAATGGCTTTGGTAAGTATTGGGTGGGTGGATGGATAGATGGATGGATGGATGGATGGATGGATGAATTAACAGATGACTGCCATCTCAATTCCATGAGTATAACTTCCTTAATAATCTTGAAGAGACTGAAAATACATCTTGACCATAATATCGTTATCACCACTGCTACCATTACTGAGCCCTTACTCTGAGACAAACACCAGATCAAACAGTTTGCTCCACAATGCATCATTTAATCCTCATAGCAATGGCTATGAGGTTGGAACTTCTGTGGCAGGTGGGGAAACTGAGGCTCTGAGAAATACAGTGAGCCACCCAAGAGAATTCAGCCACTGAGCAGCAGATCTGAGCTGTGACAATCCTGTGCACCCCTGCTTGTGCCTGAGCTGCCACGGGGCCTTCTGTGGACATTGGTATTCAGAGTATGAGAGAGGACAAATGCTGTGTCTACAGACCTCTGCCTTGGTTCACCCTCTCAGCCTGGTCTTTGCAGGCATTTTGAGGGACTACGTCTTCCTTTCTGATTGAGGACACTTCCTGGTGTCCCTATTGCCCTTTCCCCAAGCAGATGCTTTAATTACTTGAAATTATTTTTAAGCAAGGACAGGAAGGTGAATTCCCTATCCACCCCACACCTAACCTACAAAATGGAAATTGAGTTGCTTTTTTTTTAAGAAGCATACTGTGATGAAATGACTCCCTGAAAAACTCTGCCATCTTCCAGAGACTTCCAAGGTGTCCTTTATCAGCCAGAAGCAAACTCACTTCAGTCAAGTGCTCAGAATTCCAAATCCAATTCATGTGGTGAATGTTTATTGACCACCTATTATGTGCCAGGCTCTGTTCCTAATCCTTAAAAAAAATCATCAGTAATAGCCATTAATGTTAATATAGTGTTGGCCAATATACAAAGTGAATTAAAATTTACAGAGGGCTTGCTCATCCATTATGAAACTGAGGTTAGGAGGAGTCAAACAGCTTTCCCAAGTTACTCCCAATAGGCAGGCTTGAAAAAAATTAAACTACATCCTTGAATCTCAAACCCAGGCTCCATGTTCCACAAAATGCACAAAAGCTATGAAAGACAGGAATGACCCCTACCCAAAATGGAGCCACCCCTCTGAATCTTGCTAGGACTGTCCAGTATCCATTCATTTGAAAACAGAGTGCTCCCTACTGGTGCTGCAAATAGATCTGGGCTCCTGTCCTTGGGGAGAGCACAGTCTAGCTGAAGAGATGAAAAAGCAGGTACATCTGTGTGGTATACATCTGTGGGGTGTGGTACACCATGCGACACAGAGGAAGGTATCAACTGCAGTCCTGGGATGGGGGATGGCAGTGCTGGAGATGGGGTGGGGCTGTCAGGGCAGATATTTACCACTACCTGGAAAATCCCCCTCTTCCCCTCTGGGATCTGACATGCGACGTGTGTTCTGATCACAAGTCTGTTTCTTCATCACACACACACTGAGCGTCTCCTTCAGCATCAGAACCACTGCCAAGGACTGGGGATAAAAAAGGAGAATGAACTTTTCCCATGCTTTCAAGACATACACTACACTGTCCAGGACACAAAACAAGTAAATTGAAAATGATTAGGTTGTATCTATGAAATTGTCAATATTTGGCCACTTCTTACCTTTTAAAAAGTCCATTCTGTATGGTTCAATCGATTACCCAATAATGTAATAATTTGCTGTACTAAAGAAAAACTCAGGATGATGTGAAAGTCCCAAACCCTCAGCACACTTCTTCCTCCACCATCCCCCTGTGGCAGAATCCACAGCTGCAGCTTGGAAAGCAGGACCCCTGAAACCTTGATGGTAGAATCATAATGAACTTTGAGTGCCTGCTACCTGTTGGACAGTGTTTCCAGCACTTTCTATGAGTTAACTAATTTAATCCTAATCAAGTAGGTGCTGTTATTACCCCTCATTTTACATATAAGGAAACTGAGGCACAAGGTAAGTGATTAAGTGGCTCGAGGTCACGCAGTTACTTCTATTGCAAAGACGGACCTCTGACCCAGACACCAGGAGCCAGAGCCTGTGTGCCCATCTATCAGCTGCAGCAAGAGATGGAGATTTCCATGGTACTTTCCATCAGTTTTGTGAGAGACTTAGGGAGATTTCAGGCACAAGCAGGGCTGCTTGGGAACCCAGGAGACAAAGTACAAACCAGAGTTGGAAAGGAGACCATTCTCCCCACCTTTGGGAGCTTAGAATGCTGTGGATAGAATCTTCTTTCTGTTCCATTTTCTAATCAACTATTGTTATTACCTTTGACTTTGGTCCTCTTGAGGTCTCAGCTGCTTGCTGGTCCCAATAATGTTTTGACTACTTTCTTGAGTTCTCTAAGCATACTATTGTATCATCTGCAAATAAGAATAACAACAGTTATGCTTTCTTGAATAGTTTCACCTCTTCGTTTAGTTTCCTACCTTAGCATTTTGTTGAAACCGTAGATTTGGATTCTATGAGTAGTAGTATTAGTATGTAACATTAGTTAAGTTAGTTTTACCTATTTAATTAGACTGAGGAAAATGGATTGAGGTTTTGAGCAAATGTAGACAAATGGCTTCAGGAACAGAAGGGCAAGAGCCAGGGTGGAGTTGAGAAGTCCTGCAGTAACTCAGGTATAATATGATGCCGTCTAGACGTGGATGCTGCACTAAACAAATATTTATCAAGTGTCTACTATCTGTCAGAAACTGTGCTAGAGACACAAAACGAGGCAGGCACACACCTGTCCCCTACCCCAGAGCCCCCAGTATCAGGCTGCCTGAGGAAAGAGAAGAGATAGGGTTCATCAAGGAAGTATTTGGATAAAGAATTAGCTGGATGTGGTCTTACGGGTGAGCAACAAAAATTATTTCAAGTCTCAAAACCTATCACTAGGAAATCAACTGATATTTTTATTAGCTTCCAAAATCTATTACAATCTACTCACCTGAAAAAAAAAAAAAAGATGAGAACAAGGAAATGGGAATTTTTCATCTATGAATGCTTTTGAAAATGTGGATTCAAGAGAAATTAACAGGCATTTTAATTTTCTGCTCTCTCATTCCTGATACCAGTGAGGCTCCTCTGAAATATCTCGTGATAATTGACATTTGCCTCGCGCTCTTTGAGTTGCAAAGCCCCTTCCCATGCATTGTCTCCTTCAGTCCCCACAACAACCTTGGGAGTTTGCAAAGCAATTGCACTGAGGTTATCACTCTGCAGTCTTGAATTCTCAAACCTCATTTCCCCACGGTCCATATGCTAGCCAAGCCTGTCATTTTACAGTTCTGCAAACACAGCATGGTTTCACACTTGCTTGATTTTGTACTTGTGGTTCCCTCTGCCAAGAAAGGAGCCCATCCCTTCTCTGTCCAACCAAGGAGGGCCCTCTGCATTCTGGGAAACCCTGGGCAGGTAGGCAAAGACCTTTTACCCTGGGGCAGCAAGGAAGGTCCAGTACCTTGGAGTCGGGAGCACCCCGGGATGGTGCTCCTGTCAGTGGCAGACCAGCAGACTAGTGAATACAGAATCTGTCCTGCAGCTAATTTGGTGTCAGTAGAACAATGGTCCCAAGGCCCTCTGACTTCTTAAAAAGTGTAGCAGTTACAGTTGGACAGACCTGAGTTCAAATCCTGGCTTTGTGACTTACTAGCTGTGTAAACTTGGGCAACTCTAAATCCAGTCCAAATACCCTCCTCTATAGGATGGATCTGATAATACCAATCTATAAAGTGAGGGAAGCAGCAATGAAAATTGAGTGTAAAACATTTATCCTAAGATTGCTAAGTAGAAGTTATCCTTTTTATTATTAAGACCACTTCCAGGCATTCCCTGGCAGTCCAGTGGTTAAAACTCTGCACTTTCACTGCCAAAGACCTGGGTTCAATCCCTGGTCAGAGAACTAAGATCCCACAAGCCATGTGATGTGGCCAACCAAAAAAAAAGAGAAAATGTAAACAGTGTGGAAACCTGGAGAAATATAGTAATATTTTTTTTAAGACCACTTCCTTCAAGACAGAAAAATGTATAGAATCATTCACTGTCATCATCATCATCACTATTACTACTACTACTGCTATTATTACTTACATTTTCTCTTATTTCTAAAAGGGAAAAAAACACTTGCATTTTTTACTGACATTTTCCCTATCATCTCTTGGAAATGGTATTTCTGCTAGGAAAAGAAAGAGAGGCAGAGGCAGATTATTTTGTCATAGGGAGACCATAGGGGCATCAATGGGGGGAGGGGTGGACTAGACCAGCTGGCTCCTTGAGGGTCAAGGACAAGGGTCATCCTAATGAAATGGATGAGGAGCATTACAGGAAGGGAGAACTCCATAGGCAAAGTTCAAAGCTGGAGGCAATGGGCTTGTTTGGGGTGCTGCAGGTGCCACGGTTCCTCTAAACTGGGAAACAGGGAAGGAAAGAGTGGTGAGTGAAATGAGATGGACAGGGGGGCTGAGGTCATAATTCCAGTGATGTCTACTAGGCAAGTCCTAACTTTTCTAGGCACTTTCAATGCATTAACTAATTTAGTCCTCACAATTGTCTCCATTTCAAGATGCGCACATGGAGACACAGAGACGTTAAGTAACTTGCCCAGGGTCACACAGCAAGTAGGAGTCAGATCTGGATCCCATGCCCATGCTCATCATCACAGCACTAGTCAGGGCAGTACTGGTTTCTTTTCTTCTGTGATGTTCAGGCAGGTGTCCCCAAACCATAAAAGATACAGGCCCCCTGAAAATCACAAAGAAGCAAACTGTCCTTCACCTGCTGAACCCAGCTTGGGCAGAATGGTAGCTAATCTCTCTCTCTGCCACCTCCCTGTGTGCAGAGGTGGGTCTTTAGAAGTTCCCAAACATAAATCCATTTCCATATAATTATAGCTCCTTGACCTACATGTCATTCAGCTGTGTACATGGGCTGGAGGCACAAAAACCAATTTCTCCAAGCAGAGAAAATTGCTTCCTGAGGCCCCCGGGTAATTAGACATTGTCTTCCGGGCATGGCCTGTTCCCTGTCCGTTCACGTCCCCTGGCACAGGTGCTGCCACTTCAATCCCGCATCTGCTGAGGGGATGCAGGTCCCATCGTGGAACAGAACATCCACCAGGACGGTAGCCTTGAAGAGCGTGCAGCGTGCGGGGGGTGTGCATCAGAGAATTTCCGACGTTCTTGAACATCCAGATCCTGTGGAGGTTTCCCCTGCCAGCCTAAGAGGAGAAGGGGACATATTATGCAGGAAGATGGTACCTCTAAACATTTCTGCTGCTGCTGTGAAATTGTATATAGGAGGAGAGTTATTGCATATATGAAGAGAGTAACATGGAAACTTACAATACCATATGTAAAACAGATAGCCAGTGGAAATTTGCTATATGACTCCGGGAACTCAAACGGGGGGCTCTGTGACAGTCTAGAGGGGTGGAGAGAGTCTCGTGGGCTGGGAGATGGGAGGGAAGTTCAGGAGGGAGGGGGACATGGGAAGAAAAAAAAAAAACTTGTATATAGGAGAAAGCTACAGTGCCAACCCATGTTTGAAAGTTTCAACAAAGTCTGTAAAGGAAACTGTTTTCCACCACCCCCTCATCTACCTTCAGGGATGTCTGTGGTTAGGTAAGAAATAACAGGCATCTTCCTTAGTAAAACCCTTTAGTGCTTAAAGCCCTTCAGTGAATCTCCATTGCCTCAGGACAAATTCAACTCAAACCCAGTTTAAATCATTAGAATCAAGTGCTGTTACTTCTCTACCTCTTCTCCCACCAGGGCTCCCTCCAGCTCCCATTCCAGCTCTGGGCTGGGACAGGCAGGTGGCAGACATGAGTGAGGCCCATGGGGACTTACTGAGCTGGAGGCTAGCCCCAAGCGGAAATGTGGACCCAGTGTGGCCTCCCCTTCCAGTTTTCAAAAGGAGCTCAAATCTTTGATTGGACATGAAATACTCCAATTTGTAAACATGGCAACTGATTCAAAAACGTCAAAGACATACCTGCAGCCTGAAATCAGCCCCTTGGGCCCCCAGTCTGTGATTCTCTAGGTCAGACTCATCATCCCTTCCTAAGCACAGCCAAGGCATGCTTCCTCCCACTATTGTGGAGCTTGTCTCTGGGGATTGATCTGGCTTCTGCCAGGCTAGGAGCTCCAGGAAGGAAGAAACCATTTCCTCTGATTTACTAGGACATCCATGGCTGTAGCAAGGTGCCTGAATCCAGCAGGAAGTCAATATCTCTAAGGGTTGGCCAAAAGGTTCATTCGGTTTTTTTCCACGTGTGCATGCATGCAAAGTTACTTCAGTTGTGTCCGACTCTTTGCAAACCTATGGACTGTAGCCCACCAGGCTCCTCTGTTCATGGGATTCTCCAGGCAAGAATACTGGAGTGGGTTGCTGTTTCCTTCTCCAGGGGATCTTCCCCACCCAGGGATCAAACCCACATCTCCTGTGGCTCCTGCATTGCAGATGGATTCTTTCCACTGAGCCACTAGGGAAGCCCACTTTCCTCTTTAAGATGGCTCTAATAGAACTTAGTTGCCTTTAACTTCATTCAGAACAATTTTCTTAGCTAGTATTGTGACAGCTGACATATCAGCATGCATTTTTTTTTAAAGTATCAAAATTGGTGAATTTTTGTGTAACCATTTTAATACTGAAGATGGAAGGGAAAAAAGCAACATTTTTGGCAATATTATACTTTATTATTTCAAGAAAGGTAAAAACACAACTGAAATGCAAAAAAAAAAAATGTGCAGTGTATGGAGAAGAGATTATGACTGATTGAATGTGTCAAAAATGGTTATGAATTTTCTTGCTGAAGACCTTGCTAGAACAGTTGAAGTTGATAGTGATCAAACTGAGATATTAATTGAGAACAATCAACATTATACTACACAGGAGATAGCTAATATACTCAAAATATGCAATTCAAGTGTTGAAAACCATTTGCACCAGTTTGGTTATATTAATCACTTTGATGTTTGGGTTCCACATAAGTTAAATGAAAAAGAAAAAACCTCCTTGACTGTATTTCCACATGTAATTCTCTCCTTAAACATAACAAAAATGTTCTATTTTAAAACAAATTGTAATGGGTAATGAAAAGTGGATACTGTACAATAATGTGGAATGGAACATGGGACAGGAGAAATGAACCACCACCAACCATACCAAAGACAGATCTTTATTCAAAGAAGGTGATGTTGTGTATATGGTGGGATTGGAAGTGGGTCCTCTATTATGAGCTCCTTCTCAAAACCAGACAATTACTTCCAACAGTACTGCTCCCAACTAGACCAACTGTAGGGAGCACTTGATGAAAACCATTCAGAATTAGTCAACAGAAAATACATAATCTTCCATCAGGATAACACAAGACCATGTGTTTCTTTGATGACCAGGCAAAAACTGTTACAGCTTGGCTGGGAAGTTCTGATTCATCTGCTGTATTCACCAGACATTACATCTTCAGCTTTTCATTTATTTTGGCCTTTACAAAATTCTCTTAATGGAAAAAAATTTCAATTCCCTAGAAGACTGTAAAAGGCATTTAGAAGAGTTCTTTGCTCAAAAAAATAAAAGTACTGGGAAGATGGAATTATGAAGTTGCCTGAAAAATGGCAGAAGGTAGTGGAACAAAATGGTAAATATATTGTTCAGTAAAGTTCTTGGTGAAAATGGAAAATGTGTCTTTTATTTTTACTTAAAAAACTAAAGGAACTTTTTGGCCAACTCAGAGGCGGGAAGGGGCAGGAAGCTGGACTGAGTAAGGAGTCCTGGTGAACACACAAAGTCCTCTTCACCCCTCAGTCTCTTTGGTTGAGCTGGCAAGCAACAAAATGACCACTTACTGAGCACTCACTGTGTGCCAAACACACTTCTCAGCCCTTGATTTAATTCCCACAAGAACCCTAGGAGACAGGAATTATTATCCCCACTTTACAAATGAGGAACTTCAAGGCACAGAGTATTTAAGGAACTCAGTCAAGATCACAAAGCTAGGAATTGACAGACTTGGGATTTAAGTCCACAAAGTCTGGTTTCCGAATTGGTGCTCCCCGCTTTCTGACAAGGGAAAGAGTTGATGCTCTAAGAAAGAAGCTAGCACATCCAGTGTACAAGTGTGTGTGCATGCTCAGTCGTGTCAAGTCTTTGTGACCCATGGAGTATATCCCACCAGGCTCCACTGTCCACAGAATTTTCTAGGCAAGAATACTGCAGTGGGTTGCCATTTTCTCCTCCTGGGTATCTTTCCTACCCAGGGATCTAATCTATGTCTCTTGCATCTCCTGCCTTGACAGGCAGATTCTCTACCACTGAGCCACCTGGGATGAATAATACTTTTGAGCACCTACTAAATGCTAGGCATAGTATTAATGCGCTACTGTATGAGGTTACTCAGTCTCCTTTTTTCAATTTTATTTATTTATTTTTGGCTGCCCTGAGCTTTGCACTTTTGCCTTCATTGCTGCACATGGGCTTTCGCCAGTTGCAGCAAGTGGGGACTGCTCTCTAGTTGCGGTGCACAGGCTTCTCACTGTGGTAGCTTCTCCTGGTAGGGAGCACGGGCTCTAGAGTGCAGGCTTAGTAATTGTGCACATGGGCTCAGCTATGGCATGTGAAATCTTCCTGGATCAGGAACTGAACCCAGGTTGCATGCATTGGCAGCCAGATTCCTATCCACTGGACTACCAGGGAAGTCCTACTCAGTCTTCTTAAGAAGTCCTTTGGGAAATAGTATTGTGCCCATTGCACAGATGAGGAAACTGAGTTAAGACCATGCCTGGACAAGTAAATGGGTAATCTGAACCCAGATCCATCAACCATCTTAGGAGGAAACAGGAAAATTTTCCCAAGAGGCTACCTAGAGAGACCCAGTTTAGAGAGAAGACAGAGAGATGGGATAAGATCATGTCATCATGGACAGAATGGAGCACCTCAGAAGTGACAGCCAGCAGATGAATGCTCCACAGAGAGTGCCTTGGGGAATCCATTCATCCACCCATCCATCCATCCACTTGTCACTCTTTTATTTCTCTAACATTGACAGAGTGCATACTCTTTGTTTGCCCTGTGATAGGCCCCCCAAGGTTCACAGAAAAGAAATACAGTCTCTGCCTCCCAGGGACTCCCAGTTAATGGATTGGTAAAGATTTGAAGGAGATCATTATAAAAGGTTCTAAATACTCTATCCAATAAGGTGCTTACCTCAGTGTCTTGAGAACAGGAAAGGCTTTAAGAATAAAAAGTCTGCCAGGCAAAGTGGTATAGGCAGGGAAAAGATTCCAGGCAGAAGAAATAGCCCATAGTGAGCTACAAAGCTAGGAAAGAGCAATGCACACTGGGGCAACAGCTCATGAAGTGAAGAGCGTTTGCATGGGATGCAAAGATATGGAAGGTATCTGGATGTTTGTGCAAAGACATGGGATTTTGCTCTAGAGCAGAGGTCTCAAATCCAAGACCCATGGGTCACTGTGTGTTTGTGTATGTGTGTGTTGCTTGAAATATTGGATGACTGAGCCACAGTTGGCTTCCCTGGTAGCTCAGTGGTAAAGAATCCACCTGCAGTTCGACCCCTGGGTCAGAAGGATACCCTGGAAACAGAAATGGCAGCCCACTCCAGTATTCTTGCCTGGAAAAATCCCGCGGACAGAGGAGCCTGGCATGCTGCAGTCCATGGGGTTTCAGAGAGTCGGACACGACTGAGCAACTGAGTACAGCCACAGTTGGTTGTCATTCCCTTCTGGGAAACCACTTGTTGTTGTTGTCCAGTTTCTCAGTCATGTCTGACTCTTTGCAACCCCATGGACTGCAGCACACCAGGCTTCCCTGTCCTTTACTATCTCCCGGAGTTTATTCAAACTAATGTCCATTGAGTTGACGATACCATCCAACCATCTCATCTTCTGTCTCCCCACTCTCCTGCCTGCAATCTTTCCCAGCATCAGGGAAACCAGTAGGTGGAAATGAACAGTGACTGCTCTCTTGAAAGGGGATATACACTAGGGAGTCGACTAAAGGCCCCTGCAGGCTCACCTCACACATTGATGTCAGCTGCCTGGTATCTTGTGACATCTGAGTTTATAAGCCATGGCATAGTCATTGAAGGGAGCAAGGAGTTTGAATGATTCCTCATGCTGTCTTGGGATGACTTATTCAGTAAGATCTCAGCACCCTGAGCCCAGAGTCTTGTACTCCTTGAGAGACTGATCCAGGCTTGGCACATAGTTAGGCATCACTAAATCTATACTGAACTGAAATTGGATTCACATGGAAGATTCTGGCACAAAACATTGAGAAGTTGATAGACTTTAAAAGATCTCTCTCCCACTGAACACTAAATTAATTTCCAATTACCCTTGATCACATCACCTGACTTATTTTCCACAGTAAACACTTAGCAATCTTCCAGTCTATTCGAAACTATGACAAAGCTCTTTTCTGCATGTCTACAATGTCACATTAATCTATATTCATAATCATTCATTCAATAGATATTTAGAGTACCTACCATATGCCTAGGGCTTCTTTCATGGTTCAGTGGTAAAGAATCCACCTCCCAATGCAGGAGATGCAGGTTAGACCCCCGGGTTGGGAAGATCCCCTGGAAAAGGAAATAGCAACCCACTTGTGTATTCTTGCCTAGGAAATCCCATCGACAGAGGAGCCTAGTGGGTTACAGCACTTGGTTGCTAAGTCGTTGCAGTTGTGTCCAACTCTTTATGACCCAATGGCCTGTAGCCCACCAGCCTCCTCTGTCCATGGGGATTCTCCAGCCAAGAATACTGGAGTGGGTTGCCATGCCCTCCTCCGGGGGATCTTCCCGACCAAGGGACTGAACCCATGTCTCTTATGTCTCCTGCATTGGCAGGCAGGTTCTTTACCCACTGAGCCACCTGGGAAGCCTATGTTACAGTACATGAGGGTCACAAAAGAGTCAGACACAACTTAGTGATTAAACAACAACAACCATATGCCTGGGACTGTGTAAGAGGTTGGCAATATGTTAATAGTAATACACTTCATGCCCTTCTGGACTTCTAACCTAATAGTTACAGTGTTAAAATTATATGGCCTATATGGTACCATGCACTGTGCCTGGCACTTTCCATGTGTTAATTCATTTAATGCTCACAAAAGCCTGTACTGTATCATTATTTTTTACATAGATGTGCCAACTGAAGCACAGAAAGGTTAAGTAAATTGTCCAAGTTCACACAGCTAGAAAGTGGCAGAAGCAGGTTTGCACCCTAGCAGCAAGTCTCCAGAATCTTTACTCTTTGCCTCTTTTCATTCTGGGATGACACTGGGAATCCCTGAAGTGCCTCCCAAATCATCAAAGAAGTGTTCGTGAGAGTTGTGCTAACATTGGTGTTGGTGGTGTCTGTAGCAATGGAACCCTGGTGTTGGTGGTGTCTATAGCAATGGAACCCTGGGTAACCTTTACAACATATCCTGGGACTTTTGTTTATCCTAGCGAGTGGGATTTGTTTCTTGGCATCACATGGTATTGCTTTTCCTTCTTTTAACTTGAAGACATTTGATGCAGACCTTGTCCTAGAAAGCAGCTGGAGGTGCAAAGTTGACAGCTGATTGCTGCAGGTTATACCTGGCTTTAGCTGCAGGGCAATCAGCTGTCCCTAGGAAATGGTCCCTGGGAAGAGAGCCTTCAGGCTAGAAAGACAGCTTGGGTTATTAGCTGAAGAATTATTTGTTTAATTTATCTATTATGTTCCTCGTTCTTGACTGTGTCACCTATGGCCCCATTTCCTTTGCTCGTGCAGGTCCTGGATCCCAACTCCTCTTCACACTTTCATGCAGCTTTCCCAGGCCCCAAAGTCAGAATTCATTCCCACTTTCTCCCTGTGGGCCCAAGAAAATACCTGGACCCCCTGGGTCACACTCGCTTCTCAGTCATGCAACCTCTTTCCCTTTCTGCCTCCCTTGCCAGTGGAGAGAGACTTGCCTCCTCGCTCCAGCAGCCTCAGTACTGTGAATGCCACATTGCACCTGCCCAGCACATGCTTTTTGAATGAGAAAAGGTCCACAGAAACGTGTGATTCACCCAAGGCCTCAGAGCTAGTAGGTAGCAGAACTGACCTATACTTGGTTAAAATAGATCGTAAGCCCCCTGTGGACTCGTTCCACCTATGTGTTTGCACAGCACTGCATCTGCAGTGCGTGGCCCAGTGCCTGGTGCAGGGTGAGTCGCTCAGTAAATGTTTGTGAAATGTGTAAATGAGTGCCAGCCTCCTTTAATTGTCCCATTGTCCTTGACTGCACAGAAGAAGATAGGCAACAGGAATGAAGCTTTCATTCTGGCTGTGTTTTATATGCATGATTGATAAGAAATTTGCCCATAGCTGCAAATACCTACCCCAGCAGCCATTGGGAGACAGATGGATGGTGCTTAGCGCAAGATGTTTAATCAAACAGTGACAGCCTGAGCGGAGCCACAATTAGCCTCTGACACCCGAGTGAACTCCAGATGAAGAGCCCAGAAGCCTCTGATTTCCTGTTGGTCCCCTGACACCCAGTGACCATCACTCTGGGTCCACAAAACTGTCAGGCAAATGAGCATCCTGTGCACATAGCAGCCACCAGCGGCAAGCACCTGGGGTGAATCCCAGGGAGGATTAGCCAGTGTGAGCACCATTCCATATCCGGAGGAGCCACAGAGAGGGCCCCAGTCATAAACCTTGTACTTGAAGGGAGAAATTAGACTCTCAGAGGCAGAGATGAACCCCCTGTCTCTTTATCCTTGCTTATTCCCAGGGGCTGGGAGTGGCAGGTGTTCTTTTTTAAAAAACAAACAAACAAACAAACAAAAAACCTTCTTACTTCGTATTGGGGTATAGCCAGCTAACAATGTTGTGATAGTTGCTGGTGAACAGTGAAAGGGTTCAGCCATATGTATACCTGTTTCCATTCTCCCCCAAACTCCCTTCCCATCCAGGCTGCTACGCATCATTGAGCAGAGTTCCATGTGCTACGCAGTATGTCCTCGTTGGTTACCCATTTTAAATACAGCACTGTGTACATGTCCATCCCAAACTCCCTATCCCTCCCTCCCCATCTTTCCCCCGGCAACCATGTTTGTTCCCGACGTCTATGAGTCTCTTTCTATTCTGTAAGTTCATTTGTATCATTTCTTTTTAGATTCCATGTATAAGGGATGTCATATGATATTTTGCCTTCTCCGTCTGATTTACTTCACTCAGTATGACAATCTCAGGGCTTCCCAGGTGACGCTAGAGGTAAAGAACCCACCTGCTAATGCAGGAGATATAAGAGACCCAGGTTCGATCTCTGGGCTGGGAAGATCCTCTGGAGGAGGAAATGGCAACTTACTCCAGTATTGTTGCCTGAAAAATCCCATGGGCAGAGGAGCCTCATGGGCTATAGTCCATGGGGTCACAAAGAGTCAGGCATGACTGAAGTGACTTAGCACTTAGTATGACAATCTCTAATCTCTAGGTCCATCCATGCTGGCTCTATTTCATTCTTTTTAATGGCAGAGTAATAGTTCACTGTATATATGTACTACATCTTTTTATCCATCCTTCTGTCGATGGACATTTAGGTTGCTTCCATGTCTTGGCTACTGCAAACAGTGTTGCAGTGAACACTGGGGTGCATGTTTGGGTCCTTCTGGATCATGTTTTTCTCTGGATATATGCCCAAAAGTCGCACTGCTCTATTTTTAGTTTTTTAAGGAACCTCCATACCATTCTCCATAGTGGCTATACCAGTTGGTAAGTATTCTTGAAGGACTCACAAATCCTCTGTAGGGAATTTTTCCCTCAGCTACCTCATGCCATATACATGCCAGCTGACACCCACTGTTAAATAAAAAAAGAAACAGAGAAAGAATTGACCCATTTCTACTTAATGGTCAGTTCCCTTGAGCTAATGATGGAAGAAACTGGATGAGCAGGTCCATCAAACGGACTCTAAAGTCCAATAAATTGTTTTTGAATCCTAGGTCCAGCACACATTTGATATCTAGTGGGCCAGTCTCTTAACCCACTGAGCCTCAGTGTCCTCAACTCTATAATGGGCCTATTAATAAATAGTATCTACCTCCTAATGTTGTGTGAGGATTAAATTTGATTCCAGTAAAACCTCTAACAAGTGGGCCACAATAGCAAGTGCCTAGTAAAGGGAATCATTATTAATAAATGTCCCAATTATTACTGCAGATGCTCAGCCCTTGTATTACAGATCTGTGTGAGTGGAAGAACTGAAGAGGCACTGGACACTTTTGCATCCAACTTCAGTCAACTTCTTCACCCTCTGAGCCTCCGTCTCTCTCATCTATAATAAAGGGATGAAAATCGTATCTACTTTATTAGCAAATATTGTATATTGGATATTTGAAAGTGAAAGTGTTAGTCACTCAGTCATGTCTGACTCTTTGCAATCCAATGGACTGTAGCCTGCCAGGATCCTCTGTCCATAAAATTTTCCTGGCTAAAATACTGGAGTGGGTTGCCATTCTGTTCTCCAGGGGATCTTTCCAACCCAAGAATTGAACCCAGGTTTCCTACATTGTGGGCAGATTCTTTACTATCTGAGCCAACTAGGGAAGCCCTGTTGGATATTTAATATTAGATAATGTTTGATATTATAAACATGAAATATTCTTCATAGATGAAGAACTGAGTTCAGGGCCTGACAAACAGTAAACACTCAGTAACTGTTAGCTGCCCTGAGAGGATGATGAGGGATCTTCCTTTTTCCTTCTCTTTGCCTTGGCACATACTGGTCACACTCTCTGGGAGCCCTCCCTTTTCTTCTGTACCTGTTAAACCCTTGCCCACTTTTACCGAATGGGAGCTATGATACTATTTTTAAATTAGTGCTTTATTAACTGGCTCACTTTGCAGATCTGGAAATTGAGGCTCTGAGAAGGGAAGCGATTTGTCCAGGAGAACACAAGTGTCTATGTGAAAACTCAGTCTAATCCCGAGGGGTCTCCTAACAAAATTGGAAAGGCTAAGGATGCTTTCTTTTTTCAGCTTTATCAAGATATCATTGGCATACATCACTGCATAAGAGTAAGGTGTACAGTATGACGACTGACTTACGTATAGCATGAAATGATTACTCCAATGAGTTTAGTTGACATCCATCATCTCATACAGATGCAATACAAGAAAAAGAGAAAGCAGAAAAGGAAACAAAAATAGTTTTCCTTGTGATGAGAACTCTTAGGATTTACTCTCTTAACAACGTTCATATGTAACATACAGCAGCCTGAAGGACACTTTTGCTGCGCGAGTAAGAAAAATAAGTCAGAGGTCTCTCCTAGAGCCAGTTCTCCAAGCCTCAAGAACTACACCGGGAGAAGCCCCACCTAGACCCGTGTTGTTGCCTCTGCATCAGGCTTTTGCCTGGTCCAGTTTGTCGCCTTCACAGGACTGGTCATCACACTCAAAGACACTAACTGAGACCACTTACCACACGCTCTCCCTGTACCAGGCACCATGCCAAGAGCTTTATCTGCATGTGATTCCCTCTAATCCTCAAAATAGCCCTCTGAACCAGACACCACTGTTACCCTCATTTATCAGTTTCCCCCTGCACTTACTTGCCCAAGGGTGCCGTGAGAAATGTGAGGATCTGGAGTGCTAACCCAGCTCCTGCAGACTCCAAAATTCATGCCTCTCACTATAACCCAAGTCCATTCTTTCTGATAATTCTTCCGCTCTCTGTTTTCTGGCCAGTCACCTCAAGCCCTGCCCACATCTGTCTCTGTGACAAAAGCCCCAGAGCTGAGAAAAACACACAGCTGCATCCCTCACTTGGCACAAAACTTGACCCAGAATGGCACCATCAAGTGCTCTCAAAATGCATCTTAGACTTCCCAGCTGTGCCATCTTGGGCAGGTGGCTCACCCTTTCTCAATATTAGTTTCTCCTCATTTGTAAAATAGAGATCAGAGAATGCTTACACTGCCATTTTATATACTTCTTTAAATCAACTCACTTTTTAAATAAAGTTACTTTATACACAGGCTTTTATCACTGCGCTAAATGGAAAAATAACATTCCTCTAATACCATTTAAATTAAATACATAACTTGGAAAGTAAAAATATTCATCAGCAAATCTCATAAAATCATCTCATCTATACAAAGCCACCCAGCACACAGTAGATGCTCAATACATGGCAGTCATAAGACAGTGAAGCTTGGCACTGAGAAGTGTGGTTTGGAAACATTTGAGTCGTTGGCCAGCTTGAATGTGGTTTCCCAGTTGAGAATCTAGTAGTTGTCATGGTTACCCAAAGAGGCTGCCCCTGGTCAAAAAGCCAGAATCAATTTTACTGACAAGAGAAGGCCAACTGATTGGTCCCTGGCCTAGATGCTGACTCCCTTCTCCCCATTGCCCTGACTCAGACTAGCCTGAGGTGGCAGCAATCTTAGCTCTTACTGACTAGGCAACTGCAAAGGCAGGCTTGGTTGGTGGTGGTTTAGTCGCTAAGTTATGTCCGACTCTTGTGACCCCATGGACTGTAGCCTGCCAGGCTCCTCTGTCCGTGAGATTCTCCAGGCAAGAATACTGGAGTGGGTTGTCTTGCTAGGTCTCAACTAGTCCTGGTCAACACCAGAAATGACTACTTCCTTAAGTTCTGAGGGAAAGGAAAGCTGCACCGTGGATCCCGGTCCTAAGACTTCCTTATGGCAAATCCCCACAGCGTTTTTGTTTTTTTTCTCCCATGATGGCAGACATCACCAATGCATCACAGCACTACCAAACACAGGTGTGATTTTGGGAAAAGTTTTAATATGGTCACCGCTGAGTTTTCCAGATTTGCTGGCATATTGAGTGCAGCACTTTCATAGCATCATCTTTCAGGATTTGAAATAGCTCAACTGGAATTCCAGCACCTCCACTAGCTTTGTTCGTAGTGACGCTTTCTAAGGCCCACTTGACTTCACATTCCAGCATGTCTGGCTCTAGGTGATTGATCACACCATTGTGATTTTCTTGGTCATGAAGATCTTTTTTGTACAGTTCTTCTGTGTATTCTTGCCACCTCTTCTTAATATCTTCTGCTTCTGTTAGGTCCAAACCATTTCTGTCCTTTATCAAGCCCATCTTTGCATGAAATGTTCCCTTGGCATCTCTAATTTTCTTGAAGAGATCTCTAGTCTTTCCCATTCTGTTGTTTTCCTCTATTTCTTTGCATTGATCCCTGAGGAAGGCTTTCTTATCTCTCCTTGCTATTCTTTGGAACTCTGCATTCAGATGCCTATATCTTTCCTTTTCTCCTTTGCTTTTCACTTCTCTTCTTTTCACAGCTCTTTGTAAGGCCTCTCCAGACAGCCATTTTGCTTTTTTGCATTTCTTTTCCATGGGGATGGTCTTGATCCCTGTCTCCTGTACAATGTCATGAACCTCATTCCATAGTTCATCAGGCACTCTATCAGATCTAGTCCCTTAAATCTATTTCTCACTTCCACTGTATAATCATAAGGGATTTGATTTAGGTCATACCTGAATGGTCCAGTGGTTTTCCCTACTTTCTTCAATTTAAGTCTGAATTTGGCAATAAGGAGTTCATGATCTGAGCCATAATCAGCTCCCGGTCCTGTTTTTGCTGACTGTATAGAGCTTCTCCATCTTTGGCTGTGAAGAATTGATGCTTTTGAACTGTGGTGTTGGAGAAGACTCTTAAGAGTCCCTTGGACTGCAAGGAGATCCAACCAGTCCATTCTGAAGGAGATCAACCCTGGGATTTCTTTGGAAGGAATGATGCTCAAGCTGAAACTCCAGTACTTTGGCCACCTCATGCAAAGAGTTGACTCATTGGAAAAGACTCTGATGCTGGGAGGGATTGGGGGCAGGAGGAGAAGGGGACGACAGAGGATGAGATGACTGGATGGCATCACTGACGCGATGGACGTGAGTCTGAGTGAACTCTGGGAGTTGGTGATGGACAGGGAGGCCTGGTTTGCTGCAATTCATGGGGTCGCCAAGAGTCGGACATGACTGAGTGACAGAACTGAACTTCAATATGGTGTCCAGCAGCCCGTACCAATCAATTGAAGATTTAATATTTTTGTCATCCCTGCCTCAAGCTGTGCTCTCACTCTAGGCATGAGATCCTAGAGCAATTCAAAGAAAGCAGGAAACACTGAGCCTACTTTGAGAAGAATACATTCAAATGCTAAGTGTGGCGACAAGTAGTATAACAGTGAAGGGCATAGTAAAGTTACAAAGAAAATTAAAGGGCTATCAAAATAAGAACTAGAATTTAAAAAGAACAAAGGCTGTTTCAGAGGACGTAAGGGACACCTGAATCATCAAGTAGTAAAGCGCAATGGTTTTCTCCACCAAACAGAGAAACAAAGAGGAGGCTGGAGGTGAAATACAGATGCAGCTAGAGGGACTGGGAATGAAGAATTTCCAGATAAGGTGACAGGACTGTAATGCCTGGAATGATCCATAGAGGGAAATGGGACTCTGCTATGGATTCGTTCAGAGCTCGGACTCTCGCCTATTCAGCTCTACTTCCAGCACGGGGTCTGGCCTCTAGCTCAATATTGTCTGCTGAACTGAACTGTGTGTTCAGGCCAGATGTGAAAAGTAACAACTAACATTTACAGAGTGCTCACCATGTTCTGGGAGCATTTGACACCCTTTATTTCCTCTATCTTTCTATCAGGCTATGATGATACCATTTATATTGATGCCAAATTCACAGATGTAGGAACTGAGGCTCAGGGAGAGTAGTCACTCTACTTCATAACTTCTTCCACTATGATTTGCAACTTTTAGCCTCCAAAGAGCAAAAGGAACAAACGGCCCTTCCAGGAAGCTTGAAGGCATCTCTCAGGGATTACCTTCCTATGAAGTGGGGCCCCACTGTCTGATTTCCACTCCACCAGCCACAGTCAGTTTCATGCCTCTAACAACCAACTTCAGGAAGGACATTCCACATTCCCTGGCTTCTGCTCTGAAGCAAGTGGAACAACAGGAAACAAGGGTGGCCACTGGCCAGCAGGCAGTGCCTGGGGTTGGAAACCCTTCCCTGCTCCTCTCCTAGGAGCCCTCAGGAGGGCACAACCTCCTGAAGACCTCCTGACACCGTCCACAGAGGCCAAAAAACCTGAATACCAAGTCTTGTCAGCATCATCTTCCCCACCAGCCCGCCCCCACTGGAGACAGGAGATTTTCTTGAGGCTGATGGGGTGGGAAAGGTCCAGAGGGGGTAGGGGCAGAGTCAGTCAGCAGGTGCAGAAGCAGCTTGGGCACATGGGGGTAGGTTAGGGTGCATTTGTTTTCCTTGGGTTTTGTGGCTCCTTCTTTGGGGAAAGGAGAGAGCATCTTGAGTGGGGAACAGTTTGAAGAGCAGTGAGGGAGCAGTTAAGGACAGGACAGCTGAGAGCTCTTAACCTGAGAGGACGCAGCACGTAGGCAGCAGTGTCTGTGTGGGAAAACAGGGAGGGACACCGGGCTGCTTCTTGGGGAGGGGCACCACCTTGAGCTCTCAAGAGTACCTGGTGTTCCCAAGTGGTGTGGAGCAGAGCCCAAAGCCCCTTTCCTGTGGGCCTTTTTTAAAGGCATTCAGGAAACACCTCCAGGGGTTTCAGAATTGTCCTTTAGGCTCAGCTGGGGCACTCAAGGCACAAATAGTCAGAGGCAGGGGCTCTCCCAAGCTGAGTGCTGTCCTGCCGCCAAGTTGAGCCCTGCTCGTAGCACACAGTATGGGTCTGCCCTGCTCCTTGAGGAGCCACAGGTATCAGGCTGGGCTCTCGGGTCTTCCCCGATGTCCACCAGGCGGCTGGGCACCTCTGGGGAGTGGTCACACACTTCTGGATGCCACTGATGCCACACATTCTCTGCAATGGAGGCACAGATGACAAAGACATTGGCCTAAGGGTGGGAGAGTGTGCAAGAGGGTCGTACTCCTCCTGGCCTTGCATCCCACAGGTCTGGGCCCACCATGCACTCTTCTCAGGGCACTGTAATCATCAGACACTGCAAAGCTGTTCTCCTTGGGGAAGGCATCAGTTATGTAGCTCTGAGTCCCATTACCTGCCACCACACACCTGATGCTCTGCATCGTCGGTGTGGCAGCTGCAATGGAAACAATGCCTCCTTCCACTTCTGGCCCCTCTAGATGCAGCAACCTGGTGCCCTCCCTACCACAGGGGAACCAGGGCAGTAGCAGCAGCCTGGTTCAGGATTCCAGAGCTAGCATCATTTTGTTTCCCCTTTCTCCACTCCAAGATCTGTAACTGAAAAGGTAACAATAAGGAAAGCAGCAGCCCAAAAAGAGGCAATGTCCCATCACACAGTTCAGCCCCCACAGCTGATCTAAACAAGGACACTGCTGATTTCTTGCTCCTGGGACTTGGAAATTGCTTTCCCTAAAAATCTGTCCTTGAGGTACCTTCCAGCAGCCACATAAATAACACCACCAGAATTGCTCACAATGTCAGGGGTCCTGCTGTGTCTGTAGGACATGAGGACTGCCTCTTCCAGTGCAAAACATGGGCATCCGAAGGAGGGTGGGGGGGATTCATTTAAGTCACAGGTGATGGTGGCTGAAAGGGTTGAATGGTTCTCTTTTGGGAAATTCACAAGAACATGATTTAGGATGCAGAGAGAGGATTTGTAGAAGGTAATCCCAGGAATTTAATCAGCCCAAATACACAACTCTCTGTTCTTTTTGGAAGACCTGCATGGACCAAACAGCTGTGGTATCAGTGGCCTACTCTAGTTCACATAACTGCCACTGCAGTCAGAAAGTGCTCTTTGATGTCTAACCTAAATCTTTTTGTAGCTTCAACTTGAGCTCCTTTCCTTCTTACAAATTCTATTAGCTGTCTTTAGGAAGAGAGGAGGCTGACAGGGAGGGAAAGAGGGAGGAAGGAAGGGAAAAGGGAGAACAGGAGGGAAGGAGAAAGAGGGGAAGGGAAAAAATGTGTTATCCTTTAAACCAGCATTTTTACTTTGGAGAACTTATTCCACAGAAATATGCAAAGATGTTTAATGTAGTGGCCAAAATAATAAAACAAGTAATGTCCAGCCATAGGTGAATATTTCATGAATATTGTTGACATAGGAAGATTCTAATTTCTAATTTTTTTAAAAAAACAGCTTGCACAACAGTATTAGTGTATGATCTCATTTTGTGGTGATGATCATATTACTAATTATATTTGTAATTATAGGCATGTAAATATCCTGGAGAAACAAACACCAAATGGTTAACCTCTGTTCTGGTGGCAGCATCGTAAACTATTGTAAACCAGTACTTACAGCCTTAACACAACAGTGTAGGATTGTTTGTCCTGGTTCTTAGGCTGACTGGGCTCAGCTGGATGGCTCTTGCTCAGGGTCTCTAGCAGTTGCAGCAGAGAAGCAGCTGGGACTGCCATTATCAGGGGTTTCATTGAGCTGGACATCCAAGAGTGTTCACTCACATGACAACTGATGTCGGATGTCAGCTATGAACTCATGGGGCTTTCAATCAGAGTCCCTACACACAGCCTCTGCAAGTGACATGGACTTCTCACAGTTGGACTCCAAGATAGAGCTTCCCAAAACAAGTTTTCTTTTGAAAAACTTACAGTCTGATTGTGCAATGTCACTCCCACAACAGTCTCCTGGTTGAAAGTGAGTCACGGGACCAACCCTGAATCAAAAGGAAGAGACTGCACAGAGGCATGAGTATCAGGAGGTGGTTCACTGAGGGGCACTGAAGCAACTAGATATTGTAATATTTCTAGAAAATGGGATTTGGACAGACTTTCACTTTCCAGTGTCTGATGTAATAGTTAAATGTACCAACACAGGAGACAAAAAGCCTGGCTGTCCTGGCTCACCACTCACTTTCTGTGTGACCTCAAACAAGTTACTTATAACCTCTCTGAGCCTCAAAGCTTTCAGATAACTGTTATGACCTCATAGGGTGGTTGTAAAGATTAAATTGAAGTGTTGTATGTAAGATGCTTAAAAATAAATGCTCAATAAAAGTGAGCTAATAATATTATTATGCACTGATATGTTTAATTTTTACAAGTATATTTTACTTTTATAATTGAAGAAAATAATTTTCAAAGACCAAAAAAAAACTAGACGTGTAGCAGAATTAAGAAATGTAAACTCCAAACTCCCAGTCAGGGCTCTTCTGAGGAATCTGAAGGGACTCTTAATCTTCATAGACATAGAAAATACCTCAGGAAGACCTTGACCCTTCCCCTCTGCTCCAGTCAACCACCCAGTGGTGGGGTCTGATAGCCCGACCTGTGTTGTTCTTTTAGCTGTTCCCCAAATCCTCTCAAATTTGTGTACAGTAAGCTGCAAAGTATAGGAAATGAATTCCCCCAATAATATAACCAAGAAGCTTTGCAATCCCAAAGCATGGGCTTTATATTACCCAGGAGCTTAAATCTGTCCAAAGCCAACATTGACAGAGAGGATTTGTTCTTTAGAAGCATTGACATTTTGATCATGAAGTTGATGGGGACTCGCTTGGATGGGATTTGGTTGGGTTTCCACACAACAGATTCTTGGGCCAGTTAGTTTGAGGGAAAAAGTAAGAAATGGAATTTCAGGCGGTGATGACTCGGGTTCCCTCGCTTATTCAATCTTTATAAATACACACAGGCCCTGTCAACACCACTCCTTTTCTTTGGGGGAAAAACTGTCACAGTGGAAATGAAAGGATTTTTCAATGTGAGGAATTATAGCAAATGTCAAAGCCTAAGAGTTGAAAATTCTACCTTCTCATTTCTTTTTCAGAAAATCAATACACAGGCACTGTTCCAGTCCCCTCTGGGTCTCTGTGGCTCACACATCTCTCTCATCCCAAGGATGTCTTAAGTGTTCTTGATGTTGCCTTGGGGGCAAATCTACCTGCATGAAAGAAATGGGAAACTCAATGGCTCAATGGCTGCGGGTTAGTTTCTCGAGAGACGCAATTACTAGGAACTTAAGGAAATGTCAAATATGAATAGCTGGCAATTTCATTTGGAGTTGATGATTTGCCTGGCTTAAAACACTAATTAGATGGAGCTTGAATATTTTTAAAGAGTTTAGTTATGGAAGATTTTTAGCACCACACTACAAATAGGTTTCCATGAAGAAGTAAGAGATGGTGGTGAAGAGTCACTCTCTGCAGAATATATACAGTCAGCCGTCTGTATTTGTGAATGCTGCTATGTCACTTCAGTCGTGTTTGACTCTGTGCAACCCCATAGACAGCAGCCCACTAGGCTCCCCCGTCCCTGGGATTCTCCAGGCAAGAACACCGGAGTGGGTTGCCATTTCCTTCTCCAATGCATGAAAGTGGAAAGTGAAAGTGAAGTCACTCAGTCATGTCTCACTCTTGGTGACCCCATGGACTGCAGCCTACCAGGCTCCTCCATCCATGGGATTTTTCCAGGCAAGAGTACCGGAGTGGGATGCCATTGCCTTCTCCATATTTGTGAATGGGAACCCACAAAGTCAGAGAGCCATCTGTACTCTACAATTTTATACACAGGACTTGAGTACTGGCAGATTTTCGTATCAAAGGAGGGTCCTGGAACCAGCACTCTGTGGATACTAAAGGATGACTGTATGACATTTCTTTCTGGGGAGATCTCAGCATTTATTCGTTCTGTGCCCCCTTATAAGTCGGGAGCAGAGCAGGGACATGAGAGAGATTTGGGGCATTATTTAATGAATGGAAAAAAGAGGTTCTGAGAAATAATGGCACTTTTCTAAGTCAGAGACAACCTAGAGAACAGGAATCACTTTTCTCTGGCTGGAAACAAAGTGGAACTTGATATGCCATAAAGTCAGACAAAGCTGGATAAGTAAATTTTTGAAATTTCAGGATTAATAATACAAAGAATTTTGCTTTAATGGGCCTCTTTTCTTTAGTGTTGACTTAAAGTTTACTTATAATTTTTCTTTATTATACAGGGTATAACATACCTGCACGGTACGCCCACCCCTGTTTAGAAGTATTGATATTATCAAGTGGTTTTCAGCTCGAGTATTAGTCCTGGGTTTGAATACTGGATAATTAATATAATTGGTACCTTAACTCTCCACCACTTCAAAATGTTATTTCAAAGTGCTTTGAACAAGAACAAGGGCAGCACAGACTTAAACAAACAAATCAAAAACCTGACAGTGCCAAGTACAGAGAGGTTATGAGCAACTGGAACTCTCATACTCTACTGCTGGGAGTGCAGATTAGTAAAACCACTTCACAGAGCAGTTCAGCAATATCTGGGAAAGGTGAAGGTTCACATGCTCTGAAACATAGGAAACACTTCTAGTATGTATACACTGCTGCTGCTGCTAAGTCGCTTCAGTCACGTCCAACTCTGTGCGACCCCATAGACGGCAGCCCACCAGGCTCCCCCATCCCTGGGATTCTCCAGAAAAGAACACTGGAGTGGGTTGCCATTTCCTTCTCCAATGCATGAAAGTGAAAAGTGAAAGTGAAGTCACTCAGTCGTGTCCGACCCTCAGCGACCCCATGGACTGCAGCCTTCCAGGCTCCTCTGTCCATGGAATTTTCCAGGCAAGAGTACCGGAGTAGGGTGCCATTGCCTTCTCCAATATGTATATGCTACCTGAGAGAAACTAGAGCCATATCAAGGTATTAACTATAGCAGATTGTAAGAGCAAAATCCTGAAACCAGTTTAAATGTGTGCGTATGTATATATATACACATATAGATGTCCATATATGTCAGTATATATATACACTATAGACAGTTAAATGTATATGTCTATGTAATATGTGTATATATACATAGAGACATATATAGACTTAAGTTTGTATATGCGTAAACATGCCTATGGATAAGTGAATAAATAAATTCTGGCAAATTTATTCATGGAATTGCTCTATAGTCATTAAGAAGAGTGAAACAGATCTACATGTATCAGTAAAAATAGATCTCAAAACCATCTTGTTGAGTGAAAAACAGCAGCATGTAGAGTGGCAGGTTCTGCATAAAAGAAATGTAAGATTATGCAAATATGGCCCTAGAGATGACAGCCCTGTGGCTGCCTCTAGGGAGGGAATGGGAGAAGGAAAGGATGAGCTGGAACAGTTAAAGAAGACTTCAACTGTGAATACAGTGTCATTTCTTCTTTTAAAAAAAATTAAAGCATATGTGGCAAGATGTTAACATTTGTTTAATCTGAGTGATGAATATGGCAGGATGTGTATACTACATTTTCACTTGTGAACTATTGTGAAGTAATTTTAAAGAGGCATGCAAGAAAGACAGCCCTGGATACCAGCCCTGCCACTGCACTTCAAACAAGGGACATCAATTCTCTGAGACCCTTGTTCGCAAACTATGATTAACAATGTTCAAATTTCAGAGCTGGTTGTGAGTTAATGAGAGTAAAGCGTAGAATGACTTTCAGATGTTACCCATTGGGATATCCTTTTAGAATGAGTCCCTAATGATTTTCCAGATTTATCTTATTCAGAGAGACATTAGCTTCTTAAAATTGATCAGAAATTATGTGGGCGCATTTCAAAACAATTCTGATCTCCATAAAAATAATGTATTGCTATTTTTTTGCAACACTATATACAACATGTATTACACAGACGTGTAAAGCACTAATTATTTAACTATGATTGCCCTGAGGGTGGTTGGAGTAGAAGAGCGGAAGGAAATTTTACTTTTCTCTGCTATTAACTTTAATTATGTACCATGTGTGTAGACTACTTATTCTAAAAATAAATATAATTCATTTAAAAAATAATCTAAAGGTCATAGTCTTCTCCATTCTAAACCCACTTACAAAGGAAAGTCTTCAAATCTAAGTTCTAAAGATTCTTTAGAGGTCATATAGTCCAATCTCCTACCTGAGCACAGGATATGCCATTCCAGCCCCATATCCTCCTTGAAGTCAGACGAAAGAAAGAGCATAGGATTAAGGATTAGGAGATCTGAGTTTGGTTCCTGTCACCATGAATTACTAACTCTTGACTCTAAGCAAGTCCCTTAAGTTCTTTGAGCCTCAGTTTCATTTCTGAAATGAGGACACAGCAGCACCGCTGTTGTGACTGTGTGAAGACAGATAAAGTACAATGTGAACATGAAATTTTGTCAAAATAGTGTCAGGATGTTTGTATGAGATGCAACTGCGGTGCAGAAGTTTCCCTCAAGAATATGGGTTCAGTCCCTTTGATTTCCATGGGAGTGCTCAATACACTATTCCTAACGGGCCCCTAGTCACCAACAAAGTCATCTTGCTTCAGATGTAAACCAGATTCTCTTCTCTCCACAGCAAATATCCTAACCGTGATCATCCTCTCTCAGCTGGTGGCTAGGAGACAGAAGTCTTCGTACAACTATCTCTTGGCACTTGCTGCTGCTGACATCTTGGTCCTCTTTTTCATTGTGTTCGTGGACTTCCTATTGGAAGATTTCATCTTGAACATGCAGATGCCTCAGGTACCCGACAAGATCGTCGAAGTGCTGGAATTCTCATCCATCCACACTTCCATCTGGATTACTGTTCCATTAACTATTGACCGCTATATCGCAGTATGCCACCCGCTCAAGTACCACACGCTCTCCTACCCAGCCCGCACCCGGAAAGTCATCGTAAGCGTTTACGTCACCTGCTTCCTGACCAGTATCCCCTACTACTGGTGGCCCAACCTCTGGACTGAAGACTACATCAGCACCTCCATGCATCATGTCCTTATCTGGATTCACTGCTTCACTGTGTACTTGGTACCCTGTTCCATCTTCTTCATCTTGAACTCAATCATTGTGTACAAGCTCAGGAGGAAGAGCAATTTTCGCCTCCGTGGCTACTCCACGGGGAAAACCACTGCCATCTTGTTCACCATCACCTCCATCTTTGCCACCCTCTGGGCCCCACGCATCATCATGATCCTCTACCACCTTTACGGGGCACCCATCCAGAACCGCTGGCTGGTGCACGTCATGTCCGATGTTGCCAACATGCTGGCCCTTCTGAACACGGCCATCAACTTCTTCCTCTACTGCTTCATCAGCAAGCGGTTCCGCACCATGGCAGCCGCTACTCTCAAGGCCTTCTTCAAGTGCCAGAAGCAACCCGTTCAGTTCTACACCAACCATAACTTTTCCATAACAAGTAGCCCCTGGATCTCCCCGGCCAACTCACACTGTATCAAGATGCTGGTGTACCAGTATGACAAAAATGGAAAACCTATAAAAGTATCCCCATGACCCCATCGGTTTGGCACCTAGTGCCTCTGCATAATCCATTTCCAGATGGGAACGTGGCCCATCCTGTGGCTGAAGAGCTCTCCTTAAGAGTGCTAACCTGATTTCCTGTCTCCACAGACTGAGCAACTTTCAGACTGGTAGATGAGAAAAGATGGAGGAGAAAACCAACAAAAACTTGAATCTTATTTTCATTTATGCGTTTGTTTCCATCAAGTCATGTAGACGCCAAAAGTCTCTACCAGTTTGAAGATGTCATTGGAGGTTGTATCATTCTCCTGTGGCCTGTAAGGACACACTAGAGAGAAATAGTCTATGGACTTAGGCTTGGCATCATCCACAGTCACTGGGAACTGCTCATTTACATGACACATCAAGCCACAGTAGCACATGGCTGAGCCCACACTCTTCTTCCAAGAACTGAGGTCATCCATCATTTCCCTGTGTTGTTACCAGCAGCTAACAATGCAGACCAATTTGGGAATTTTCCAAGGCTCCCTCTGTCCTAGGGAGGGTTTTGGTCTTGAAGTGGCCCTGACAGGGGAGGATTGAATCCTGTACAAACTCTGGCAGAGTTTCTGTGAAAATGCTCCAAACCAACATAACCATGACCCTCAGACCCTCAGGGGTCTAAGATGCAGTCTTTCTATTTGCCATGATGTATAGGTTTTATCTAACGCCTCCAAAACAAAGACCCTGCCTGGTGTGCAGGGCCATAGGAGGAATTCTTGAGCCCAGAAAAACAAAAAATAAGCCCACTCTTGCCATTGTTTCAATCCACCCTTGAGTCAGCTGTGTATGATCTCTTTACTGAAATAGCTTCTTCTTGCCGTGCCACTCAAGCTTCCTGGAGAAGCCTTTATGTGTAGAGTTGCCAACCCTGCCACCCTGCTTGCTGACGCCCTCACCAAACTGTTTTATTTGAAGTGACTTTTGAACTGGATTTAATTTTCGAGGGTCAGGAACTGTAGCTCTCCAGGTGTGAAAGGAGGCAGTCTCAGCTCCACCCCGCAGTCCAGCTGGCATTGCCATTTGGCCACAAATGGTAATGAGAAGGTGCCCATGTTGTCTGCATGTCTGCCTTTTGATGCACATGGCTCAGAAGGGTGGTGCCAGTTTTCAATGATGCTATTTAACCCAGATCCTTTGCAAAATAATAAAATATGAATTTTGTTTTTCTTCCCTTGCCTGTACAAGGCAAGAACAGTTCTAGGGTATAATTAATGGAGGTTTCCCTGGGAATTACCACTCATGTGTGCATACGCACAGACTTGAATACATTAGGCTCCTGCGTACCCCATGATGTGTTTTGAAAGAAAAATCTATGCTGGAGTTTTTCTCAGTTTTTTTTTTTTTTTAACCTTCTCCCAGATTCCCAGTATTTGAAGTTATCCCTGTTCTGAAAGAAGTATTCCAACATGATTTTGGAATTGTATGATTTTTTTGGTGACCCAACAAAAAGCAGAGAGTCCACTTGAAACACTTGGTTCCTCGGGCTGGATTTTTACTGCACTTTTGTCCCTAAACTGGAAGACACATCTACCCTTTTAAAGGGAACTTGCAATAAATGAGCAGGGTAGAAAAGACTCCAATGCCACATAATCCCAAAACTTCAGCCAATACCCTCAGCATTAAATCAGTACAATTTTAGGTTATGTTCACCCTAAAGATCCTAATTCCTACTCTGTTTAAATGATTGCAAGAGTCTCGTCTCACCCAAAGATTAGTTCTGAAGTCAGTGCAAATGGAAAAAATCTGGCAGAGCCAAAGTTACCTCTGCAAAGTTCTCAGGAAGGATCCATGTTGGAGACCATATTCTATCCCTTAAAATTCCTAACTCAGATAAGTTTCTTTTTTTGCCAGCATTGGAACAGTTTGCTGTTTCTTCCACTGAAGACAAGACAGAATTGACTTACATTTAGAGACCATATTGTGTGACTCCATTGTATTCAAGAACATTAGGATCACACTGGTGCAGCAAGGTGCTTCCACTAAAAGATGTTCATGGAAGTCTGAATGAGGGAAGAGCAGATTCGTATCTTCCAGGTCACACTCTCCCCAGGGCAGTGTGCTTGTGTGGGAGGATGGGCAGATTTCCCATTAAGTTGCCTTTCTGTTTCTTTTTTGCCAAGCATGTGTAGTCGGGTACCTGTTCATTAACTGTGTGTATGATATGACTCCATCACACCCCTTTGTGAATGAACCAAAGGCTACCTACACCTAATATATATAAATATTTATTTGATTATTTATTTTTAAACAATAGGTCTGAAAAATGCTAGTTTGAGCTATACATGAATGAGTCACCGTGCAATATCTATAATGGTTAAGCAATTCCTTTTTGAGAATGAATGTAAGATGAAAAATATGTATGTGGATCTCAATGCTCTCTGCTCCACATTTTTAGGTATGTGTAAAAATTAATTACTGATGTTTAAAAAGTAAAAGCTGAGTGTGTACTTGGAATGTTTTCCTCATACACTCATTTATTACTTCTCTTAATAATAGAGGCTATACGAATTAGTGTTTGATCTCTTGTCCTTCTGACTGTATTTTATATTTTGATACAATAATGTTTAAAGGAGGTCTGATTTTTGAAGGCAGTCCATGAGGTGTTGTCTTCTGGTTACAATGCATACGAATGCCTGTTGGCTTAGGTTGATACATTTCTCCTAAAATTTATCTCAAATAACATAAGGACTTTTAATTTATTCTTATTTATAGTAATAACTGTGGACAAAATTTAAAAGCTTTTTAAAGAGAAAACAAACTTTTAAGCCTTTTCTTTCAGGCCAGTTTTGGAAATATAGCTTTGAATTTTGAAGCGTGCACATAAACAGCTGCTGTTGATGGCACATAAGCAATTGCCTTATATCAGGTTTTTGTGATGCCCCTTTCAAAGACTGTTAACTAGCGTCCCTCCTGTATGATTTGTGTCCTTGGTTGGACATGCAGTGATGCTACACACGTACACACTGTGTCTTTCTACTGAGCAACTCAAGGACTGAACTGCCTAATGGGAAGGAAATAAGGAGGATGACAAACAAACCATAAAAGACAGACCATGAGAAGGCATGAAGTTTCATTTTGCAAACACTCTGCAAATGGAAACTTACTTTGCACAGTTGGTGCCTACTGGTCCAACCTGAGGGGCCTATCTGAAGTGAATAAGAGACTCTAATGTTGGTTATTCCAGTTCAAAGAATGGGAAAAAAATAGTAAATGTTCATATTTTCTTAATTAGATATTATATTGTGTTTGGACTTGTTTGTATTATAATAAATTCTAATATGGTGCACAATTGGGGTTTCGTATATGTATATATGCTCAAGAAATGGCAGAACTCCAATTAAAAGTTTTAAATAAGTATCTTCCTTATACTTTGTGCTGATGCTAGAATGAAATCTGCGTCCCACCTGCCCCTGGTTATCCAGGTATATTCCAGAATTGAAGACTATTGAACTCTGCTTTCTATAATCCTAAACTAGGGATTTCCCCAGTAGTCCAGTGGTTGAGAATCCACCTTGTAATGCAGGGAACACAGGTTCAGAGAACTAAGACCCCACATGCCGTGAACAACTAAGCCCATGAGCTGCAACTACTGAGCTGCAACCCCTGACCCATCGTGTGACACAACAAAGATTCCCCGTGTAGCAAGTAAGCCCAGATGCAGCCAAATAATTAAATAAACAAATATATATATATTTTAATCCTAAATTAGGTATCTTACTGGGAGTAAATCTGAATTCTCTCTGACTACATCCCCTAGGCATCTTTGAGAGAGTGAGGGCTATAACCGTAGTGGAAATCTAGCATAACAGCTAGGAATTTAGGCTCTGAAGTCAGATGGTCACAAGTTCAAGTCCTTGTTTCTCCATGTACTAGCTGGGTTGCCTTGAACCAGTCCTTGAAGATCTCTGAAATATCATCCTCATGCAGAAACTGGTGTAAAAGTTAACTTTTCCCAGGTAACTGCAAGGTTAGAAGACACTCTCAAGGTCAGGAAACCAAGGTTTGGAGTGAGTTATTGTTGGCTATAACTTTGCAGCCTCTACCACTTTCTAGCTGTGTAGCCTTGGGCAATGTTTTCAATCTTTCAGAGTCTCAGTTTCCTCTCCATAAAACAGGGCTAATAGTAATTCTATTAAATAATTTATGAGGTGATAACTATTAACAGTACAGTTAAAAAGAGCCTCAACTGTACATTCTCTTACAGGTGAGGATGCTAGGCCCAAAGACGTTAATGATTTGTCCAGAGTAGAACCCAAGTCACCCGACACTTCATCCTTTCCAGTCTACCTCATTGAATCTCTGCAAGATTCTGACTCATCCCTCCCAAGGTTCACATTATTTTTGTGTCCTTTTTAGAGTTGGGTATATTGCCTAGTTTTCCAACTCTTCAAATACACATCATCCAAGCATGAGATATATTATAGCAGCATCATAATTAAAACACTTAATTTGACCATTCCCTGTGAGGTAGGATTTTTTTCAGTGACTCTATCGGGAATCCTAACCACAGCTCTCAAACTAGCTATGCATTTCCCACACATACCACCATCACTTCTGACAGCCACCAACAAACTATTGTCATAACCTATCTTTGCATCAACTTGGAGAATGAAAGTAACTTACAAAATGAGAGGTAAGAAGAGAAAAGCAAAGATTTTGCTAAGAAGGTTGCAAACGGAAGCTGGTAGGCACAGCCACATTATTCTCATTAATTTTGTTCACCAACTCAGGCAGGCAGGATAAAAGTGAGTTGAAGGAGGTTGAACTGCTAAATAATAATCCTTTTAGTAGTACACTTGGTTAAATGTGATGGCTCAACCTCTGTGAGGGTGTACAATTAATCTGAGTACTTGCCAGACACAACAAGGGGGATAAGAGTTTCATGTCTATGGGATAAATAGACACTGAATTTCCTGGGTTTATTGAGAGAATATGTCACCGTCATGCCAGAAAAAGAGAAAGAAAACTTTTCTGATTCAAAAAGAGCACAAGTCTACAGGGAAGAAAGATGCCATCTGACCAACTCTGCATGAGGCGTTACCTTGTCTGTGGGGCTTTGTCACCTAGTGAATGGCAGAAACATAATATTTTTCTCCACTGGAGATAGAACAAGAGGGAATGAGACTTAAACTGCAGTACAAGGGATCCAGATCAAACCAAAGAAGAAATGTTTGCAGTGATGTCTATTAACTCCACAAATGGTTTTCCATGGGGATTCTTAGAATCTGCTTCTCTGGATGTATTTCCAAATGAACTGTATAATAATTAGAGTCTTGGAGAGAAGCAAATCTCACTCAGATGATTTCAATAAAAAGACTTTAACAAAGAGACTATTAAATAATGGTCTGAGCAAGATCATGGGAACACTCAAAAGAGCTATTGTGGAACCCAGGAACTAGAGATAATAGGAAGCCTTACCTTCCTAGGCCTGATGGAGTAACGAGAGGAAACAGTTGTTACTGCAGCTCAACGTAGGCTGTGCTTTGTAGAAGGGGGCCCTCCAGCAAGCAGGTGCCATGCTGCTGCCAGAGATACAATGCCAGAGAGGAAGGAAGTGACACCCCAACCTCTGTCTTCCTTCCCACTGACATCATACAGATGACTCCACTGGCTGATCTCAAAGAGAAGTCAGCCAGGAAAAGTGCAGGTGATATAGTCCGTAGTGGCCGGATCCCAAGGCACAAGGCGGTGAACAGTCAAAGGTGAAGTGAGGTAGGAAACAGTTACAAAATAACCAGCAAAGGTTAAATTCTTATTTTACTATCATTGGATGCTGGACAAGATCTTAGAGATTACTTCACTCAAAACATGACCTAGATGCTTGACAGGTCCAGTACCCAGTGATTTCCTAGCACATCCCCAGAAACATATGTTATAGTCCTTTACAAGCTTGCTTTCTAAACTTCATCGCTAGAAATCTCTTTCATTAATCTTCAGCATCTCCAATGACTAGACTGTCAACTTGAACATGTCTAGAAATGCAAATGAAGAGTATCAAGAGAGTGGGCATTTATTCAATATCCACGTGTCCCAGGCACTCCCATGGCCATTGATTTATTTGACTAATATTTATTGAAATACACTGGGTGCCAAGATCTATTCTAGGCATAGTCATTCAAGACAGATTCAGTGAAAAAGACAGATAGGGTCTCTGCCCTAGTAGGGGAGACAATACACAAAGAAGCCAATAAAATAATTTCAGATAGTGATATATTCTAGGAAATAAATAAAAGTAAGTGACTCAGGTCACACAGAACGAACAGCAGACAAGTTAATCAGGGAAGGTCTTTTTGAGAAGGTAACAGAACTGGAATCCAAATTAAAAGGAAACAGCCATATAAAGAGCATTCCAGGCTAAAGACAGAGTCCTTGAAATGGAAATAACTTTGAGTACTCAAGGAACAAACAGAAGACTAGTATTGCTGAAGCATAGTGATCCAGTAGAGAATGGTATTGAACAAGACAAGGAGGGGCGGACAGAAGCAAAATTATATAGAGCTTTGTGGGCCCTGGTAAGGAATTTGTGGGAAGACAAGGGAGAATTTTAATCAAGAAGTTGATGTGATCTTATTTCGTTTAATCAGCATAACTCTGAAAATGCTGTTACCTCCACTTTTCAGATGAGAAAGCTAAATCTCTGGTGATTAAATAAAGCTTGCTTTAATACAAGGTCATAGTGAGTAACTTATGAATTGGTATTTAAGCCCAGTCCTGTCTGGTTCCATGAAACACTTCATCAGGCCGCTGTGACACTTTTTTCTTGACATCCCAACACTCTCCTGAATTAGCAGTTTGTTCCCATTAGACTTTTCACTATCCAAGGTTGCTATTTCAGCTAAAGTCATCCTCTAATTCCAGTAATGAGGATTCAGAAACCACCAGGTCATATTATCATATGGTTCTAGTTAATGATCCAAATCATGTGTCTCATGAAATCTGGCAGAGAAGCAGCCAAACAAGAATATGGATGAAATGATACAGGCTCTACTAGCGGGCAAGGCGTTAAGTATATACTTGTTAAAACTTTCTTGCACCACCCTCAGTAATATTTTGATATCATTGTTTTGTAAGTGGTTTTGTGTGCAGGTTTCAACTCTTAATCTTTCTCCAGTTTAAGTACTGGTCTTTCCAAAAAAAAAAAAAAAAAAGCCAATGTCTCTGTCCAAGGTGCTGACGCTACTGGGCCACAAATTTGGTTTAAGCGTCAAGGGTAATATATGTTAAGAAACTTTTATGTAGGAATATTCAGATTTTGTGCCCACCTTCATAAAAAAAAGGTATTGGGACAACATTCAGATTTTGTGCCCCCCTTCATAAAAAAAAAGGTATTGGGACAACATTATTTACCTTATGAAGCAATTTTAAATCGGATTTCTTACCAAAACAAAATCCACTGTGGTCTTGCTCTTCTAACTCATAGGAGCATTGCATGGGCAGAGTGTGTAAAAAATGTAGAGTCGCAGACCTTAATGGGCCTGCTGAACCAGAATCTGAATTTCAAAACAATCCCCAGGAGATTCACGCACATATTAAAGTTTGGGGAGCACTGCACTCTTGCACTTTTAAACAGTGGTTTCACACCACTGAGGAGCTTTTGAAAATCCCAATCCCAAGATGAAATCCAGAGAGCAGTATTTTTTAAAGTTCTTCAGATAATTCTAGTGTTCAGCCAAGAAGGAGATTTTTTTTTTATACTGAAGTATAGTTGATGTACAATTATTATATAAATTATAGGTATACAATATAGTGATTCACAATTTTTTAAGTTTCTACTCCACTAATAAAGTATTGGCTATATTTCCTGTGTTGTACTCATATTCTGTTGTATTCTTGCAGCTTATTTCATACATAGTAGTTTATACTTCTTATTCTCCTACCCCTATCTTGCCCCTACCCTCTTCCCTCTCTCCACTGGTAGCCACTAGTTTGTTCTCTATACCTGTGAGTCTATTTCTTTTTTGTTACATTTGTTAGTTTGTTTTATATTTTAGATTCTTCATATGAATGATATCATAATTACTTGTCTTTCATTGTCTGACATATTTCACTTAGCGCAATATCCTCCAAGGTCATCCATATTGTTGCAAATGGCATGTTTTCATTCTTTTTAAGACTGAGTAATGTTCCACTGTGTGCATGTATGTGCATATACATATATGGCACATCTTTATCCATTCATCATGAACACTTCCATATCTTGGCAGTTGTAAATAATGCTGCTATGAAAATTAAGGTGCGTGTATCTTTTTAAATTAGTTTTTTGGATATATTCCCAGGAGTAGAATTGCTGGATCATATGGTAGTTATATTTTTAGTGCTTTTGAGAAATCTCTATACTGTTTTCAACAGATGCTGCACAAATTTACATTCCCACCAACGGTGTATGAGGGTTTCCTTTTCTCAGGGGAAGATTCTTCCCAAAGAAAACTTTATGTCACTATCATAAATGAAAACTGGTATCACCTGCCATAAATAGATAACCACCATTAAAGAAAAAGATCAAAGACTGTCAGTAATTCTTACCTTACATACCTATCAGAAACTGATATCTACACTCTGTTTTTTTTTTTTCTTTAAAGGTAGATGTTAAGGGCCTACTACCACCATATTGAGAATTTTCTTCAACCTAAGCAGAAGAATTAATAGCAAAATGGAAAGGTAGAATTTTTTTCACAGTGTGCTTCAGTGTAATGGCCATCTCAGTCCACTCATACACTCTTTGTGTTATAAACACTAAACTTTGAGAAACATGGGAGTCTGCAGCAGTTTCTTTATTTTAGTGATTCCCAACATCAGGTGCACTTTAGACTCACCTAGAGTTTTTATGCCTATGTCCTGACTCTACCCCCAGATGCATTAAATCAGAACCTCTGGGAATGGGCCCAAGGCATCAAAATGTTCTAAAATACTTCCAGGTGCTTCTGATGTACATCCAGAATTGAGAATCTGCATGTCTACTTGGTAACACTTGAAGAACTATAAGAACTGAGGAATTACAACATAGCTTTCCCAAATCTGCCATCAGGCCAGTTGCCTCATTCAAACTCTCTACAGTTTGTTGAGGTTTCTTGGCATTTGCACTTCTCACTGTTGAAGAATGAGGGGGCTGACAAGTCATATCCATCTCTCCCCTCACTCTCATTGTGGAACCAACTGAGAAACTGATTCAAGAAATATACCAGTGAAGATCAGTTGTCAGCTCTATTACTGGAAGGGTAGGTTGGAAAACCTCAGTTGAATTCAGGGTCAATGTATTTCCTACCCAACCAGTTTAGATCTTGGTTCAGACATCCCTGAGGGAATCTGGAACTGTGTAAAAGACAGTTAACCAGATGATTGCAGGCAGAGTTTCTATTCCCCAAGTGGAACCCTACTAGTGGGGACAATTCGAGATGGACATCCATACCCTCCTCTAGAAGCCAAGCTTGGATCACAATGAAGTTAGGGTTCCAATATGGGAGATGGGGGCACAGAAAGCACTTCTCCCTTCTAGAGGCCTGAGAAATAGAGGGAAGGGTTTTTCTCACATATGTTTTGTTCCTTCTTCCAGTCCTACAGTCAAGGCTTTCCTTCCCCATCAAGGATGGAATGAAAGAGAAGGGTTGAGAGAAGTTATATTCCAAACACTTCTGACTGTAAGATTAAGAATTCCCAAATTATGGGCTAAAATAGAACTATTAGAAAACACAAGTCCCCCTATACTCACCTCCTCATGACCTAGGGAATTTTACAATTGTGACTCAGGGAATTTCACAACCCTGAAGGAGACAGACAGTCAGGTGTGCTGTACTGTTAAAATACTTTGAGAAAAGGCAAGAAAAGATTCTTCTGATCTACCTAGGGCTTCACTGTCTTCAAATTCGGGCTATTGGGTGCTTCCAAAGGCATGATTCAATCTTCAGGGTCTGAGATTCCAGACCCTGGTATATCTGTCTTTCAGAGCTGGCACACAGGTCCTAAAAGCTCTGAAATTAAAAATACTTTTAATTGACTTTAATTAAAATAAGGATGCCAAATAGCACTTTTAGGAGTGAAAAAAAAATGGTGTCAATACCAGACATCTTCATAACTTTACAACCCCCAAACCCCCAGATTTCTGGTTTGCAAGGATATGGATTGTGCCGATCTGGATTCAAATCCTGATTCCATCACTTTCTAGATGAGTGACATTGGACAACTTACTCCCAGTTTCTGAGCTACTGTAGGATAGTGTGTCAAATGAAATAACAATAGTGGAAAATATTAAAATATTTATAATATTATTAAGTGTCTAGAACATATTCGTATCATTAATAAACTATTTTATCATTATTATTTAGTTCCCTTTAGTAAGGACAAGAAGAACATGGCATATTCCAGGACTTCTTGGGGAAACTTGGTTACCCTGACGATGATGAGGACTCTCCCAGGAAAAAAGGGTTTAGCTGTGTTATTTTCCAGCGCTCTCTCTTTTCCAATGTAGAAAAAGCATATCATTCATTGCAGTCATCCAGTGACAGTCCCTGAAAAAGATACATCATCAAAGATGTAGAAGACTAGAGGCAGGCCATCAGCCACTCCATGCATGCTTATCCTCGGTCACTTCAGTCATGTCTGACTCTTTGTGACCCTATGGACTGTAGCCCGCCAGGCTCCTCTGTCCATGGGATTCTCCAGGTAAGACTACTGGAGTGGGTTGCCATGCCCTCCTCCAGCGGATCTTCCTGACTAGGCAATTGAACCTGCATCTCTTGGGTCTTCTGCATCGCAGGTGAATTCTTTACCACTGAGGCACCAAGGAAATCCCCAGTTATTCCGTGGTGGTTTAGTCACTTAGTCATGTCTGATTCTTTGCAGCCCTATGGACTTTAGCCTGCCAAGTTCCTCTGTCCATGGGATTTTCCAGGCAAGAATACTAGAGTGGGTTACCATCTCCTTCTCCAGGGGAACTTCCCAACGCAGGGATTGAACCTGCGTCCATTGCAGGCATTCTCCTGCACTGCAGGCGGATTCTTTACCAACTGAACCATCAGGGAAGCCCATACTCACTCTATACTCAATTCCAAATTTCAATGAAATGTGGTCTCTAGTTTTACCTTAATTCCTTCTCTCAGACAGTTTGCATCCACTGCCAATCTCTAGAGCAAAACTTCAGCCTTTAGGGGCAATATGATAGCAGTTGCATAAAGGCCACTTGCCCATCTTATTAGAATTGCTATCACTTGGTTCTAATGATGAGAAAAACGGAAATAGTCCTTCCTCTTGGTGGATGGAGGTTGGTTCAGATGACCTGTATGTCCCGACTATGTCAAGTATGTCTCTAGGGCTCTGAGAGAGGATACAAATATTCCTCAGCTGGAGACAAGGGCTTCTTGTTATTGTAAATTAATCTTGTAAATATCTGATTTCTAAGAATTTGTAAGGAAATGACTCCCTACTGCCATACATGTGTGCCTCTTAGTGCATCTGATTGCTGGGGCATGGTGATGTGTTCTGACATTGCTGTGCCAGTGAGGTCTGCAAGGGAAAGGCCACAACCATGAGGGGAAAGGACAGGGTCATCACAGCATCAGTCATCTGGGGAAGAAGCAGGTCATCACACAGGGAGAAAGGAACTGTGCCTGGGAAGGTAGGAGAAAGGGCTCAGATTATCTTTGTCTTCACTTGGACAGTTTAGATATCAGCAGTAGATTTCCTGGGGCAGAGATGTTAAAGATAAGGGGTGAAGCCAGAAGGAAAAGGACTGGGATGGGCCATTTTTCCTGAGACCCCGTTGATGAAAAAACTGTGCTTGGAGTAGCAACTCTACTTAGAGCTTGACTAGCTCCTTGTGCTTCTCTTGGTTAGTTTCCTGTTATAATCCCAGGATTTTAGCAAAGCCCTATTTAAATATTCCATCTTGTCTCAGGTGAACTGAAATGTCAAACAAGAATATACTCTCAAACAAGACCAGCACAGCTATAGACCTCCCCTACCCCTCCCAAAGAGAAAATGAACAGGATCAGATCTTTATGATAAGAGATGCCCTGCCTGAGGAAGCAGCAGTATCTTTGAGAGATTAACTTCTCCCTTTGGTTTACACACATCCTCTTAGGGGTATAAAAGGATTTAACGGGTACCATATTATCCACAGCCCAGAAAAGGCTAACATGTTTAATAATCCAAATATGTTCCTGCTTCATCATCTTACAGACACACAAAGAACTACACTGAGATCCTGCATGAATCGTAATGTTTCGAAATGTTTCTATCTTGCCTGTGTTCACACAGGTCCCTCCTTCAACATTCTGGAAGTTTCTGTAGTCACTTCGCATATTCTCAATCTGTCAGTTATCATGTCTATGTGGGGTCCTGGCTAATTCTCTCCAGCTCCTCACCTCCTCCTCACTTCTCAACCCATGCCACCCAGCCTCCGACACACTCATTCCTCTTCCCTTGCCTCACGTCCTCCTTGTTGATGTCTCCCAATAATAAAGAACTTCAGGGACTTCACTGCTGCCACTGCTGACAGAGGCCACATGAAAAGGCCACTAAGGAGCTGGAACAGGGCCCCTTCCGAGCAGAGGCGGGAAATGGTCCCTCTTCCTGGTCAAGTCACATGGGCACACATTTGGGGGAAAAAATATATGAAAGTTCTGACTATGAATAGGCAGTTAATAAAAGAGAAACTCAGATGACTAATAATAAAATCAAGCCCTAGTTCACTAAAAATCAGAAAAGTGAATATTAAGACATCAACAATGTTCACATCTATCAGACTGATAATGGTTAAAAGAAATAGACAACCTTAAGTATTAAGGGCTTCTGGTGCGAGTGAAAATGGATACAGCCACTTTGAAGAGAAACTGGGCAACATATAGAAAAATAAATAATGCATTACCTTGCAACCAAGTGATGCTATTTCCATGTGTATGCTGAAAGGTAAAAAGCTCATATGTGCTTGAAGAGATGGATACAGCAATGTTTATTTTCCCCTACTGCATTAGCAACAAACTAGAAGCAACCTATATGCCCATGAAGAAGAGAACAGATAAATAGAATACTCTACCCCGAAGCAAATGGATGTACTAAGGCTTCATGTGTTAATAAGCATAGGCCTCCAAAAGGGAATGTTGAAAGTTGACACCTATGTACCATATGATTCCATGTATATGAAGTTTCTCTGCATACATACATACTTTTATAGAAACAGTATAAAAAATCATGAACAGAGATGGGAAATTACCAATTTCTGAGACTGAGTACTACTTGGATAAGAGAAAGAAATTAAGAAAGGGACAAACATTTCCAGGGGCTGAAACTCTGTTTCATTACTTTAAAAAAACTCTGAAACAAACAAGGCTAACTATCAAGATATTATATAGATGAGTATCCTTCCTGTTACTTCCTTTGATTTTCTGTGCATTTATCATATTTTATACTAATGTGGCAGATACATGCTAAAGTAAATTTCAGTGAGTCAAGTCCTGATATGATATCCTCCCTATGAGTTCAAGCAGAACCTGTGACTTAATTATAACCAATAGAATACAGTAAAGAAGATGGATTGTCTTTCTCAATGTTGGGTTATATCTTACGCAAAGGTGATAGGATATCACTGTAATGATTTCATTATATTATATAAGACTCTGGCTTAGAAGATGAGAGTGAGAAATTCTTGCTGGCTTTGACAAATAAGCTGCCATATTGTGGGAAAGCCACACGACAAGGAACTGTGAGTGGCCCTCTAGGACCTAAGAGCTGCCTGCGGAAGCACCCTGCAAGAAGCATGAACCTTCAGTGATACAGTCATAAGGAAATGGCAGTGGCTTGACTGCTCACAGGTCTGAATTTTTCCCAGTCAGGATTCCAGATGAAAACACACCCAGCCAGTCTTTTGATTCCAGTGTTCTGGGATCCAAGCAGAGGACCCAGGAGAGCTGTAGCTACATTCCTGACCCACAGAAATGGAGACCATAAGGCTATGTTGTTTTAAACCTAATTACTGGGGAGGGAGGTGGGAGGGGGGTTGATGTTTGGGAACGCATGTAAGAATTAAAGATTTTAAAATTTAAAAAATTTTTTAAAAAATAAATAAAAAAAATAAAACTATTAGGACACAGTGTAGGAGTAACCAGCCAACTATTAGTGCTTAAAATGTAAATGTTTTCCCATATTACTGAAAAGAAGATGCACAATCTAATTAAAAGCTCAAAATGAAAAAAAAAAATAAACCTAATTACTAAACTACTAGATTTGCAATAACTTGTTACACAGTGGTAAAAAGGTAATAGAAATAAAATGTTCATGAAAAGAAACAGACAGTTAGAGGAAAACCATAAAACTGTTACATCACAGTGTTCAGGTCTCAAGAAGGAAGTGATTAGCTAAACAAATGCTGTCAGGCTAACGTAGGGGATGACCAAGACATTTCCTTGGCTCTAGTTTCAAAGCAGTGGGTGGGTCCGAGCCTGAGTGCCAGTAGGTTGAGAGGGGAGCAGGAGGCTAGGAGTTAGAGACAGCTAACTAAGAAGTATGTTAGGAAGAAAGGCTGAGAGGGAGGGAGCCTCTTGCTGCATGGAGGGGTGAGGCTGAAGGAAGTTTGCTGGGTTTAGTTTTTGTTTTATTTTTTTTAATAGACCAGGAAAAGTTTCTAATTTATAATGGCGTGGTGTATACAGGAATATCTCATTTTATTTCACTTTGCCTTATTACGCTTTGCAGTTTCATCTTTGTAAACTGAAGGTTTGTGGCAGCCCTGCATTGAGCAAATCTATCCATGCTATTTTCCTCACTTTGTGCATCTGCTCACTTTGTGTCTCTGAGTAATTCTCAAAATTTTGGTAATTCTCAAACTACTTCAAACTTTTTCATTTCTATATTTGTTATGGTGACTGGTGATCAGTGATCTTTGATGTTACTACTACCACTCATGAAAGGCTCAGAGGATGGTTAGCATTTTTTTTTTACCAATAAAGTATTTTTTATCCAAGCTTTGTACATTTTTAGACACAATTGCTACTGCACACTTTAGTATAAGCATAACTTATATCTGCACTGTGAAGCAAAAGATTCATGTAACTCATTTTATGGAGATATTGGCTTTAGTACAATGATCTGGAACCAAAGCCACAATGTCTCTGAAATCTGCCCATATCTAGTGCATATCCATGCTATAAAATACTGTTATTAATAAATTATGAATATATGCTACAACTTGGATGAACCTCACAAACATCATGTCAAATGAAGGAAACCAAACCCAAAAGACCACATACTGTTTGATCTTATTTATATAAAGTGTCATACTCAAAAAGGCAATTTTATAGAGACAGAAAGTAGATTAATGGTTTCCTGAGACTGAAAGTGGAAGTGGATATCAATTGTAAACTTCTTTTTTCTTACCACTGTTCTATTAAAGAAACTTTTTCACCTCATTTGTCCCCAGGTCCTGGCCCTGGGAGTCTATACTTCTACTGGGGCAACGTCCTCTCTCTGGATGATCCTCATGTGTGACATCCCTTTGAGGATGACTCACAGCCAGCTGTTTTCCATGAATAAGGTGAGGCAACCTTGGCTGTGAGGCTGGGGGAATACAAAGGAAATCTCATCTCATACTCTGCTTTGAACCAGCATCTTGGCTCTGGATTGTTAAGAATGCAATAGGTTAGAGTTGCTCTATTCCTCAAGTTTCAGGGGATTTAATTAAACCTATCCAAGCAGGTATCTTTAATTCTACTACCACCCCCTGCTGCCCCGTGGCTGGAAAAGGAGGGATAAATTTATCAACTGTCTAAAAATTCTCTCCAAAACCATCTTAACTCTTTGGTTTCTTTACCCTCTATGGTCTTTAACTTCTGAATGAAACTTTAGCCTCTTCGCCTGGAGGCTGGGGATGAGATAATGCTAGAAAACTATCTGGGGGCCTACAAAGGTCCTCTCAAGAGTCTAGCACCTCACTTTTAAATATAAGGATCCTTGGCCCCCATCATTTCATGGGAAATAGATGGAGAAACAGTAGAAACAGTGTCAGACTTTATGTTTTTGGGCTCCAAGATCACTGCAGATGGTGACTGTAGCCATGAAATTAAAAGACACTTACTCCTTGGAAGAAAAGTTATGACCAACCTAGATAGTATATTCAAAAGCAGAGACATTATTTTGCCGACTAAGGTCCGTCTAGTCAAGGCTATGGTTTTTCCTGTGGTCATGTATAGATGTGAGAGTTGGACTGTGAAGAAGGCTGAGCGCCCAAGAATTGATGCTTTTGAACTGTGGTGTTGAAGAAGACTCTTGAGAGTCCCTTGGACTGCAAGGAGATCCAACCAGTCCATTCTGAAGGAGATCAACCCTGGGATTTCTTTGGAAGGAATGATGCTAAAGCTGAAACTCCAGTACTTTGGCCACCTCATGCAAAGAGTTGACTCATTGGAAAAGACTCTAATGCTGGGAGGGATTGGGGACAGGAGGAAAAGGGGACGACAGAGGATGAGATGGCTGGATGGCATCACGGACTCGATGGATGTGAGTCTGAGTGAACTCTGGGAGATGGTGATGGACAGGGAGGCCTGCTGTGCTGCAATTCATGGGGTCGCAAAGAGTCGGACACGACTGAGTGACTGAACTGAACTGGACTGAACTGGCCCCCATTTATTTCCGCTTTGGGCACTCATCCAAAAATCTGAGATGAGATGACTGAACCATATGAACCATATATGATTTCATCTTTGTTGGCTGTCTGAAGCAACCAGGATGTGTAATGACCCAGCTGTGATTTGAGGGTGTGAGTTACTTCCAGATAAAGGCACAAGTAAAGGGATGTGTTACATTAAAGGGAAAGGCATGCTCAAGGTGTTGAGGCATTGGGTTTTAGCTTGGACATCATTCAGATGGCTGTGCTATGATTATCATGCTTAGTGGGTGCAGGCTGTTATGAAATATCATCAGCCTCACCCAGCTTTTCTTCACACTGCCCCAGCTTACTAACACAGGCAAAAGTCAAAGAATTGGATGGGCCAAACTCCACATCCAGGGCATGATCCAGACCTCGAGCCATTAAGCTATGGTTGTTCTGGCCTGTAGCCTCATTTCTATACAGGTGATAGTTCCAAACATGTGACAATTTTGACATCTTATCATGTCAGTTATCATGCAGCTCATATCAGTTATTCACCTTGAAATACACGTTGGTTCTTCTCTAGCATAAGAGTCAATGAACTTTTTCTGTAAAGGGCCAGATGATAGTTTTGACTTTGAGAATCATACCACTTTCATCATAGTTACTCAGCTCTGCCATAGTAGCATGAAAGCAGCCATAGACACATAAATCAACGAGTATGGTGGTGTGCCAATAAAACTTTATTTACAAAAATACAGGCAGAAGCTATACTTGGGTCATGGGCTGTAGTTTACCAAAGCCCTGTTTCAGCAGATTGAACTATTTGTCCAAAGATAGGTAATCAGTGATGAGAAAAACATAGGAGGGGATTTCCCTGGTGGTCTAGTGCGGGGCCCCCGGGTTCCATCCCCAGTCAGGGAACTAGATCCCATGTGCCACAATTAAAAGTTCATATGCTGCAACTACAGAGTCCACACACTACAATGAAGACCAAAGATCCCACGTGCCACAACTAAGACGTGCTCAGCCAAATAAGTAAATAAATATGCAACAACATGGATGGACCTAGAGACTGTCATACTGAATGAAGTAAGTCAGATAGAGAAGCAGGGATACCATATGACATCCTTTATACGTGGAACCAAAAAAGAAATTATACAAATGAACTTACAGAACAGAAATAGATGTACAGACTTAAGAGAATGCATTTATGGTTACTGAGAGGAAGGGAAATTAGGGAGTTTGGGATGGACATTTATACACTGCTATATGGTGGCTCAGGTGATAAACAATCTGCTTGCAATGTGGGAGACCTGGGTTCTATCCCTGGGCTGGGAAGGTCCCCTGAAGAAAGGAATGGCAACCCACTCCAGTATTCTTGCCTGGAGAATCCCCATGGACAGAGGAGCCTGGGGGCTACAGTCCATGAGGTCACAAAGAGTCAGACAGGTCTAAGCTCAGCACAGCACATATTTCAGGTGGATAATCAACAAGGACCTACTGTATAGCATATGGAACTCTGTTCAGTGTTATGTGTTATGTGGCAGCCTGGATGGGAGGGGAGTTTTGGGGGGAATGGATACATGTGTATGCATGGCTGAGTCCCTTTGTTTTTCACCTGAAACTATCACAACATTGATAATCGACTATACTCCAAAACAAAATTAAAAGTTTTTCTAATATTTTTAAAAACATAGGAAATATTTTGCCAAGTAATCTTGTTTCCTTGGAGTCTTATTTATTGCCCAATAAATTGTACATTTATATGGGAAACAACTTTTGAGATACTCTAATAGATGTTGGTGGAAAGGAATCAATACAGGACAGAAGTTGAAACAACTGGAAAGATTGGGGGTAATTGATGGAGCAAAGACCCTGAGAACCCAAAAGGGGGGATTCCAGAGCACAGGTGAGACACCTCTTGGACCCTAAGGAGAAGGAGAAAATGCTCAGTTAGAAAGGAGAACCTCCCCAGTGACTTTACCCACTGATGAGGGTGGAGATTGGTTTTTCCTGGTGCCCAACCATGACAATAAATAATACCAATTCATATAGTGGGGCAGTACTTTCTTTCTCTCTTCTTTTCCTACTTTCCTAATTACCTCACATAAAAAGTCCCCATTTGTACTGGCATGTCTATAACACCTCTCTTGACACGTGCTAATTTCCTATTTAACAAATCATGATTTGAATCGCCTGATTCAGAGCTTGCCCTGGGTAACAGCTCCTGAATAGAATTTAATAGTGGGTTTGTTTTCCTCCTATTTATTTTCATGGCTATCTTCTACTTATAGCAACTGATTGGCTTTTCATTCACGATATAAATATTATGTAATTTTTCCTTTTAAAGTAAACTTATGGTGAGTCTTTTTAATAGAAAAAAATCAAATAACTAAATCTTGAGGTAGTGCACAGACAGAGAAAAACAATGAAGTTGTTGAAATAATCAGACATCACAGATAGGGCTCTCCCAGAGAAGGAAAAGAATTTCCCCCAGATCACACAGCATGCTAGAGGCTGAGCTTGATTCAAACATCAGACCTCTCTGTGCCCAGTTTCTTAGTCTTTCTGGTAAACCAGGCCTCAGCCTCACTGAACAGCTTCCATTACTTGTATTGTACAGCCCAAAGCTGAAACCCCATCAGTAACACTTTCACTCTTTTTTCTCAGAGGTGCACCTTGCTAGGATGCAGTCACCAATCAACATGGTGGACCAAAGGATTCCTGTCCATCAGCTCTGGCTTTTCCTGCAGGAAAGTGGAGCTGCACCCTGACACTCGTGAGGAAGCAGCTAGTCAGGGGCCAGAGCTCAGGGAGCTCTGCTTTATCCCAGAGCATGCTGCTTTATCCCAGAGTTTCAGGAAGAATCAAGATGCTCCGGCAGCCACTGGTGCTGATGAGAAAATGTAAGGGACATTTGAAGGGAATACTGAGGGTCTGGAAAGGGCAGTGAAACTTGATCCAGGTAGTAGGGGTTTCTGGAGACCAAGGGGCCAGGCCCACTCAGAACTCAAGGACAGAGCCCACTGCCCACATCTTAAATGAAAATTGCTGCTGTGCTATTGGGCATGAGTGGTTCTTGTTTTGTTCTCTACTATATCCTTATGTCTTAGCAGGTAGTAGACACTCCGTGAAAATCTGCTAAATGTCTAACAAAAGTGAGCCTGGAGCAAGAAAGAAAGGAAAAGGGGAGGGAGAGAGGAGAGGAAGAAACACAAAGGGGAGAAGAAGTGAGAAAGTGGAGGCTGTAATTTCTGTGCAGGCAGGGACTGTTTCTAACATCTTTCCCAATATTTCCACAATGGGTAAGACAGTACATGACACAGGGATGACTCTCCTTGGATATCTTTTAAAGAAAGATGGATGGATGGTGAATGGAAGAGCAATAAGAAGTATTCATAAATAACAATGCTATGGTTAAAAAGTGGGAATAGTCAAAACCACTCTATTAGACAGCATTTACTAAGAACTTACTATAAGCATTCAATGGATATTAATGACGTTAACTGTTGCTACTATCACTAGTTTTACTGAACACCAGGCACAATGCTAGGTTATCCCATGTAATCCTCAGTGTGCCTCAAGGCAGGACCTCTTATCAATCCCACTTTACAGAGGAGAAAACTAAAACCCAGAGAGGCCAAGAATCTTACTCAGAATCACTAATCTAGTAAAGAAAATTGTAGAGCCAAGACCCTTGTCCAAATCTATTTGTCCCCAAAATCTGAGGTCTGTCCCTTACATGTTGCTATTGTTCAGTTTCTAAGTCATGTCCAGCTCTTTGTAACCCCATGGACTGCAGCATGCCAGGTTTCCCTGTCCTTCACTATCTTCCAGTGAAAGTGAAAGTCACTCAGTAGTATCCGACTCTTTGGGACCCCATGGACTATACAGTCCTTGAAACTCTCCAGGCCGGAATACTGGAGTGGGTAGCCTTTCCCTTTTCCAGGGGATCTTCCCAACCCAGGGATTGAGCCCAGGTCTCCCACATTGCAGGCGGATTCTTTACCAGCTGAGCCACCAGGGAAGTCCCACTATCTTCCAGAGTTTGCTCAAACTCATGCCCATTGAGATGGTACCATCCAACCATCTCATCTCTTATATGATTGTGATTAATAATACATAATGAATAATCCTGAGAAGGCTGAGTAGATTTGAGAGGTGTTTGAAAATAATCAATCAGACACAGAAAGTAGAAAGAGGGAAAGAGAGAAGAGACATTGTGGGAGATATTACTAGGACGCATAGACATATGGCTTTCTTTGGCCAGTAGAATGTGAGCACAAGTTACATATACCATGTTTCGATATTTTAGAGCTGTACAGTAGTTGTCTGCACTCTCTCTCCCTGCCAAGTCATTGCTGAAAAAATCTGGGCCAAGCCAATACATGGAGGTCAGGCACCTAAACCCACAGTGAATTTTGAATGAATAAGAAATGAATTTGTGTTAAGCAACTATACTTTTGAGGACATTTGTTACTGCAGCATCATTTTCCCCACCCTGTATAATAGGACAATAGCTATGAAAGTGTTACAAAGCAGTGGTACTTGTAAAAACTGAAATGTAGGCAACAACGTTTGCATCGAAGAATCTATTCATGGATGTTAAATCAAAGAGAGCATTTTTCAGTCTGCTTAAAGAAGAGCAGCAATATCAAACCTTTTGAAAGGATAGCACAAGGTGGTAGAGGAAAGTTGTCTGACCACCCTGGGATTAATTCTGATCTTGGACACTCAGCAACTGGGTAGACCCAGCCTCTCTGAGTCCATTTCCTCATCAGCAACATGGGATTGACAGTAACACTAACCTCATAGAATGGTTACAAGTTTTTTCTTTTTTTTTCTCCAGTCTATTTTATTTATTTATTTATTTAATATAAATGTATTTATTTTAATTGGAGGTTAATTACTTTACAATATTGTATTGGTTTTGCCATACATCAACATAAATCCGCCAATGGTGCTTTACACATAAACTACTTGACTTTGCACCAGGCACAGGATAAGCCCTCAAGAAATGTAACTGTTATTACTGAAGGAGGAGGCCAGAGTCACTGGCAGGGATGAAAAGCCTGAATTTCCCCCTCCCAACAACGCCCTGTGAGCCCTGCCAGGGTTAGCCCAAGACACGCACGCATGCACATGGTCCCAATCGCAGGCACACGCGGCCCCACGCACTGCCCTGTGATTCGTCTCCCAAGGCAGGAATGGAGATGGAGTCTGCCAACTGTGCAGCCCTAATTGCATTTCCTTCCTGAAAGAGGGTCTGGTGCAGAACACCTGCGGTCCAGTGCTACGTGACACCAAGGCTGTCGTGCAGGCAGCAGTGGCACAGGCAGCCTGCAAATTCGGGGGCTCTGGGACCTGAGATGTAGCCAGACCCCTGGACGCCCTCCCAACTGCTGTCCCCACTGCGGAAACATGGCTTCCTGCGCAAGGCTTGGGGCAGTCTGGAATTTTGCAACTAATCCCCTTTTCAAGGGCCCCCAGGGGCTGAAGGCGAGGTGGGGTAGGGGGAGCGGGGGAAGGGAGTGCAAACATTTTCCCAGCATCCTGGGAGGCAGAATACAAGTGTGTTGCAGAGAGCAGAGGGCTTTAAAAAGAAGGAGGCAAACTCCAAATCAAGCTCTGACATCACTAGCAGTGCAAGGTAAGCAGGAGTGATACACTGCAGAGAACCCGTTTCCCCTGCCATAAGACTTGAAATGGTAACATTTGCAGGCCTGTGTGGGGTGATGTATCTAAGGTGGTCAGCCAATACCTGACATGTAGCAGGTGCCCGATTAACTGTAGCCATTATAATCAGGACAGTTCATTCATTTACTGGGCAAACATTTGTTCAGTTTTTGCCGTGTGTCAGATACAGCTTTTGCCAAGTGTCAGTTCCAGAGACCAAGTCTCTGCCCTTACAGAGCTTATATTCTTGCAAGGCAGAGGAAAATAAGCATGCAAACCAACTAGATAAATTTAGCCTAGGATAGGTTCTCTGAAGGAAATAACACAGGATGTTCATGAAAGTGTTCTCTGGGGCACCTGAAGGAGAACATGTTTGGCAACTATGAAAAGACAGACTGTAGTGTGTTTCAAGCAGAAGGAACAGCAAGCACAAAGGCCCTGAAGCAATCTCTCAGTCATCTGGTGGAGAGATGGCAAAGAACATCCTATAAACCACAGCTACCACCATTCATTCAGGCTCACAAGAACTGGGATCAATCTTGAAGGTCTTCAAATGTTTCAGGGTTCTGATGCAGAGGGAGCAGATTAATTTTCCATAAAAGGTAGTCTAAGACTGCTTCTTCCACTCTACCAATATTTCCTGAGCATCTCCGTGCAGCAGGAAGTAGGCTGGATACTGGGAAACACAAAAGGTAAAATGAGATGGCTATTGCCTTCTATGCCTGGGACTTCCCTGCATCCCAAGCTCCAAGCCCAGGGTCTGGAAGGTAGAACGTAATCAGCAAATACCTGTTGACAGAAGCAACAAGAACCATGAAATTTGTTAAGTTCTTACTCAGCTCTTCTACACCATTAACATATTAACTCATGTAATAGCATTTATACTATTTTTACCCCCGTTTTACAGAAAGGGAAAGTGAAGATAACAGAGTGATCAAGTAACTTGCCCAAGAATCACACAGCTAGTAAGTAGCAGAGCCAGGCTGGGCTTCCCTGATCATTCAGTTGGTAAAGAATCTATCTGCAATGCAGGAGACCCTAGTTAGATCCCTGGATCAGGAAGATCCCCTGGAGAAGGGAAAGGCTACCCATTCCACTATTCTGGTGTGGAGAATTCCATGGACTGTATAGTCCATGGGGTCACAAAGTGTCAGAGAACAACTGAGCAACTTTCACTCACTCACAGGATTCAAACCTTGACAGAACCTTGACAGGTTCTGCAGCTCATGATCTTAACTGGCAGCAGTGTGACCACCCACCCCAATTTGCCTGGAGCAGTCCTTGATTTAGTGTTGGAGGGCTCAGGTCTTTGGAAAGCCCCTCAGACCTGGGCAAACCAGGACAGTTGATTACTTTACCCAGTACTGACTTTCTAACAAGATATATTGCCATGAAATAGAGTAAATTTCAACATGGTGAGCTAAGTAGAACTATAAATGCATGCACACCTCCAGACTAGCAGGGAGAGGGAGCCTAGATTCTTTCTGGAGAGAAGGGAACTTTCATATAAGACTCCTGGAGGAATGGATGTCCAAGATGGATGTTGAAGGATGAATACAAATTTTTCCTGTTGGATAAGATACAGATGACTTTGTGGGCAGAGAAGGAAAGTCAGTGAAATGGTATTGGAGGGAAACTCAAGCCAGTATAGTTTACTGAAGTAAAAAAAAAAAGTTTAAGGACAGAAAATATAAGAGCAAAGAGTAAGGAAATAACCATCAACTCAGAACTTGGAAACCTGAAGCTCAGATCTGTCCTATAGTCAATAAGGGGCCATAAAGGATTTGAGGACAGAGAGGGACATAGTTTTGCATTTTAGAAGGACCACCTGGGGTGGTTTGTGGAGGAGGACCTGGAGGGCTATGAAGCTATTTCTCATAGTGGTGGGCTTGACTGAGACTAGAGAAGGAATTAAATGATGCCTCTATCATTCTTGACTAGGAGTCAAAACGTTCAGTAGGGACCCAAAAGTAAAGGAAATATTTAGAAACAGGATGCTGGAATTGTGGGGAGCAGTTCCATAATCCCACCTGATATCCAGTTTGCTCCAGTCAGTTGCCTCTTCTCTGTATTTGAAGGACAGCATCATTCACCAAAACCAACTGTTCCCAATTTGACTCATACAGTCATTTAATGAACAGAGCTGGCTCTTTGCTAGGCACTGTACCAGTCAAGGGCATTGAGGATTTGCAGCTAACCACACAGATTCTACCCTCCTGTCACTCTTAGTCTAGTGGGGACACAGGTACTATTAAGAAACTATCAAAGACAATTGACGCATCCTACATAGTTAGAAACCATGATGTAAACCAATACCAATAAAGTACCAAAGGAGCGACTAGTTCCAGCTTAAACTAAAAAATAGGGAAAATCCTTCCTGGCCCCAACAATGGTCAGCAATTAGCCAGCTAACAGGCAGGCAGGTGAGCATTCTCAGTAGAGGAAGCTGTGTGTGCAAAGGCCCTGAGGTAGGAAAATGATTTACTTGGCTAGAAACTTCAAGAAGACACATGGAGTTGAAGCAAAGTGAATGAACTGGTGAGAGACACGAGGTGAGCTGGAGAGAGTGGGCAGGAGCCAAATCATGAAGGGCAGTGAGTTTGGATTTCATTCTAAATGCAAAGAGAAAAGCCACTGGAGGATTTGGCTAGTAGAATAAAGGGTCAAGTTCACATTTTACAAAGATCTCTCTGACTGTTAGATGCAGAACAGATTGAAGATGAGCAAAAGTGGCTGCAGGAATGCAGATGAAGAGGCCAGGGGTCCAGGCAAGAGATGATGCTGGTTGAACCAGGCTGGTGAGTATAAACACAGACATCCGGGTGCAGTGGAGAGTTTTTTAGAGGAAGGTAGACTCTATCTTTATTTCAGTCATCTCAGTCGCTCAGTTATGTCCAACTCTTTGTGACCCCATGGACTACAGCATGGCAGGTTCCCTGTCCATCAGCAACTCCCAGAGCTTGCTCAAACTCAAGTCTATCAAGTCGGTAATGCCATCCAACCATCTCATCCTCTTTCATCCCCTTCTCCTCCTCCTTCAATCTTTCCCAGCATCAGGGTCTTTTCCAATGAGTCCGTTCTTCACATCAGGTGGCCAAAGTATTGGAGCATCAGCTTCAGCTTCAGCATCAGTCCTTCCAAAGAATATTCAGGACTGATTTCCTTTAGGATTGACTGATTTGATCTCCTTGCAGTCCAAGGGACTCTCAAGAGTCTTCTCCAACACCACAGTTCAAAAGCATCAATTCTTTGGTGCTCTGCTTTCTTTATGGCCTTTCTATCTTTATTTATCTTAATTGGAGGATAATTGTAATATTGTGATGGCCTCTGTCATACATCAACATGAATCAGCCATAGGCATACATGTGACTTCTCCCTCCTGAACCCTCCTCCCTACCCTATCCTTCCAAGTTGTCACAGTGCTTTGGGTTCCCTGCACCGTACATCAAACTCCCACTGGCTGTGTTTTACATACGGTAATATATATGTTTCAATGCTACTCTCTCAAAGCATCCCATCTTCTCATTCTCCCGCTGTATCCGAAAGTCTGTCCTCTGTGTCTGCATCTCCTTTGCTGCCCTGTGCATAGGACCATCAGTACTATTTTTCTAGCTTCTATATATATGCATTAATATATAATATCTGCCTTTCTCTTTCTGACTTACTTCACTCTGTATAATAGGCTCTAGGTTCATCCACCTCATTAGAACTGACTCAAACATGTGCCTTTTTTTAGCTGAGCAATATTTCATTGTGTATAGGAACCACCACTTCCTTATCCATTCATCTGAGGATGGACATCTCGGTTGCTTCCATGTCCTAGCTGTTGTAAGCAGTGCTACACTGAACATTGTGTCTTTTCCGATTCTGGTTTCCCACTACTATATGCCCAGTAGTGGGATTGCTGGGTTGAATGGCAGTTTTATTCCTAGTTTGTTAAAGAGTCTCCATACTGTTCTCCACAGTGGTTATATCAGTTTGCATTCCCACCAACAGTGTAAGAGGGTTCCCATTTATCCATACCCTCTCCAGCATTTGTTGTTTGTAGACTTTTTGATGATGGCCATCGCTTCGAAAGAAAGACCTTAGCATCCACCCAGTTTCTTAAACTGGGACCTTAGGTTATCTTTTTCTTGAGAAATGGCTCTCCACTCACGGGGAATTAATCATGGTTCACATTCCCCTGTAACTTTGCCTTCTAATGGAAAATAAAAGCATTTCCTAACACATTGATCTTCCTCTGCTCCTTTGATGGGCTGAATTTTGTCTCCTGAAAAGATATGCCCTAAACTCTGTGTGTGCATGTGCTCAGTTGCTCAACTGTGTCCAACTATTTGCTTCCCTGATAGCTCAGTTGGTGAAGAATCCACCTACGATGCAGGAGACCTGGGTTCAATTCCTGGGTTGGGAGGATCCCCTGGAGAAGGGATAGGCTAACCACTCCAGTATTCTTGGACTTCCCTTGTGGCTCAGCTGGTAAAGAATCAGCCTGCAATGCGGGAGACCTGGGTTCGATTCCTGGGTTGGGAAGATCCCCTGGAGAAGGGAAAGGATATCCACTCCAGTATTCTGGCCTGGAGAATACCATGGACTGGAGAAGTCCATAGGGTCCCAAAGAGTTGGACACCACTGAGTGACTTTCACTTTCACCTTCTTTGGACTGCAACTCTATGGACTATAGCCCACCAGGCTCCTCTGCCCATGGATTTTCCAGGCAAGAGCTTCAGAGTGTGCTCCCATTTCCTCCTCCAGGGGATCGTCCCAATCCAAGGATCGAACCCGTGTCTTCTGCATTGGTAGGCAGATTCTTTACCACCTGGGAAGCCCAAGTCCTACACCTTAGTACCTATGAATGTGACCTTGTTTGGAAATAGGATCTTTACAGATGTCATCAAGATATGAATTAAGACAAAATTATGCTGGTTAGGGTGGGCCCAAAGTCTAGTCACTGGTGTCCTAAGAAGAGACACATAAGAAGAATGTCATGTGATTATAGGGGTACAGGTGTATTTACAAGCTGAGGAACATGAAGGATTTCAAGCCAGAAGAGACCTCCCCATCACCCTCTGTTGGTTTGCAAACTGGCCTCTGTACACGGAGGACAAGGAAAGACCAAAGAAAGAGACAGCCACTCCAGATTGGCAGGAGGCAGGTTTAACAAGCAAGGGGAACTTACAATAATCTAAGGCTTGTCCTAGGCACCACAAGATGAGCAGATCTCCGCATGTTGCCCATCAGAATCTTAATAGCTTATAGAGGCCTTAATGTAGTTCAGTCACATATACAGTCCAGATGGTCTCATCAACACATTACTCTCTGAAGCCTGCATCCTTGAAAACAGTTCCCACTGTGGGAACAGTAGGTGGAGTATACATTCCAAGGACAGGGAAGGACTGAGGAGCCTCTCATTTCCTGGGTCCATCTCAAGGGTCAACTGGTGATCACGTCCTCTCGATGACCTCCTTCAACACCCTCCAGAGCTCAGGAAGACTCCCCCACCCACCCCACCTTTTGACTACTTTAAATACAAAGAAACTGAGGGATAAAAAAAAATCTCTCATTAGACATCACTCTGTCTCAGAAGTCCCAGGGCAGGATAAAAGGCAACAGTTGCTACCAGTAAGAGTCAAGGGCTGGCAAACAACAGCCAAATCAGCAGGCTGCCTGTTTCTGTAAACAAAGCTTTGTTGGCGCATAGCCAGGGGAGATACAGTTTAAAGGCACAAACTTGCAACTGGCAGATAAATAATTTCTGGAGCTCTGATTTAAATGCACAGCAGAATGACTACACTCACCAATACTGTATTATAAACTTCAAAGTTCCTAAGAGACTAGGTCTTAACTGTTCTCACCACAAAAAAGAAAGGATATTTACATGGTATGATCGAGGTGTTGGCTAACACCTCGTAATAATCATATTGCAATATATAAATGTGCGAATGTTGCACGCTTTAGACTTACACAGTATTACACACCACTATATTTAAATTTAAAAATAAAGATAAACAGGAAAGCCCTTCTTTTTCCTCTCTCCCATCTGGGATGTGCAGTTTCTCACACGGCCCTCAAATCATTTTCTACACACAAATATCCTTTAAAATACACACACACACACAATGGTATCATACTGCACCTGTTGGCATAAACTTGCTTTTTTCACTTAGTATATCCCAGATATCTTTCTATGCCAGGACATATGGGGCAAACAAAGTATTCCGTAGTAAGATGATACCATGCTGTGCTGTGCTTAGTCACTTCAGTCATGTCGGACTCTTTGCCACCCCAGGCTCCTCTGTCCATGGAATTCTCCAGGCAAGGAATATTGGAGTGCGTGGCCATGCCCTCCTCCAGAGGAGGTGCCATAATTTATTGCTAAACTTTCAGTGACATTCAGTATTTTACTCTCCAAAATGATATACCAGATGGACTGGATTCTTCCATGGCCTTCATTGAACATCATTCAGACATCAGTTGATCTAACGCCTGAAATGAGCCATGCACTGCATTAGGTACTGGGCTACAGAAGTGAATAAATCATGTTCCCTGTCCTCAAAGAGCCTACAGTGCCTTCCAATGATAATGTTGATAAATTTAATGAGCATCTACTATGGGCCATTCAGTGTAATGATATTGGCATGCATTACCGGAGCCAACCTTCACAAAAAGCACTTTATGAGGCAAGCACACCTATGAGCCTCACTTTACAGATGAGACTGAGGCTCAGAGAGGTTAAGCAACTCATCTGAATTCACACAGCTAGCAATAGCTTGAACTGGAATTCAAAACCAGGCTCGTTAGCTTTCAACCTACACTCAGGAATGCGTGTGTGCATGCTCAATCTCTTAGTTATGCCCAATTCTTTGTGACCCTATGGACTATAGCCCACCAGGCTCCTCTGTCCAGGAGACAGGATTAAAATTAGTGCAAATGGTATCTTTGAGGAAGGAGCAAAGGATTCAGTTGAGGAGCTCAGGAAAGACTCCTCAAGGAAGTGACAATTGAGTGGCATCAGAAAGAGCAAACAACTTCCAGTGGACAAGGAGGAAGAGGGAATTCCAACCAAAGAGATTAGTATGAGCAAAGTCATGGCGCTGTGAAGACGTGAAATTTCTGGGAACCAGTGTATGTAACTCTGCATGATTTAAGTGAAAATGAGGCAGATGAGACTTGAGAGGGGCATGGCAGGATCACGACAGTTCCTCATCCTAGCTGAGACTCTAAACTCTATCCTAAAAGCGATGAGGAGCCATTGAAGGGCTTTTAAGTGGGAAATCCAAGATCAAAGTTGCTACTGGTTGCAGCGTGGAGGATAGATTATAGAGAGGAAGGGGGGGGGGGAGCAAGGAGACTGCTTAAGAGGCTGCTGCCATCATTCATACATGGAAAGTTTGTCTTCTTGGGGTCAGCTTTTGCACTAACAAGACAGCAGGGTGGCATCAAGGGCAGGACATGCCAATCCAGGGAGACCAGGAGCTCAGGAGCTCCTGAGAGTGTTAAAGCAGACTCAGTCCCTGCTATTTCCTTTAACATGGATTTTTTATTTGGCTGCATCAGGTCTTGTGGCTCACAAGATCTTTGATCTTCTTTGCGGCATGTGGGTTCTTTAGTTGCTACAGGAGGGATCTTTAATTGTGGCGTGTGAACTCTTAGTAGTGATGGGTTTCTCTCTAGTTGCGGTGGGCAGGCTCCAGAGCGTGCAGGCTCAGTAGCTGGCTCTCCAGTTGTGGCACGCGGGTTCAGTAGTTGTGGCACGTGCGGCTTAGTTGCTTCACACATATAGGATCTTAGTTCCCCAACCAGGGATCAAATCAGCACCCCTACATTGGAAGGCAGATTCTTAACCACTGGACCCCCAGAGAGGTTCCCAGTCCCTGCTTCTGCCCAGGATGTGAGAGCTGACAGCTGACTGCCCAGTGGGGGAATTTAACCTAGATCTGGACTGTTTCATTCCATGTTCAGAAAGCTTCCAGCAGCTAAGAGACGTCCTCGGGTCATGCAGTCCTGGTGAGAGGAGGACATCTTGAGCAATGACCAGTCCATTTCTACCACACCCCAGTGGCACCTCATGGCTATGGGCCTGCAGAGAGCTGAGCCAGGAGGCTGCAACATCATGAGTCATCCCAGCAGGTCCTGGCTTTTTTCTGTGGGGTGCCAGTGGGCCAGCGGAAGCATGTCTTGGCAAGGCCAGGCAGGAGACCAATGGCCTGCCTGCCAGGGGCTGCCATGCGTGGCTGTGGCCCGAAGGAAGAATGGATGCCTACAGCCACCTGCTGACCCTGTGGGGGAGAGGACAGCCACTGGTAGGGCCTTGCTCACTTCCACAAGGCAGGCAGAGTGGCCAGAATGTCTGGGTCTGATTTGAGACACACCACCAAAGGAGCGCGAGGGAGTGGTGTAGGGGGTTGAGGTTGGCACGTAATACAGCTAACTATTTACTGAGCCCGGACTCAGGTCCAGGAGCTGTGCTAAGCACTTTACATCATCATCATGTCTGCTAAAATACTTTATAGCTATTATCTCACTGAATCCACTACAACAGGAGTCAGCCAAATCCAGCTTGTGACTTGTCTTTTTATGGCTCATGAACTAATAAGATGGTTTTTACATCTTTTAAGGGTTTTAGATAAAACAATAAAAAAAAAATAATGGAAACATATTCTGTGGCCGTCAAAGTCTAAAAATTTACTACCTGGTCCTTTAATGAAAATGTATGCCAACTCCTGCCCTAGAGTATAAGCTCCAGGTGGGCACGCCAGGTGTGTGTGGGTACGTATGTGTTCCACTTCTATATTCCCCAAGGCCTGGAGGAGTTCTTATCATATAGGAAATGCCCAATAAATGTCAAATGAGCAAATGAATGCACAAGCGTATAAATTTTATTATATCCTAATCAGAAACTGTCAGCCTCATTTTTCTGATAAGGAAATCTCACCATGCTGAATCAACTTGCCCAAGTGAAAGAGATTGATCAATAGCTTGGGGGAAAAGTAGATTGAAAGCTAGGAAGTCAGAGAGGGGAGAATTGATTCCTGGTTATGTTGCAGTGGAAATCCAGACCACACGAATCCAAGGCTCAGACATACCTAAAATAGAGCTTGAGCATCTCGGTGCAGAAGATCTCCACTGGGGCAGAGAACCTTGCCTTACTGAAAACATTAGGGGCAAAAATCACAACCATGAGCCACACTCCCACTTAAAAGCATTTAACTTTGTTTATCGTTTTTTTCTCAAGTCCCTTGATTTTTAAATCAACAACAGATTTAAATCATTCAGTCAACATAATCATTACAGTTAAGCATGTCTTGTTTTTGTAGCCAAAACAGTAAAAGTAAAGAAAGGAAAGGGAATCTAGAAAAGAAATTAGACTGGGGCAGAGAGCAGAGAAGCTAATAGAGAAAAGGCAGACAGCCCACCCAGCTTAGTGGTGACACACAAGGAGATCAGAGATAAACCAGGGAAGCACGAGGCCTTCAAGGCCACACAGACCTCTTTCCACCACTGGCCAGCTCTGCCTCTTTGAAGTGGGCACTAATGAGCACGCATGCACGCACACACAGCCCGAAAGAGCTTTCTTCTGTTTTGGGATCTAGGATGTGAAGAGGGGAGCTGAGCTGTGGTTTCTTTCATTATGAAATGGAACAAAAATAGCACAAATGTTAAAAGATAATGTTTTTAAAACAAGTGAATCGGGGCTGGTGCACTGTGATGACCCAGAGGGATGGGATGGGGAAGGAGGTGGGGAATTTCATAATTTCCTGAAATAATTATAAAATAATTCAGGAAAATTATTTTATAAAAAAAGGAAGATAAATAAATAAATAAAACAAGTGAAATATTGACCTTCATACAAATGTAAATACATGTCAAAGATTTTATTTAACTCATTCACTAATGAGAAAGTCAGAAATATGTTAGCAGTGGTTCAAAGGAGAAGGCAAAGAACAGACACTTGGGCATAATCAGGATGCCAGAAATAAAATTTGCTTAATAAATGCAAAACTCAATATTCACATAATCATAATCAATTGCATTCTACTAGACATGGCTCATTTGCATTTCAATGGACAAGAATCATTTGCATTATTATCAGTTTTCTGCAAGATGCAAAGTTGTAAAATAGCTCAAAGACAGCGAAAGTTGGGCTCATGCTTGATTGTGTGCTTAGCCACGTCCAACTCTTTGAGGCTCCATGGACTATAGCCCTCCAGGCTCCTCTGTCCATGGGATTTTCTGAGCAAGAATACTGAAGTGGATTGCCATTTCCTCCTCTAGGTGATCTTCCTTACTCAGGGATCAAACCCGCATCTCCTGCGTCTCCTGCATTGGCAGGTGAATTCTTTACCACTTGAGCCACCTGGGAAGCCTATGAAAGGTCAATATAACCCAGAAAAGTGCACTAGCAAGGAAACCCAGTCTTGTCTTAACAACGTTCGTTAAGTGCCTGATGGCTCAGACGGTTAAGTGTCTGTCTACAATGCGGGAGACCCAGGCTCAATCCCTGGGTCGGGAAGATCTCCTGGAGAAGGAAATGGCAATCCACCCCAATACTATTGCCTGGAAAATCCCATGGACAGAGGAGCCTGGTAGGCTACATGTAGTCCATGGGGTTGCAAAGAGTCGCACACGACTGAGCAATTTCACTTTACTACTATTAATAACAGCTCCAAGCAAATGGCAGGCATAACTTATATAAAGCTACTAACAATGCCTCAAGTTGTACAATACTCAGTTCATAAGTTCCGTGAAGTGTTGTAACTCACCCAAGGTCACAACAGCCAGTAAATACTGAAGCTGGGATTCAAGCCTGGCTGTCCCACCCTAGATTTAAAATTTTTTCCCTTCTTCTATTCCCTAGCTCTCAATCTACTTTGTACTTGCATGTGGGGAAGGGAAACTATTTTATCACAGACATTGTTTAAAATTTCTGGCCAATGCTCATCAATAATAAAAAAGGAAAAAGGATGCCCATCATAGTTTCAATACTGATTTAAATTCTCTGCTGACGATGATACCCTCTCCCATTTCCTACTAATGCTGAGCAAGTCCCTGTGGGGCACCTGGGCATGGAGGCCTTTTTGTCTTTCATTTCTTTTTTTTTGTTTTAATTTTAATTGGAGGCTAATTACTTTACAATATTGTGGTGTTTTTTGCCATACATCAACATGAATCAGCCACAGGTGTACCTGTTATAGTCCACCCACTGCAGTATTCCTGTCTGGAGAATCCCATGGACAGAAGAGCCTGACAGGCTACAGTCCACAGAGTCACAGAGAGATGGACGTGACTGAGCCACCACACTTTCACTTTTCTTATAGGCAAGACCCCAGCCTCCCTGGCCTCCTCTGAGATCCAAAGGGCAGAACATTTGCTAATCAAGGGAGGAGCAGCAACTTGAGGCAAAATTAAAGGGACTAGAGAGGCTCATTGAGATTAAGAGGCTGGACCTACTAAGGCCCTGTGGTTCTTTTTGTTCAGTCACCGAGTCATGTCTGACTCTGCAACCCCATGGACTGCAGCACACCAGGCTTCCTTGTCCTTCATTACTCCTGGAGTTTGCTTTAATTCATGTCCATTGAATCAGTGATGCTATCTAACCATCTCATCCACTGTTGCCCTCTTCTCCTTTTGCCTTCAATCTTTCCCAGTATCAAGGTCTTTTCCAATGAATCGGCTCTTTGAATCAGGTGGCCAAAGTATTGGATTTTCAGCTTCAACATCAGTTCTTCCAATGAATATCCAGGGTTGGTTTCCTTTAGGATTGACTGGTTTGATCTTCTTGCTGTCCAAGGGACTCTCAAGAATATTATTCAGCACAACAATTTGAAAGCATCAATTCTTTGGCACTCAGCCTTCTTTACAGTCCAACTCTCACATCTGTACATGACTACTGCAAAGACCATAGCTTTGAATATATGGACCTTTGTCAGCAAAGTGATGTCTTTGCTTTTTAATATGCTATCTTGGTTGGTCATAGCTTTCCTTTAAAAAACAAGCACCTTTTAATTTCATGGCTACAGTCACTATCTGCAGTGATTTTGAAGCCCAAAAAGAGAAAAACTGTCACTGTCTCCATTGTTTCCCCATCTATTTGCCATGAAGTGATGGGACCAGATGCCATGATCCTACTTTTTTGAATGTTGAGTTTTAAACCAGCTTTTTCACTCTCCTCTTTCACCCTCATCAAGAGGCTCTTTAGTTCCTCTTCACTTCCAGCCTTTAGAGTGGTGTCATCTGCATATCTGAGATTGATATTTGTTCCCACAACCTTGATTCTAGCCTGTGATTCATCCAGCCTGGCATGTCACATGATGTACTCTGCATATAAGTTAAATAAACAGGGTTACTGCATACAGCCTGTCTCACTCTGTTCCCAATTTTGAACCAGTTTGTTGTCCCATATAAGGTTTTAATTGTCATTTCTTGACCCACATACCAGTTTCTCAAGAGACAGATAAGGTGGCCTGGTATTCCCATCTCTTTAAGAATGTTCCACAGTTTATTGTGATGCACACAGTAAAAGGTTTGGCACAGAAGCAGTAGTAGGTGTTTTATTCCGGAATTCCCTTGCTTTCTCTATGATCCAACAGACGTTGGCAATTTGATCTCTGGTTCCTCTGCCTTTTCTAAATCCAGCTTGTACATTTGGAAGTTCTCAGTTCATGTTCATGTGCTGCTAAATCCTAGCTTGAAGGATTTTGAGCATAATCTTACTAGTATGTACAATGAGCACAATTATATGGTAGTTTGAACATTCTTTGTCATTGCCCTACTTTAGGATTGGAATGAAATCTGACCCTTTCCAGTCCCATGGCCACTGCTGAGTTTTCCAAATTTGCTGATATATCGAGTGCAACCTTTAACAGCATTGTCTTTTAGAATTTGAAATAGATCAGCTGGAATTCCATCACTTCCAGTAGCTTTTTTTGTAGTAATGCTTCCTAAAACCCACAAATTTCATACTGCAGGATATGTGGCTCTAGCTGAGTGATCACACCATTGTGGTTATCTGGGTCATGAAGATCTTTTTTGTATAGTTCTTCTGTGTATTCTTGCTACCTCTTCTTAATCTCTTCTGTGTCTGTTACATCCTTATTGTTTGTCCTTTATCTTGCCCATCCTTGCATAAAATGTTCCCTTGATCTTTCCAGTCTTCTTGAAGAGATCTCTCATCTTTCCCATTCAACTGTTTTCTTCTATTACTTTGCATTATTCATTGAAGAAAGCCTTATTTCTCCTTACTGTTCTCTGGAACTCTGCATTCAGTTGGGTAAATTTTTCCCTTTCTCCCTTGCTTTTCACTTCTCTTCTTTCCTCAGCTATTTGTAAAGCCTCCTCAGAAAACCACTTTGCCTACTTGCATTTCTTTTTCTTGGGGGTGGTCTTGATTACTGCCGCCTATACAATGTTATGAACTTCCTTCCATAGTTCTTCAGGCACTCTGTCTACCAGATCCCTTGAATCTATTCAATACCTTCACTGAATAAACATAAGGGATTTGACTTAGGTCATACCTAAATGGACTAGTGGTTTCCCCTACTCTCTTCAATTTAAGCCTGACTTTTGCAATAAGGAGCCAATGATCTGAGCCATAATCAGCTCCAGGTCTTGTTTTTGCTGACTATATAGAGCTTCTCCATCTTTGACTGCAAAGAATATAATCAATCTGATTCCACTATTGGCTATTTGGTGATGTACATGTGTAGAGTCATCTCTTGTGTTGGAAAATCTTGTCAGCAATCCTACCACTTTGAAACTTTGCAGAAGTAAGAATACAAGACTGTTACAGCCTTGACCCTTATCATGTGCCCCTGCCTGACTATATAATCTCTCTCTATTCACCAAGAAGTGGGGTTCAGTTCTTGAGGTGCTAGCCTACTGTGCTTCCCCTTTACTGGCAAAGAAATAAAGCCACTCTTTCTTTCTCCTCCATAACTCTTTCTCCCTATTTCTATTTTGAGTTGGTGCACAGAGAGCCAAGATTTTGGAAATACTACTGGGGCAAACTGCTCCAGTAGTATCACCCCTCCCTTTGATAAGTCATCTTCACCTTTAGCCCTATCCTCACCCCTACCACTGCCAAGAGTGGCCTTTGTAGCTAATCTCCAGCTTCTCTCCTGCTTTAGAAGGGATACTGAGTGTGGGAGTAGAATTCCTTAAAACACTTGAGGGGCTTTTGGAGGCTGCAGAATGGGAGAGGAAAAGAGGGAGAGGAAGGGGAAAGAAGAGAATACAGGCAGAGACCCCTTATTGGGAAGAAAACTTGATGGGCAAAACTACAGATGTTTAAGGCAGAATCTAGTTGGGTTTCTGCAGAATGGAATGAAATGTGAATCACATTCCCGCATCCATGAAATCTCCAGGAAGAAAAGGATGAAAAACTCAACCCTGTCCCCTGGGATAAAAAAAAAAAAGTGGAGTAGGAAACAGAAAGGAAAGAAAGAGGGAGGCTGGATGGCTGTCAGATAGCTGTTAAATGAATGACAAATTCTATCTACCAAGAATGATGATTGGCTGCAGGGATAAGGTGGGCTGAGAAAGTCTTTTGAAGTCTTGACATAAGATCAAGAGCTGGCCAAGGAGAAAGGCAAGCCAGCACTGTCAGCTGCCTCAAAGGATCTCAAGGCCTCACTGAGACACATAGGGGCCTTAGTGTCTATGAAACCAAGGGCCCTTAAAATCAAGTTTCCCTGCCTTTATAATTAACCTGCCTGGAGGCTGAGATTCCTGAAACATCACCCTATTACCTCACCACCAGCCAATCAGAAGAATGTTAACAGCTGATGACCAGCCTACAGCCCTCTCCCCTAACAGTCTTTAAAAACTCCTGCCTGAAAGGAGTTTGCCTGTGGAGCAAGAGCTGCCCATTCTCCTTGCCTGCTGTCCTGCAAATAAGCCCTTGCTTTGCTGCAAACACCTACTGTCAAAAGTTTGGCTTTTTGTGATGCTTGTACCCTGAGCCCATGCTAGGTAACATCTAGAGGACACAATAGAAGGGAGGCTTGTCACTGAAAATCTTTTCAAGCCTTTTGAATTTTGAACTATGCGGAAATGTTGCCTATTCAAATATAAAAACATACATTTTTTTTAAAGTTGGCCAGCTTAATAACTATTACAGAAGAGGATCTCCAATCATAAATATATTCCCTCCCTTGCAAACACTTGAGAAATTCTATTTTCTCTCCTTTCAGGAATCAGAAGGCCAGTGCTTGCTTCCTTCCCAGCCCCGGAAGTAATTAGTTGAGGATTCAGTCTTCTCCTGGGCACCTACATAAGGGCTGCTGCATGAAACCATTCCAGTTGAACACTGCACAGCCCTAGGGGGCTGTCAACTCCATCAGTTATAATGTGAATGAGTTGTTCAGTGCCCAGCCTACACAACCATATATGGTGACACTCTCCTCCTCCCACAGCCTAGCCTGCTCCAAGGTATAATGGTTTCATCAAATTCAAAATCCAAAACAGTCTCCACCAAGAATCTCTTTTCTTTCATCCAAGAAGGAGTTAGTGGATGTTGTTTGCTTACTGGTTTTTAAAAGTGCAGAAGGAGCAAGCAAGGTCTCCTCCCCATGAGCTCACTTCCCTCTGGCCTAGCACTTGAGTTCCTCGCCCTTGCTAATGATCCCTCACCACAAGTGAATTGACTCTGCCCACAATAGCTAACAATGAGCTGATGGTTTGTTTGCCTGCTCCAGGAATCCAATTTGAGGAGTCTATTGTATGCTCCAAATAAGGGAGTTAGCAGCATCCTGACCACTCAGGATGTGAGGGTTTTATGAAAGGGTCAGACAAAAGCTGCTTCTCAAAAGGTAACTAGGCAAACAGCACAGCATCCTCTTGCCCTGCCTTCTGTCTCCAGCACAAAAGCCTGAAGAATCAAGACCAGGCTGACCCTAATGTGTCCCCAAGAAGACTCTTCTTTCTGATAAAAAAAGTGTCCTAGACCAATGGTCTACTGTCTGCAGCTCTATCAGAGAGAGGCATTGTCCACTAGGACCACCAACTACAGGGTAAAGCCCAAACCTCAGCCAAAGGCTTACAGGGTCTGATTCTGATTCTGCTCTCCTCCATCAATTTCCCCCACACTGAATCAGTTTCAGATTCACATGCTCTTTAGCCTCCTGGCCTTTGCATATGCTGATCTCTATACCAAGAATGTCCTTGCATGATAGGTGATCAGTTCAATAAAGCATGGTACACTCTTACAACAGTGTGTCATGAAGCCATTAACAACAACGATAGAGAAATATATTAGGTGCCATGGAAAATGATACAATATATTGAAAAAAACCAGTTATGAAAATCATAATAGCACCTAACATGTACTGATGAATTACTCTATTCTATGGTTCTAAGCCACCCCAAGTCCGAGGCCAGGGGCAGCGGCCAGGAGGAGCCACCCTGCACCCAAAGCCAGGGGCGGTGGCCAGGAGGGGCAACCCCACATCCAAGGAGCAGTGGCTGTGCAGGTGCAGGAGGGCCTAGAGGAGCTATCCCACACTGAAGGTCAGGAAGGGCAGCAGTGAGGAGATATCCCTCATCCAAGGTAAGGAGCAGTGGCTGCGCTTTGCTGGAGCATCCGTGGAGAGATACCCTACGTCCAAGGTAAGAGAAACCCAAGTAAGATGGTAGGTGTTGCAAGAGGGCATCAGAGGGCAGACACACTGAAACCATACTCACAGAAAACTAGTCAATCTAATCACACTAGGACCACAGCCTTGCCTAACTCAATAAAACTAAGCCATGCCCGTGGGGCAACCCAAGACAGGCGGGTCATGGTGGAGAGGCCTGACAGAATCTGGGCCACTGGAAAAGGGAATGGCAAACCACTTCAGTATTCTTGCCTTGAGAACCCCAGGAACACTATGAAAAGGCAAAATGATAGGATACTGAAAGAGGAACTCCCCAGGTCATTAGGTGCCCAATATGCTACTGGAGATCACTGGAGAAATAACTCAAGAAAGAATGAAGGAGTTTTATAGTTTCTGATCTTACATTTAGATCTTTAATCCATTTTGAGTTTATTTTGTGTGCGGTGTTAGAAAGTGATCTAGTTTCATTCTTTTACAAGTGGTTGACCAGTTTTCCCAGCACCACTTGTTAAAGAGATTGTCTTTACTCCATTGTATATTCTTGCCTCCTTTGTCAAAGATAAGGTGTCCATATGTGTGTGGATTTATCTCTGGGCTTTCTATTTTGTTCCATTGATCTATATGTCTGTCTTTGTGCCAGTACCATACTGTCTTGATGACTGTGGCTTTGTAGAGCCTGAAGTCAGGCAAGTTGATTCCTCCAGTTCCATTCTTCTTTCTCAAGATTGCTTTGGCTATTCGAGGTTTTTGTATTTCCATACAAATCTTGAAATTATTTGTTCTAGTTCTGTGAAAATGTGCCTGGTAGCTTGATAGGGATTGCATTGAATTTGTAAATTGCTTTGGGTAGTATACTCATTTTCACTATATTGATTCTTCCAATCCATGAACATGGTATATTTCTCCATCTATTAGTGTCCTCTTTGATTTCTTTCATCAGTGTTTTATAGTTTTCTATACATAGGTCTTTAGTTTCTTTAGGTAGATATATTCCTAAGTATTTTATTCTTTTCGTTGCAATGGTGAATGGAATTGTTTCCTTAATTTCTTTTCTACTTTCTCATTATTCGTGTATAGGAATGCAAGGGATTTCTGTGTGTTGATTTTATATCCTGCAACTTTACTATATTCATTGATTAGCTCTAGTAATTTTCTGGTGGAGTCTTTAGGGTTTTCCATGTAGAGGATCATGTCATCTGCAAACAGTGAGAGTTTACTTCTTCTTTTCCAATTTGGATTCCTCTTATTTCTTTTTCTGCTCTGATTGCTGTGGCCAAAACTTCCAGAACTATGTTGAATAGTAGCGGTGAAAGTGGACACCCTTGTCTTGTTCCTGACTTTAGGGGAAATGCTTTCAATTTTTCACCATTGAGGATAATAGGCAAAACAACTAATCTCAAAAATATACAAGCAACTTCTGCAGCTCAACTCCAGAAAATAAACGACCCAATCAAAAAATGGGCCAAAGAACTAAATAGACATTTCTCCAAAGAAGACATACGGATGGCTAACAAACACATGAAAGATGCTCAACATCACTCATTAGTAGAATGGCTGCGATCCAAAATCTGCAAGCAATAAATGCTGGAGGGAATACAAACTAGTACAGCCACTATGGAGAACAGTGTGGAGATTCCTTAAAAATTGCAAATAGAACTACCTTATGACCGCAGGCATACACAGGAAACCAGAATTGAAAGAGACACATGTACCCCAATGTTCATCGCAGCACTGTTTATAATAGCCAGGACATGGAAACAACCTAGATGTCCATCAGCAGATGAATGGATAAGAAAGCTGTGGTACATATACACAATGGAGTATTACTCAGCCGTTAAAAGAATTCATTTGAATCAGTTCTGATGAGATGGATGAAACTGGAGCCGATTATATAGAGTGAAGTAAGCCAGAAGAAAAACACCAATACAGTATACTAACACATATATGGAATTTAGGAAGATAATGACCCTGTATGCAAGACAGGAAAGAGACACAGATGTGTATAATGGACTTTTATCCAGACGGGGCTGGTGCATGGGGATGACCAGAAAGATGTTATGGGGAGGGGCTGTGGATGTGACTGGTGATAGAAGCAAGGTCTGATGCTGTAAAGAGCAATATTGCATAGGAACCTGGAATGTCAGGTCCATGAATCAAGGCAAATTGGAAGTGGTCAAACAAGAGATGGCAAGAGTGAACGTCGACATTCTAGGAATCAGTGAACTAAAATGGACTGGAATGGGTGAATTTAACTCAGATGACCATTATATCTACTACTGTGGGCAGGAATCCCTCAGAAGAAATGGAGTAGCCATCATGGTCAACGAAAGAGTCTGAAATGCAGTACTTGGATGCAGTCTCAAAAATGACAGAATGATCTCTGTTTGTTTCCAAGGCAAACCATTCAATATCACAGTAACTCAAGCCTATGCCCTAACCAGTAACACTGAAGAAGCTGAAGTTGAATGGTTCTATGAAGACCCACAAGACCTTTTAGAACTAACACCCAAAAAAGATGTCCTTTTCATTATAGGGGACTGGAATGCAAAAGTAGGAAGTCAAGAAACACCTGGAGTAACAGGCAAATTTGGCCTTGGAGTACAGAATGAAGCAGGGCAAAGGCTAATAGAGTTTTGCCAGGAGAATGCACTAGTCATAGCAAATACCTTCTTCCGACAACACAAGAGAAGACTCTACACATGGACATCACCAGATGGTCAACACCAAAATCAGTTTGACTATATTCTTTGCAGCCAAAGATGGAGAAGCTCTATACAGTCAACGAAAACAAGACCGGGAGCTGACTGTGGCTCAGATCATGAACTCCTTATTGCCAAATTCAGACTTAAATTGAAGAAAGTAGGGAAAACCACTAGACCATTCAGGTATGACCTAAATCAAATCCCTTATGATTATACAGTGGAAGTGAGAAATAGATTTAAGGGCCTAGATCTGATAGATAGAGTGCCTGATGAACTATGGAATGAGGTTCGTGACATTGTACAGGAGACAGGGATCAAGACCATCCCCATGGAAAAGAAATGCGAAAAAGCAAAATGGCTGTCTGGGGAGGCCTTACAAATAGCTGTGAAAAGAAGAAAAGTGAAAAGCAAAGGAGAAAAGGAAAGATATAGGCATCTGAATGCAGAGTTCCAAAGAATAGCAAGAAGAGATAAGAAAGCCTTCCTCAGGGATCAATGCAAAGAAACAGAGGAAAACAACAGAATGGGAAAGACTAGAGATCTCTTCAAGAAAATTAGAGATACCAAGGGAACATTTCATGCAAAGATGGGCTCGATAAAGGACAGAAATGGTATGGACCTAACAGAAGCAGAAGATATTAAGAAGAGGTGGCAAGAATACACAGAAGAACTGTACAAAAAAGATCTTCATGACCCGGATAATCACGATGGTGTGATCACTCATCTAGAGCCAGACATCCTGGAATGTGAAGTCAAGTGGGCCTTAGAAAGCATCACTACGAACAAAGCTAGTGGAGGTGATGGAATTCCAGTTGAACTATTTCAAATCCTGAAAGATGATGCTGTGAAAGTGCTGCACTCAATATGCAAGCAAATTTGAAAACTCAGCAGTGGCTACAGGACTGGAAAAGGTCAGTTTTCATTCCAGTCCCAAAGAAAGGCAATGCCAAAGGCATGCACTCATCTCACATGCTAGTAAAGTGATGCTCAAAATTCTCCAAGCCAGGCTTCAGCAATACGTGAACCATGAACTTCCAGATGTTCAAGCTGGTTTTAGAAAAGGCAGAGGAACCAGAGATCAAATGGCCAACATCCGCTGGATCATTGAAAAAGCAAGAGAGTTCCAGAAAAACATCTATTTCTGCTTTATTGACTATGCCAAAGCCTTTGACTGTGTGGATCACAAGAAACTGTGGAAAATTCTGAAAGAGATGGGAATACCAGACCATCTCACCTGCCTCCTGAGAAATCTGTTTGCAGGTCAGGAAGCAACAGTTAGAACAGCACATGGAACAACAGACCAGTTCCAAATAGGAAAAGGAGTACGTCAAGGCTGTATATTGTCACCCTGCTTATTTAACTTCTGTGCAGAGTACATCATGAGAAATGCTGGACTGGAAGAAACACAAGCTGGAATCAAGACTGCTGGGAGAAATATCAATAACCTCAGATATGCAGATGACATCACCCTTATGGGAGAAAGTGAAGAGGAACTAAAAAGCCTCTTGATGAAAGTGAAAGAGGAGAGTGAAAAAGTTGGCTTAAAGCTTAACATTCAGAAAACGAAGATCATGGCATCCGGTCCCATCACTTCATGGGAAATAGATGGGGAAACAATGGAAACAGTGTCAGACTTTATTTTTTTGGGCTCCAAAATCACTGCAGATGGTGACTGCAGCCATGAAATTAAAAGACGCTTACTCCTTGGAAGAAAAGTTATGACCAACCTAGGTAGCATATTCAAAAGCAGAGACATTACTTTGCCAACAAAGTCCGTCTAGTCAATGCTATGGTTTTTCCAGTAGTCATGTATGGATGTGAGAGTTGGACTGTGAAGAAGGCTGAGCGCCAAAGAATTGATGCTTTTGAACTGAGGTGTTGGAGAAGACTCTTGAGGGTCCCTTGGACTGCAAGGAGAGCCAACCAGTCCATTCTGAAGGAGATCAACCCTGGGATTTCTTTGGAAGGAATGATGCTAAAGCTGAAACTCCAGTACTTTGGCCACCTCATGTGAAGAGTTGACTCATTGGAAAAGACCCTGATGCTGGGAGGGATTGGGGACAGGAGGAGAAGGGGACGACCAAGGATGAGATGGCTGGATGGCATCACTGACTCGATGGACGTGAGTCTGAGTGAACTCCGGAAGTTGGTGATGGACAGGGAGGCCTGGTGTGCTGCGATTCATGGGGTTACAAAGAGTCGGACACGATTGAGCGACTGAGCTGAACTGAACTGATAGTTCTAAGCAGTTTACGCATATTAACTCCTTGATTCCACAAAACAACCTTAGAAACAGGGTACATTAATATCTACCATTTTACAGATGAGGAGACTAAGGCTAAGAGAGATTACATAATGTGTCCGAGATGACAAGCCCAGGCCATGGCAGAGCTGGAATTTGAACCCAAGCCATTGGTCTACATTCTTAACCATCACACAGCCGTGTATCAAACACAGCATTTGTGACCCTGGTTTTATAAAAACAAAGCAAAACTATACACATGAAAGATGGCGAGTGTTAAAGCATCACGCTGATATGGCCAGAATGGTCACAGTGGTTATCTCGTGAGACTGTGATTGATGAAGTGCAATGTTGCCATGGATTCCCCAGGAAGCAGCCTCTGAAATGTAGTTTAGCACAAAGCATGCTTATGGGGAAGGACTCTTAGGACCAACACTTTTGGGAGAAAGAGGAATGGGAAGCAGGCAGAGAGCTTGGACTTTGCTACAGGGAGCTATAGATCTAGAAACAGTCCTTCAGAGGGTTCCAAGTTGGGCTGAGACCTTTTTGCTTCTGCATTCATCAGTCACTGGATGGTACTGGAAGGCGGGCCACCAGGAGCAGACCCAGCATCTGGGCAACACATGCTTCTTTAGGAGAATCTGAGGGGAGGATGCAGCATATGCCTCTACAGGTCATTTTAATTCTCTTCCTTTTGTTTGTCTATGTAGGTTATGATTCATCTGTATCACTTGTGCAGCAAGGGGAAAAGCTACCAGAAGAAAAGAAGCCATCAATCCTCAATCACATCAAGGCCAGAGGCAAGTCTGTCTCTGGCATTAGAAGTAAACAAGGCCAAAGTGGTGGATCGTGCCCACATCAGACAGGAACTTGGCCTTCTGGGACTGCCTGAGTGTGAATAATAGTTCAAGTACTACACATGAATTAATTGGTAGGTCTCCAAACACAGAAAGCTGACCAATGAGTGAGAAGGACTTTGGCCAAGAGACTGACTGATTATCTGGCCTTAGGGAAGCATGTAGCAGCTGCCGACTCACCCCAAAATGCAGGGCTCATAAACTATTCCATTGTGGCCACCAATGCCTTTTGGTCTGTATCCTTGGCTCTGAAATTGACCAATGAGACCAAAGCAAGTGCAATGCAAGGAGGTTTAATAAGCATTTAAACAATGGGCTTACCTTCTTGGAACGCTCCTCTCGGAACCTAGCCACCATGCTGTAAGGAAGTCCAGGCTGTCCTCCACATGGAGAGGGCCTAAAAGGTGAGAAACGTGCTGAGAGAGTCCAGGTACAAAAGAACTCCCAACTGAACACACCAGCATGAGTGACCCAATCAATACTATGTAAACAGCTTTGCCCAGTCAATTCACAGAATCATGAGAAATAAGAGATCGTTATTGCTTTAAGCCACTAAGTTTGGACTTAATTGCAATAGAAAAGTGAAACAACAGGGCTAAGCTGAAAAAGAGGTCATTAGATAAGTCCAGTCACCCCAGCTTGCCACAGCCTGTCCTGCGCTATGAGTCACACGCTCAGTGGCTACTTTCAAACCAGTTCAATCTGCCCACCAAGCACATGGCCACTGACACATATTCAGACAAGGATACCTCAAGGATATTCAGAACATATATCCTTGAGGTCTCTTTCTGTGTCCCAGAAAGGCAGCAGAGAACATGTGCTCTGGACTGAGCCTGCCTTGGTTTGAACCCCAATACCCCTACCTACAGGCTTCTCAGGTGGCACTAGTGGTAAAGAACCCGCCTGCCAATGCAGGAGACATAAAAGATGCAGGTTCAGCCCCTGGGTTGGGAAGATCCCCTGGAGGAGGGGATGGCAACCCACGCCAGTATTCTCGCTTAGGAAATCCCATGGACAGAGGAGCCTGGTGGGCTACCATCCATAAGGTTGCAAAGAGTCGGATATGACTGGAGAGACTCAGCATGCATACACGCACCCCTATCTACAAGCTGAGTGATCTCTCTAAGCCTACATTTACCTCTATGTAAAGTGGGTTAATAATAGTCTATATTGGGTTGAATACTATTCTCCTTAATCTCCTGATTGGAAACAGTCTTTGCAGATGTAATCAAGCTAAGATGAAATTATACTGAATTGAGTTAGGTCCTAAACCTAATAATATTGGTGTCCTTATGAGAAGAGGGGCATATAGACACAAAGACACAGTCAAACAGAAGGAAGATGGCTATGGGAAGGCAGAGACAGAGATTGGAGTTATGCTGCTACAAGTGAAGAAGTATCAAGGATTGCTGGCAACTACCTGAAGCTAAGAGAGGCAAGGAAGGATTTTCCCCTGGAGTCTTTGGAGGGAGCAGGGTCCTGACAATGCCTTGATTTCAGACTTCTGATCTCCAAGACTTTGAGAGAATAAGTTTCTATTGTTTTAAGCCACCACTTTGTGGTCATTTGTTGTGGCAACCCCAGGAAACTAATATAGAGCTCTTGCTGAGTGGTGACTGAATGAGTTAATATAGGCAACCTTCTCTAGCAGAATTCTCACTATGGAAAGTAAGGAAATAAATAGGCTTGACTAGTGGGGGACACCTATAAGGTGTAGTTACTTTCATGGTTGACAAGAAATGGCAACCATTACTACTGTTAACCAACTCTCCTTCTAGTCTTATCTTAAAGAGTCTCTGATTAGTGACTGTCCTATATCAGTGATGCTAACTTTAGGGTATTCAAAACCACCTGGAGGATCTCACTAAAAACACAGCTAATGGGACCCACAACTCTAGAGTCTGACTTAGTTGATTGGGATTGGGCCCATGAATAGTCATTTTTTAATAGTACTCCAGGACTATACAAAAGGGCAGTCTATAGATCATACTCTGAGAAATGCTGCCTTAGGACTGAGGGTATACACTTAGTCTCTGGATTTGCCTGTTGGTTTGTCCTAAGGGATTCCAGTGTGGACCCACCCCTCTGGCTCCGGCACATCAAAAGGAGAATGTTCCACTGTGGCACTAGCTAGATGTCAGCTTGGCCAAGCCTCACTCCCTGGCACATCCTAACCTTAGGACATCAGAATTGCTAACACTTGGGCGAAAGGTTTAAGGCGGTTGAAAAATAACTACAAGAACACTTACCACCTATTGAGCATCTACTATATGTTAGGCTTTCACATACATTATTCCTAATTCTCAAATTAACCCTGAAAGTTAAGTTTTTGACATAGTGGTATACACTTGAGAAAACAATCTTTTATAAATTCAAAGCTGATTTTTGTGTATATGGTTGTATATACTGGATATGCAGCCAATGACCATGTCTGACCCAAAGTCCACATCTTCTCCTAGACACCATAATTCCTGCTTACTTGGTCCCTCTTTCTCCTGCCCTCATCCTCCTGGGGGACAGAAAATACCTGGCTGTATCAGTCAGGGCATTTGACAATAGCTGCTGTAACAAACATCTCCAAAATCCCAGTGCCTCAACAAAGGTTCATGTCTTATACACATCACAGTCCAATGAAGGTTGAGAAGCTCTCCTGGAAAGCTCCTTTTCACAGCTCATGGTTCATTGTACAGTACAGTGTACAAACTTCAAAATGTGGCCTGAATAGTCACTACAAACGTCAAGGAGAGATCATGAACAATTTATATGGGGGTTTGTGGCCAAGCCCATATGAATGCAGAGTTCCAAAGAACAGCAAGGAGAGAGAGAAAAGCCTTCCTAAGTAAACAATGCAAAGAAACAGAGAAAATTCATAGAATGAGAAAGACTAGAGATCTCTTTGAGAAAATTAGAGATGCCAAGGGAATATTTCATGCAAAGATGGGCACAATAAAGGACAGAAATGGTATAGACCTAACAGAAGCAAAAAATACTAAGAAGAGGTGACAAGTATATACGCAAAAGAACTGTACGAAAAAGGTGTTAGTGACCTGGATAACCAGGATGGTGTGATCATTCACCTAGAGCCAGACATTCTGGTGTGTGAAGCCAAGTGCACCTTCGGAAGCATCATGATGAACAAAGCTAGTAGAGGTGATGGAATTCCAGGTGAGCTCTTTCAAATCCTAAAAGATGACTCTGTTAAAGGGCTGCACTCAATATGTCAGCAAATTTGGAAAACTCAGCAGTGGCCACACGACTGGAAAAGGTCAGTTTTCATTTCAATCCCAAGGAAGGGCAATGGCAAAGAATGTTCAAACTACCACACAATTTTACTCATTTCACATGCTAGCAAGGTAATGCTCAAATTCCTTCCATAGTACATGAACTGAGAATTTCCAGATGTAGAAGCTGAATTAAGAAAAGGCAGAAGAACCAGAGATCAAATTCCCAGCATCTGCTGGATCAGAGAAAAAGCAAAGGATGCCAGAAAAACATCTGTTTCATTGACTACACTAAAGCCTTTGACTGTATGGATTACAACAAACTGTGGAACACTCTCAAAAAGATGGGAACACCAGACCAGCTTACCTGCCTCCTGAGAAACCCTGTCTGCAGGTCAAGAAACAACAGAAACAGACATGGAACAACAAACTAGTTCAAAATTGGGAAAGGAGTACGTCAAGGCTGTATATTGTCACCCTGCTTATTTAACTTATATGCAGAGTACATCATGCAAAATGCCGGGCTGGATGATGCTCAAGCTGAAATCAAGATTATCTGGGGAAAAAAAAAAAGATTATCTGGAGAAATATCAATAACTTCAGATATGCAGATGACACCACCCTAATGGCAGAAAGCAAAAAGGAACTAAGGAGCCTCTTAATAAATGTAAAAGAGGAGAGTGAAAAACCTGGCTTAAAACTCAACATACAAAAAACTAAGATCATGGCATCCGGTCCCATCACTTCATAGCAAATAGAAGGGGAAACAATGGAAACAGTGACAGACTTTATTTTTGGTGGCTCCAAAATCACTCTGGATGGTGACTGCAGCCATGAAATTAAGAGACGCTTGCTCCTTGGAAGAAAAGCTATGACAAACCTAGACAGCATATTAAAAAGCAGAGACATCACTTTGCTGACAAAGATCCAAATAGTCAAAGCTATGGTTTTTCCAGTACTCATGTACAGATGTGAGAGTTGGACCATAAAGAAGGTTGAGCACCAAAGAATTGATGCTTTCTAACTGCAGTGCTGGAGAAGTCTCTTGAGAGTACCTTGGAAAGCAAGGAGATCAAACTAGTCAATCCTAAAGGAAATCAGTCCTGAATATTCATTGGAAGGAATGATGCTGAAACTGAAGCTCCAGTATTTCAGCCATCTGATGTGAAGAGCTGACTCATTGGAAAAGACCATGATGCTGGGAAAGGTTGAGGGTAGGAGGAGATAGGGGCTACAGAGGATGAGATGGTTGGATGGCATCATCGACTCAGTGGACTTGAGTTTGAGCAAACTCTGGGAGATAGTGAAAGACAGGCAAGCCTGGCGTGCTGCAGTCCATGGGGTCGCAAAGAGTCAGACACGACTGAGCAACTGAACAACAACTAAAAGAGGGTCATATCACTTTAATCCATTTCCACTGGACAGAATCCGGTCATATGGCCCCAATCTCATTGTATAGAAGGCTGGGACACCTTCTTCCTATATTGCCAGGAAGAGGAAATGAGATGGGTATCCAGCCAGGTTAAATCATACTTTTCAGGAGCTCCCATTTTTTAAGTCGTGTGCCAGGTAGTATGAACTATGCGCCAGGCAAATGCTTTACATGCATTTAATCCCCAGAGCATTATTAGGTAAGTCACTGAGAAAACAAATCATTGAGAAAACAAAGCTTTGGGCAGTCGAGTGACCTACTCAATGTTATATAGCTAGCAACTGTATAAACCAGGATTTGGACCCAGATCTAACTGCAGAATCCATGCTGTTCATCGCTGCTCTACACTGTCTCCCATTGGCCAATATAAGAAACTGCATCTGGCCCAGTTATCAAGTTAGATTCCCAAAGCTAACTATCCACCATGGGGAAAAAGATTTTAACTGAAAAAAAGTAAGTAAAACCATTGAAATCAGAGTTAAATTAGGTCCAATGGGAGGGTAGGAAGTTGTAATATACAGAACACACTCAAGCATAGATCCAAATGAATAAAAAGAATCCAAGCACATCCCCAATGAATGCAAATCTACGCAAATGAATGTATTCAACTATGCTGGTCTATGTAAATAGTCATGTATTGAAAAGCAAACGCGGGTAGCAGGGATCAGCTTTTGAGAAGGCAGTGCCCCTTTTCTTATCCTCTGTTGGTATAGAGATCACCACTATGCAAAAGGAAAAAACCTCTATATTGAATATTGTAAAGAAAAGCATCCAGACCTTTGCAGGAGTTCAGATGTCTAAGAGGAGGGAGGCTGAGCTTATCCAGCTCCCAGTGAGCTGCCAGATTCAATAAATTAGTAAAAATCAGTAAGGAAAGATCCTCTTTGCAAACAAGTACCCATTTTCTTGTCCCAAAGGTAAATTAGCAAAAGCTGAATTGGAAATCCATCCTTCCAGTGCAATCATAGCCGAATTTGGGTGTGCATTAGAATCACCAAGTGTCCTTGCTTAAAGTGCACATCCCTGTGCTAGTCCTCAAGACCTCCTGAGTCAGGCAGGCTGGAAATCTGCACATTTTAAACACATCCTAATGATTCTGACTCAGGAAGCACATGGATCATCTTTCTAGAAACTGCCATTTTAAAAACACAGATTTCAGAGCAGATAGACCTGGATTTGGTTCTCAGTCTGACATTACTCGCTGTGGGACCTTGGCTCGTTGACAAGGTGTCCCAGTCCCAGTGACACCCTCACTTATAAAATGGGTCTAATTTTATTCTCCCTTTCAAAGGATTCCTGTGAGGACTAAAAGAGATAATTCATTTAAAAGACTTGGCACAATGCCTGACACATAGTATAAACTTAGTAAATATTTGGTATAATTACAATGATCATTCTCTGATGAAAGGGGGCAACCAGACCCTCCTTCACAAAGTGTCTAGACTGATTCATAAAATAGAGAGCTATACCATCACTGGGTGAATAAGACTTGACCTTCCCTTCTGCCTCTCACTGACTCCTCCTCCTGAGAGGCACAGCATTGGTTAGTTGACAAGCATCTGAGCTCCACTGGTCCACTGTTACCTTTTGACATTTAGTATCTCCCTCCTCCTCCACTTCCTCCTCTCTCCTCTACTCTTTGCCTCCGTTTCCCCTTCTCTTACCATTTCATCATCCCGCTATGCTTTCATTACACACCACCCTGCCCTCGCTTCCTTCCTAGCCCTCCCTTTAAGAAGGTTTCAAGTTCTAGACCAGAGGAGGAGTATGAAGAAAATTGATTAGAGTCACAAGTCCAAGCTATATTCTTCAGTCTAGATGAGCCGCAACAAGCTTGATATTTTGATCCCTGTCTCACTCCTATGTCTATTAATTTCTCAGTTGGCCTGAAACCCATCGTACCAAGGGATGACCATCTGCCTAAACCCCCCCACCTAATGTGCACATTCTGGGTGCTGTCCTCAGTGCCCAGTAGGTAAGTTCTCTTGATATTCATTTTCTAATGTGGCAATTTCCCACTGAGGCCAGTTATTCAGTCATGATTAACCATGGCAACCATACTCATGCACTAATTTCACGGTTGTCAAGATTTCCTCTCGTGGAACATCCTTTCATTTGCTTGAATTAGTATTTTTTTCATCAGTTCTTAATCAAGTGGGTTTGTGTGTGCAAAATCAACAAACAGAAAATAGCCATCATAAGTGACACCTCAGAAGGAGTGCCCCAGACTGAGACCATTAACAGTTAATAACTGGGTTTTGAAGAACCTCTCAAAAGCGTGTAATACATATTTATAAACAATGCCATTGCCCAGCCAGCTTCCATGAAAATAGCAGCTGCATCCATGGGGTGCAGACTTCTTGCTGAGCATTCTGAGCAGGACTTTACATCCATTTATTATCATGTTTAACCTTCACAACAATCCCATTTGCAGATTAGAAAACTGAGACTCAGTAAGGGTCACTGGAGGCAGTGCCTAGAGTCATAGAGCTAGAATCTGCCTGGCTAGGATTCAAACTTAGGTCTCTTGCCGCTAACATCCTCTTCTCTTTCCACCACACCAGGGTGCTTCTTTGTAACACTGCCATCATGGCCCCTTGTATTTGAGAATATGTCAAGCAAACCTTGGGTCCTAATGGCCTGTTTTAATGCTTAAACTCAGGATAATTCCTAGATTCAAATCCTGGCTCTTCCTCTTGCTGGCTGTGTGATTTTAAGCAAATCACTTAATTTCTCTGAGTGATTCACACTTCCTGGTATTCATCCCATATGTAAACTCCTCCGTTTGAGTGTACATAGGACTGTGACTTGCTTCTGATCAATAGTGAATAGTGAAGTCGCTCAGTCATGTCCAACTCTTTGCGACCCAATGGACTGTAGCCTACCTGGCTCCTCTGTCCCTGGGATTTTCCAGGCAATAGTACTGGAGTAGATTGCCATTTCCTTCTCCAGGGGATCTTCCCGACCCAGGGATCGAACCCAGGTCTCCCGCATTGTAGACAGACGCTTTACCGTCTAAGCCACCAGGGAAGTCCTTCTGATCAATAGAACACAACAAAAGGAAAGGAGTGATAGGAAAGTCACTCCTGTGATTAGATTATAGAAGATTGTAACTCCTGTTTTGCCAGAAGACTCTGTTATCCTCTCAGCTTGCACACTTTGATCAGGCAAATGGCCATGTTGGAGAGGCCTATTTGTCAATAGACAAGAGGAATGGAAGCTCTCTTTCCACCAGTCATGAGGAATTTAATTCTACCAACAGCAACATGAGTTTGAAAGCAGACGCTTCACCAGTTGAGACTTGAGACCTGTGAGTCCCCACTGACACCATGATTGCAAGTCAGGAGAGACCCTGAGACCCAAGACCTGAGCTCTGCTTGAATTCCTGATCCACCAGAACTGTGTGATGATAAACATGAGCTCTTCTAAGTCACTAAGTTTCATGGTAGCTTATTAAGCAGCAATAGAACTAATACATCATTCAGTCATTGATTCATCAAGTCACTAAGCCCCTGCTACACACCAGGCACAGTTCTAGCATGGGGATGCAGAAAGAACTAGGTCATGGTCTGCATCCTGATCTAATACAGGATCAGATGTGCTTCTACATGAGGCAAGAGACACAGACCCAAGAAAGAATGCACAGTCAACGTGCGTCCTTTGTCGAAATGCAAATCCTGTCTTTAAAAATGTAAATTTTTAATTATAACATAAAGATAAAATTTAGATTAAAATAAAGAAGAAAAGGAAAAGCCTAAATGTGTTCTATCAGCACGGTAATAAAAAAAAATCCATGATTATATTTTTGCAATCCATGAAGTGCTCAACAGATATCAAAGATAATGAGATAAGTCTGTTTCTATTGACATGGCAAAAATTCCAAGACACATTGCTAGTTGAACTTGGGGATGATACCACTTATGATTTAAAAATAATCCACTCTGCCCACACATTCGCAGGGACACACACAGCATTTATCTTCAACGAACGTATAAATAAGTATGCAGAAGACAGTGCAACACAATGGCAAAGGGCAAGATTCTAGACTCATCCTTCCAGGGCTCACCTTCTAATTATCCCTTTTATTGGTTGTACAACCTTGGGAACATTTCTGAGATCCTTTGAGCCTCAGTTTCTGCATCTGTGAAATGGAGCTGTTGTGAAGATTAAGTGAGCTAATGTAAGACTGGTACATAGTCAGTGTTCAATGGATATTTGCTAGCATGAATACTAATGCAATAATAATTATTATTACTATTATTCATCTGGAAAGATATACGCAAGAATAAAAACAAGAGTACCTCAGAAGGGTACTGGATTGAGAATGGAGGACAAAGTGGTCCTGAGACCTATCTTTATTTTTCTATTTTTTTCAAGGATAGCACTTCAAGTATCATGTAACCAACCATCCCCATGAATAGTCAGTTAGGTACAGTGAAGCAGGACAGGCCCACAGCAGGAAGTAGTCTGTGCCCCCTGAAGGTGGGGATGGTATCAAGGCAGGCTGCATGGAGCACATGGCACACTCTGGATCACCCCTTCCATTGGCATTTTCTCCATAAACAGGTTTTCCTCTGTCAGTTTTTTCCTGAAGACCGGGATACTTTCCCAGACTCCCCTTGCCCAGATAGATGAAGATCCTCCTGAGAGACTAGGCAACGGGCCCGGGGGCTGCTTCCAAAGTTCCCCAGGGACCCAGAAGGATGGCTGGGGCCACTTGCCAGCTTGATCTGACTGGCCTTCCAGAATGCCCAGTGAGCTCTTCCAGCCCCACTAAACCTTCCATTAATAAACTCATGATATGGGAACTGTCTTCCCATTTAAGGATGCACTGCTGATTGCTGCTGAGAGAAACCTGTATCCTATGAAGGGGGTTGGCCAGTACTGGTGATGGATGACCTCCTCCCTTGCCTGGCCTCCCTTGTCTACCCTCATCTGCCAGCTCTCCAGGTTGGCAGGGGATTCTGGCCAGAATGAGGAAACCCACTATGGGTAAGGGGAACTTCTGAATAGAAACAACAAAATCCCTCAGCACCTTAGGGATTAAACCACAATTGGGATCTCACTAACTCTACATCTTAACTGACTGACCTAAATGCATACTGTGAATGAGCATCTCCTTTCAAAGCGATAAATTCACCCAGAGGAAGCAGTTAACTGGACCAATAAAGGTAGGAGGGAGCAGAGCAGGAACATTTATCAACAGTCTCTTAATCACCTATTTCCCCTTCCCTCCCATTTAATTTCCCCAATAGTCTTTTTGTAAATTATTTTTTATTATTTAATAAAATATATTATTTATTATGTAATAAAATAATTATATTATACAGCCTTATAATGTCTTCACTATTATTATTAACCATTTTACTGATGAGAAAACAGAGGTTCAAAGAGGTTCTATGATGTACTCAATACTACATAGCTAAGAAGCTAATAAATTTGGTCCTTGTCACATTATGTCCACTTTGCAGATGAAGAAACTGATGAATCCAAGCCTGAGAGATTAAGTGGCTTCCCCAGGGAAAGACATGTGGCTGGGAAGTGGTGTGGTCATTATTTCTGATCTCAAATGCAGAGTTCTTTCCTTGATTTGATGCTTTGAGACAGAAGCAGAATCTCACCTTGTTAATCACCCTCTTGGAGGCTGGATTAGACCTTTCCTGATCTACTGTATTGCACTGCTTTTTGAAAAGTGGTCCTGGATTCCCTCACAGTGGAATCAAACCAGAGTGCGTGCTAAAATGCATATTCCTGGGCCCTGTCCCAGTCTTTGAATCAAATGCTCTCACCACAAGATCAGGAATCTGCATTTGAAACAAACATCCTAGGAAAGGTCTTTATGCGCATTGAAGCTTGAGAACCATGTCACAGGCATCCTTGCCTAATGCCTGGTACATCTTGATCCAAGAAAGGACAAGGCAGCTTTTGAAAGAGCAATGTTTCAAATTTTTTAATCCATCATCATTTTACATTTATGAAGTTCATTTTCATCCCCTTAATCAGAGGTCTAAAACTGGCAGCCTAGTGTCTTTCTTTTGCCAGCTGTTTAGTCTCCCTAACCCCACTCCTCACCTAGGGTTTTGTAAAGAATCCAGTCAGCGTGCCTGGATTCAAATCCTGGCTCCAGCTGTGCCTCGTACATACTCTGGATCCCAGCTTCCTCAAAAGCCAAATGGGATAGTAATAGTTCATTCCTCACAGGTACACTGGTCTGTGAAAGTGTGAAATACACTCACCAATAGAAAGCGCATAGAAGAGTGTCTAGCAGAGAGTAAATACTCAGTGAAGGTTAGCTGCCAATATCAAAATGCAGTTGTCTAGGTTTTCCTGATTTACCCATGGTAACACATAGCTGGATCCAGGTGGTGGACTTGGGGGGAGGGTGCAGTCACCCCAAATAGCACTTAGTCACCTGATCATCCCTCATGAGGAATCTTCAGCTGTCCCTGCAGGCTCTTGCACTGGTGACACTGAAGTCTTATGGAAAACACATGTCTTTTCCTGAATCTTTGTAGAATGGAGGGGTTGTCTGCAACAGATACAGTTTTAATACTTCTCTTTTTGAGACGCAAGACATGCTCACCCCACCCCCAGGAGTCGGGGCTCCAAACTCCTCATCGCACAGCACCAGCCCAAGCCACACCCAGCCAGGGGCCACCCCAGGACTCTACACCCACATTCCTGGGGATGGACCTAGAGCAAGAGACTTCTTCAAGACAAATTCCTGCTGCCCTGCCCAGCCTCATGGCTCACTGCTCTCCATCTGTATCTCCATCTCCAGGAGGACTGGTATAGTTACCCAGCCATCACACCATCATGGAAGTACAAGCATAGTGATCATTCTGGGATTGGTTCTTCTAAGGTCTCTTTCCCTGGCTAACCCACCTTCTCTTCCTCAGGTTCCAGCTTAACCATCACTTCCTCTGGGATGCCTCCTAGGCCCACAGAAGCTGCTCTCACTTCCCCGGGTTCCTGCTCTCCAGCAGTTATCATGTTGGGGTTGGGCTACCTGTTTATTTTCTCCCCTCACAGATCAGGAGATCCCTGAGGCCAGAGTCTGTGTCTTGTTCACCACTGAATCCTCTAACAAAATACTTAGCACATGCTTCTGCTACTGCTGCTAAGTCACTTCAGTCGTGTCTGACTCTTTGCGACCCCATAGATGGCAGCCCACCAGGCTCCCCCGTCCCTGGGATTCTCCAGGCAAGAACACTGGAGTGGGTTGCTATTTCCTTCTCCAATGCATGAAAGTGAAAAATGAAAGTGAAGTCGCTCAGTTGTGTCTGACTCTTCACGACCCGATGGACTACAGCCTACCAGGCTCCTCCGTCTATGGGGTTTTCCAGGCAAGAGTACTGGTGCTTAATAACTGTTTGTTGAATAAGTGACTACAAACAGGGGTTCTGTTGAGAATCCAGAAGAGGGACCAGAATTCTTTTTACAAAAAAAGAGAGAGAGAGAAAAGCAAACATTTATTGAACTACCATATGTGAACCTTCAAAACCACCATATGAAGTGGGTATTATAAATCCTTTTACAAATAAGAAATCTGAGTTTCAGAAAGTTTTAAACTATTTGTTCAAGGCTATTAAGCCAAAGTAGGGATCACCAAAGTCTTTCTGTAAATTCTCAGTTCACAGATATTTGACGTCCATGGGTCATATGGTCTCTGTGGCAGCTATTCCACTCTACCGTGACAGCACAAAATCTACCGCATGGAAACAAACAGCCTTGACCGGGTCCCAGAAAAGTGTTTTTTTACATAGCAGGCAGTAGGCAAAAGCTGTAAACCCCTGAGTTAGGTATTGATCTATGGAAGCTTTGTCCACTACATACCCAAATCTTCCAGACAAAAAGTTGGAGAAAGAGGAGTAGTAGAAATGGTGATGGTCCAGGAAGAGGTGTTTGCTTTGGAAAAGGCCGGAGCAAATTGAGCAAATCTGATCATGGAAGCTCATGTGATTTATTTTCTCAAGTAGGTCCTCACTGAGCATTGAATATGTGCTAGGATTTTGCTAAGTGCCCAGGGGACCTATGCATGAATAAGTCTGGTCCCTGGCCTTGCTTTGCCTGCCAAGTAGTAAATGAAGTGATATGTATGCACTGTCCTTTGGTCATTAAATATCAAGCACCTACTATGTGCTGGGAGTGAGATAACAGCAGTGGACAAAATCAAGGTTTGGTCCCCTGCTTTTAGGCAGGTTACAGCTCAGCTGCAGAAAAGAACATGAAATAATAATCACACAGATAAATATTTAATTACAAATTGGGATAAATGCCATGAAGGGAAAGAACATGATGCTGTAAGGGAGAATAACAAGAGAAAACACACTGAGGTTGAGGGGCAGGGGATGGTCAGGGAAGAACTCTCTGGAGAAATGGGACATGTACCAAAATTGAGACAGCAAAAAGTAGAGGCAGTTCAGAGGAGGGTTTGGGAGAGGTTTCTGAAAGGCCATGATATCTGATCCCTACTTGGATGGATGAGTAGGACTTGGTGGTACAAAAGCCAGGCTGCATGGGCATCTGTGTAGACTGTACAAGGCACACAAGTCCTGGGGATATCTTCCACACAGACATGGTGGAAATGGCACCCACTATGGTTATGCCGCTGCACAGTTGTGTGCAGCAACCTGTGCTGGGATAAGGAGAAAAAGCATTCCTATAGGGAGGAACAGGAAGCAAGGCGATGGCTAGGAGCCCCTTAATTTCACCAGGACCGCTGGTAAATTGGCCTGGCTTGAACACTTGGCATTCCGTATTCTGCCTCCCCTTCTCCTCCTCCAGTGCTGGGTGGGGTGCTCTCGGGCCTCCTCACAGTGGTGATGAATGTCCTCTCATTGCCTGTATCGATTCCCCCAGTGAGGCCCTTGCCTGGTTCCTCATCAGCCCTCCTTCTGGCTGCAGTATGTTAAGTGGGTACTCAGCCCCATACTTATTACTCCAGTTTAATAAGCTGGTGGCAAAAACTTGCTGATATAAAATTCATATGTATTGAATTTGATTGTCCTGAGGCTGCTCCTGCATGTCTAACCTGCTTGTCCTGGTGGCTGGGACCACCTTGGATTATTGTGTTAGAGTTTTACTGATGGGCAGTCTATGTGCTCATTTCTTTGGATAAGAAGTCACACACACACACACACACACACACACACACACACACACACAGACCCCGACCAACACCTATCTCTGTTGGTTGAGCACTGGAGGGTTTTCTGATTAGCAACTGTCTGAGTATGGGAGAGTTAGGGCAGAATCTAAATTCATATGCTGTCAGGACCTGCAGGTGTGGCAGATGAGGGTATTGGGCTGGTGGGCGGAGCACAGGAGGGGATAAGGAAGCGCCATCAAAGGGGGTGGCCAACTCAGTCCCCATCTCTTGCTGCCATTTGCAAATGGGACCCCAGTGTGATCAGATCTTCAGCATTCCAGGAACTCAGAAAAGGGGTTTGTGTGTGTTTCTGTGTGTGCCTGTATGAAATGTCTCAATTTCAAATATCTGCGATTAATCTTTAAGAATGTTTTTAACACCGTGAAAGCCAAACAAGTCACATCTAGAGGTCAAATACAGCTCTTAGGCCACCAGTGTGCAATTTTTAAGCAAGGACAAGCTGAGAGTCTGAAAATCTGTCTGATGGAACCACAAGCCATTTTGCAAGGCAGTGGACTTATTAGTTAAGAATACAGGCTGTGAAGTCAAACAGACCGGAGTTCAAGGCAAGATCCAACATGTGACTTGCTTTGCCTAATGAAACGTGAGCGCAGTGACGTATATTGCCTCGAGGCAGAAGCTATACCAGCCAATGCACCATTTGCTGCATGCTCTTTCCTGTACTATGGCCTCATGCCAAAATCGGAACCTCCGTCATTCTGGGATCCTCAGTAACTATAAGGAACAGTTTCCCCTGCTGAACATTAGCAGACTCATGGCATGAGTCAAAACTAATTTCTTAACTGGAAAGAAATAGTAAGTTCCTGGGGAGCCATTGAGTATTTGGGGCGTTTTGCTACTGTAGCAAAACCTACCTTATCCTGACCGGCATGTATTTCATAAAGCCACTGTGAGAGTTAAACTAATTAAAAAATACATGTAGAACAGTGGGCTTCCCAGATGGCACAGTGGTAAAGAGTCCGCCTGCCAATAGAGAAGACATGGGTTTGATCCCTGGGTCAGGAAGATTCCCTGGAGAAGAGAACGGCAACTCACTTCAGTATTCTTGCCTGGGAAATCCCATGGATGGAGGATCCTGGTGGGCTACAGTCCATAGGGTCTCAAAGAGTCAGATATGACTGAGCACGCATGGTGGAGGGGTGGAGGGGGCATGGGGCAGGTGGCATAGAACAGTACCTAGAATTTGGTAAGACCTTGTATTAGTCAGCTTTGTGAGATAGCAAATAACCCCCAAATTTCAGTGGCTTACCACCACAAAAGCTTACTTCCCAGCATCATGATTGGAAGAGATAAGCCCTGAGATGAGCCATTCCTTGGGCAGAAGGAAAAGAATGAGAGAGCTGGTAGAAATAGGCAACAGCTTTAAAGCATCACCTCCATTCACATGCCATTAGTCAAAGCAAGTCACATGGCCAAGCCCAAAATCAGTGGGGCAGGAATATCATTCCAGTGGGAGAAGCAAATAATCGGGAAAAAAATATGTATAAATTCTAATACAGCCTTCAGTAAAAGATAGCCGTTCAGATTTTCAGACACAGCAGAAGGGGGCACCAAGGAGATGCTAGGCTCTTAGGGGCAAAGATACAGGGAAGGATGGTGAGGATGGTTTGGGGTCTGTCCCCACCTGGCCACTTGGAGGTCAGGGCTGGAGGAAGCAGCCACAGACGCCAGTTTCAAATGGGGTCTTAGATACAGAGACCCAAGCACAGTTGAAGGTCCACAAAATTAAATAAGTTCTCAAGCACCAAGAAAGAGCCTCTCTCTGCATTGTGACCAGGATCCAGCAAGGATGGACTCAGATGCTGTGCTATTGCAGCATCTCAAGGATTCATCTTTCGGGGGAGGATGGGCAACACCTCCATGATGGAGGGGGGTGGTGGCGGGGGAGGGGAGGTGGCTGGCATTATTAAAGGTACAAGCTCAGCAGCCACAGTGAATGTCCCCTCCTCTTGTGCCCTGTCAGACAGCCAAGATAAGCCAGAGGACACAGAAAGGCAACCAAGAGGACTGGTCAGGGACATGTGAGGTGCCCGGGACTGCAGGAATGCTGGGAGACTCAGGGAAAGACACATGGGAATTCTGCGCTATGTAGGTAAAGCCATGAGTCAGCAAAAATAACACTGTCTCAGAAAATAAGGCCCCAGTGACCACAAAAGTCTGCTGAGCCTTGTAAAATCAGGTAGCTCACTGGGTAAAGAATCCGCCTGCAATGCAGGAGACCCCAGTAGGATTTCTGGGTTGGGAAGATCCCCTGGAGAAGGGATAGACTACCCACTCCAGTATTCTTGGGCTTCCCTGGTGGCTCAGATGGTAAAGAATCTACCAGCAATGTGGGAGACCTGGGTTCGATCCCTGGGCTGGGAAAATCCCCTGCAGAAGGGAACAGATGCCCACTTCAATATTCTGGCCTGGAGAATTCCATGGACAGAGGAGACTGGCAGGCTACAGTCCATGGGGTTGCATAGTCACTCAGACATGACTGAGAGACTTTCACTTCACTTCGCAGGAAAACTATACATAGGTAAGGACAGATATACACAAATGAAAAAAGTCTCTACACAGGAAAATGCAGAAATCAGCACTTGACACTCAGGCTTTTCCTCTCCTTGGCAGGCTTGAGGAAGAAGGCACGCTGCAAAAGGTAGGCGAAGGTGGCAGCTGCAGCTGCTGGCTGGGGTCAGATGAGGTGGGGAGAGAAATCAGGGGATGATGACTTTTACCCACGGGAGCCCTCTGAAGACAACTTATGCCTTCACGAGTAAGGAGATGAGTCCTATAGTTTGGAGATGAGAGTTCACATAAATACTATTCAATAACAGTTATTAAAACCATACTAAAAGCTTGCTTTTAGGTTGAACCATATGAAATATCTGATATCTAACCAGTTCTAACCTGTCAGAATGGCAATCTCTTATGGTTCAACCTAATTTATGCCAGGCATCATACTAAAAATTAACATGTATCATCTCATTTAATACTCATTCCAGCTTTCTAAGAGGGTCGATTATTATCTCCATTTTACAAAGGAGGAAACTAAGACAAGTGAAGTTAAATTATTTGCCCAAGGTACCAACCTAAGACATAAATCCATGGTTTTTTTATTTGTTTTGTTTTAGGGTTGATATCCTTTTTGAAAACGTATTTATTTTTAATTGAAGGACAATTGCTTTACAATATTGTGTTGGTTTCTGCCATATATCAACATGAATCAGCCATATGTGTATACATGTCCCCTCATGCTTGAACCTCCCTCCTGCCTCCCATCCCACCCCACCCCTCTAGGTTATCAGATTTGAGTTCCCTGGGTCATACAATAAATTTCCACTGGCCATCTAATTTTATATATGGTAATGTATATGTTTCAATGCTACTCTCTCAATTCATCCTGGGGGTCTTAACCCAAGAACTAGGCCCTTAGCCAGTGGCTACTCAAAGTCAAGAACCAGCAGCAACAGCACCTCCTAGGGATTTGCTTAAAATGCAGTCTTGTTTGCCTACCCATGTTCATAACTACATTATCTATAAGAGCCAAGAAAGATGAGAAGAACCTAAAAGTCCATCCACAGATAAATGGACAAACAAATGTGGTAGACAAGGAAATATTATTTGGCCTTTAATAGAAAGGAAATTTTGACACATGCTACCATCTCAATGAACCTTTAAAATATTATGCCAAGTGAAATGTCAGTTGGACACAAAAGTACAAATACTGGGTGATTCCATTTATATGAGGTTCCTAGAGTAGTTAGTTCACAGGGACAGGAAGTAGCATGGTGGTTTCCAAAAGCTGGGGGTTGGGGAAGGGGAGAGTTGTTGTCTGATGAGTTTTGGGCATTCCTGGTGGCTCAGATGGTAAAGAATCTGCTTGCAAAGTGGGAGACCTGGGTTCAGTCCCTGGGTTGGGAAGATCCCCTGGAGAAGGGAAAGGCTACCCACACCAGTATGAGTACAGAGTTTCAATTGGGGAAGAGGAAAAAGTTCTGGAGATGACTGGTGGTAATGGTTCCATAACAATATGAAGATACTTAATGCCACTGAACTGTACACTTTAAAATGGTAAATTTTATGTTATGTATATTTTACCACAATAAAAAATTAATACTTAATTATCCCCCCCTACAAAATGCAGTTTGTGGCCACATTCAAGACTAGCCCAGGCCCTGCCTTTTTAACAAGTTCCCCAGGTACCTGCCTGCATATTAAAATTGGAGAAGCCCAGCCAGCAGAATGCATAGCCACCAAATACAAATAAGCACTTGCAGGGACGGCTGAGAACAGGGCAAAGTATGACATCGGCCTAAAAGCACAAAATAAGTGGGAGGAGCTCTGATCACTGCTTCCTGCTCCATAGGGCCCCCTCCCACCCTCAGAATGAAATGTCTGTTCAGCAGCCTCCCAGTCCTGCCCAGCACCAGGGAAGGTGCTTGTGACTAATGGGGTCCTGGCATGCTGGCCATCAGGAAGGACAACAGAGTTCACCTCCCCACCATGTTTAGCTTGGCTGTTTTGAGCCCCTTGGCCGCCAGTAGAAATCACCGTGGTGCCTGAGCTCTGCTACAGATGAAATTAATTCCTCCAGAGCTGAGGGAGCTGAGCGGGCAGGCAGTGCTCACAGGGCTGGTGGAGCAACTGCTTTGGCAGCAGCTGTTCCATTTGGGGAACTAATGAGACTCGAGGAAAAACCTGCCAAGGGATGCCAAGTACTTGTTTGCTTGTGGAGCCGATACAGCCTTGGCCAAATTGGACAGCGATGCAGAAGTGTCCATCATTTTTTTTGTTCAATTTTGCAACTCTGTCTTACATTTCAAAAAGAGGAGTATTAAAACTGTATCTGTTGCAGACAACCCCTCCATTCTACAAAGATTCAGGAAAAGATGGCCACTTTACCATGCTGGGTGCTCCTGGAGTCACTTGTCAGGACCCCCAACTGACTGACTTACCATCAAGCCCTGACCCATCCCTACTTTCACATTGGCTACTTTTATAGCCAATGTATATCTCCTGATAGCTGGTATAACATTAAAAAGTGACAAGCCCCAGTGAGCAAAAATATAATCTTTCTTATTTCCTTCTAACTGGATTTTATTGTTTCCCTGTGTCCCCACTCTATCTGGCTGCAGTAAACCTTATCCTGTTCAACTGAGGATAAACTTGGACAATTCAGGAAGAACTCAGCAAATTCAAGGTTTCATTGGTTATTTCATGATCTATTCCCTTCTGCCTTCTCCTTCCAGTTACATCTAATTTCTGGAGGGCTTATTGGTGGGAGAATTATCTGACCCTTGGTTATCCCTTTGGTATCCACAAAGGATCACCTTGTCTTATCTAGTGTTTAATCAGCATTGTTACTCCTTGTTGACATTCACTGGGGCTTAATGCTGTCTGGTATCAGTCACTGATGATCATTCCCCCTCACTCCCACTACAAGGCTCTCAGTGTCTTAACCATGCTGACCTTGGTTGACCTAGGGTACAGAAAGTATATTCTATGCTCCCTGGGAGAGGCTGCGGATGTTGAGGACTCAATGAGCCTCCCACTAACCAGTCTGCTCAGACAACACCCTCGGCCACCCCTTATCCACCATTCCAAGCTGGGCTGCATGGGAGCTTCTATGAGGCTGAACAGATGAGGTTCAGGTCCACTAAACCTACCTAGAATTTGTTCAACATCCTCCCCCTTGAGGCTCAGTGTGGAGGAGACAGGAGACAAGGCCCCTTCTCTAAAACACTTGCGACAGTTTGACTTTCCAAAAGGGAGGCAACAACGTCTCTCATCCCATATCTCTGCTTACAGTGTGATCTTGACAATCCATCTACTGAGCAGTAGATCTGCATTCCCTTCCCTTGAACCTAAGCAGAAATCTATGACTGCCTCAGCCAACAGAGTAAGGGTAGACAAGACTTTATGTGACTCCCAAGATCAGATCACCTCAGTGCTATGCATTTCCACCTTCTTCACTTGGTACCACTTGGGTTCCACTTGGCTCTTGGAACCAAAACCCCATTCTATGAAAAGTTTAAACCGCCCAAGAAGGGCCTCTTGGAGAGGAACCAGATCCATGGCCACTGCCCCAGCTGAGCTCCCCACCAACAACCAGCACCAACCTGCCAGCCAAATGAATAAACCATCTTGAAAATGGATCCTCCTCACCGCTCCACTCCCCATCCACCCATGCCATTTCAGCTGAGGCACTTTCTACATCACACTCAGCCCAAATGGCAGAATACTGGCCAAAGCAGATGACTATGATTGCTTTAAACCACTAAGTTTGGGGATGATTTGCTATGCAGCAATAAATAACTGATTCAATACTTATCAGCACCTATTTCTCTTATTTTTCTTTGTTTCTCTCTCTTCCCAAGGATATTTTTTTATCATTTCTATAGTGATAAAATTGACTCTTCATCTACGCTTTCCAATTATTTTATTATAGCATAAAACTGACACCTCAAGTTCTTCAGGACTCAGGCTTTTGAAACTGTAAAAAAAAAAAAAAAAAAAAAAAAAACCCTGGCTCTTCTAAACTAAGCCTTTGCTTTCAAAATTACTGTCAAGTGCCAGGAGTTTCAAAAGCCTGTTTGGAAACTCAAAAGCTAAGCATTGTCTTTTTTCTTCTTTCTCCATGCCTTCCTGCTGTTATGACCATTCTCTGAGGGTGATAAAGATGGAAAGAGAATGGAATGAGATGAGGAAGACAGTGATACAAGGAATTTTCAGAAGTGGTAGAAAGTACTGAAAAGTGGTTTATAATATTACCATACCATTTTAACCAAAGCAGAGGCAAGTCTTCAGCATGCCAGATCATCCCATTCCTCTGTTTTCCTTAAATCAACTTAAACCCAACTCTGGGTTCCCATCCTATCGTACTGGTAGGAAAGTTGACCTCAGTCATTATCAGAACACCTTTCCTGGGCATCACAGTCCACCATCCCTGACGGTCATACAGAAATCCCAAAGCCTGAGCCCAAATTCTTCAGGTAGTATGTGTGAGATTTTTGGCCCATGCTATCACTGCTGACATGTACATTGTTCAAGCCAGTCAGCAGGGACTTTTGCAAAGGGCTGGATAATAAATACTTTGCCCTTTCAGACCATACAGCCTCTGTTGCAACTACTCAGCTCTGCTGCTATTACAAAAGCAGCCATAGGCTGTACAAATGTATGGTCATGGCTGTGCTTCAGTTAAATTTTATCTACATAAAACAGGTAGCAAGCCAGAGTTTGCTGCCTCTGGGTTTAAACCAACACAAGACCTTTGAATTCCTGGGTTTCTCCGATTCTGCCCAAGAGAGGGGCATGGAAATCTTTGCCAAAGCTGGAATCCCATACCCTTAGGGTTCAGAATCCTGAGCGAATTGTATATCCATGAGACATTGCTTCTGAGTGAGCTGGGAGTACCAACTGTATGGGTTTCTCCAGAAATATAGAACCATTAGGACATGTAGAGATATAGAGAAAGAGATTTATTATGCAAAATCGGCTTGCATAATTATGGGAGGCTGAGAAGGCCCATGATTTGCTGTCTAAAAGCTGGAGGCCCAGGAAAGCCACTGGTGATGTATGTAGTTCCAGCCCAGACCAAAAGGCCTGAAACCCAAGACTGCTGAAGTCCAAAGACAAGAGAAGATGGGTGTACCAGCCGAAGCAGAGAGCAAATTCACCCTTCCTCTGCCTCTTCGTTCCATGCAGGCCCTCAATAGACTGGATAAGGCACACACACAAAGGTGAAGGCCACCTTCCAAACTCAAGCCACAGAGTCAAAGGCTAATCTCTTCTTGGAAACACCCTCACAGACACACTCAGAAGTAATGTTTGACCAGCTCTCTGGGCCTTCTTCCCAGGTGGTGCTAGTAGTAAGAACCCACCTGCCAATGCAGGAGACATAAGAGAATGGGGATCTATCCCTGGGTCGGAAAGATCTCACCTGGAGAAGGGCACGGCAACCCACTTCAGTATTCTCAGCTGGGAAATCCCATGGACAGAGGAGCCTGACGGGCGACAGTCTATAGTGTTGCAGAGTCAGACATGACTGAGGCGACTTAGCATGCACACTGGGCCTCCTAATCCAGTCAAGCCAACACACAAACATCACATCAACTCATCAAGTGACCTGCCAACCTTCAGCCTTCCCAGACACCAGGATCATGTCCTTTCTATGAACTTGCCCTCCCTTCCCCTCTTCTTCCTTCATCTCTTCAGTGAGTTTAGGCAGTTTACAAAAAGACAGAAGAACCACTGACTTTGAGTAGATCCTTTTTTTAATCCTGTAAACACCTCCCCCGCACCGGGTTAGAAATGCATGCCTGCAATTCACTTGAAACATCAAAAGACAAAAACACGAAGGTACAATGAACACAAATTAACATACTACACATTATCCTGCCAAATATTGTATCATACCTATCTGTTTCCTTGACTTTCTCTCACACATTCTATGAGATTCTAGAGGGCAGAAACCAAATCTCACTCAATGCTGTCGTTCAGCTCAGCCCCAGTACATCCTAAGTGCTCCATAAATATTTTTAGAATTAAATAAAGCACATTCTGCAGAAATATGTGGTGGTTGAGTTCCCAGAGACCTTCTCAATAGCTTATTTAACAGTGAAGTAGCTGAAGTCCTCTGTGTTTGCAATCTCTAAAATGGTGTAAAGCAGTTCTGGTGAGTGCTGATAATTAAAATAATTAAATAAGAAAGCATCAAGTTAGAGGCAGATGCCCTGTACATAGTGTTAAGTAGTTAGTCAGATATGAGCAGGTCCCCCCTAGTCCTGGATGGGGTCACTCTCCCTCCCCGACCTGGACATTGGTCATCAGAACACTCCCAGAGACCCTCCTTCCTGTGGTCAAGGACCTCTGCTAGGTCTCACCATATCAGGACCAAGCAAGACAACTCTGACAGCACAGGTAGATGCTGGCACGCCAAGACCTAAAAGGTGACTCAAGGTAACCTGGGGTTTATTATGCCATATTTAATTTAATAAATTAATACTGCAGTTTTTGCCTCACACATGTGGGTTTCACTTGGGTGCTTATGGCTAAGTGTCTGTGCACTAGGAGAAAAGTATATATAACCTAAAGCTGTCAATCAACTTGTCAGTCAAATAACAGAGGGCATAGGGAGGGACCACCACTCTAAAAACCCAACCCTACCCCCATTGGAAACTGCTTCTGGTTTCCAGACAGCCTGCTCTCATCCTTTCTCAGAAGTGCACTTTCTCTCTGCTTAATAAAACTCTTGCTACTCAAAACTGTGTATATCTCTCAACTGAATTCTTTTCTCTTTGAGAGGACAAGCTCTGTGGGGTCACTGTTCTGGGGTGACATTAGTAGGATGTGCATCAGTGAGGAGGATGAAAAACAGGTTTAATTAACAAGATGACAGAGAAATCAAGGGAGGCATTCATGTAGATCTTGACTCAACCCTGGGCCTTTCAATGGCTTTTGAGGTTGACAAGGTGGTTCTCTGTGATGCTACTATTGTCAGTGAAACACTGGAGCTTTTCTTCAAACTCAGAGAAACAGAGTGTGGAACAGAGGGTGGGAGAGGTGGGAGACGCTGGTCTAAGGGGCAAGGCCTCGGTGCCATAACAAATAAGCTCTGGGGACTCTCAGGCATGGTAACTGTCATGAATAATACCAAGTGCTTGAGGTCTGAAGTTTGCTAAGAGAGCCAATCTTGAGCATTCTCACAATCAAAAAAAAAAAAAAACTGAAGTTCTTCCTTCACCCTAGTATAGACATAGCACCCAAATGTCTACCATTTTAGCAAGCTTGTTTATGGCTCTTTGAGGCTTAGAGATTTTCCTAAAGCAGAAAAATTGGGAGAATGGAAGACAGAGTGATGGTTAAAGGGACACTTGTGTGTTGTGAACACCAGTGAAATTCCTGAAGTAGAACTGAGATTTGCGGTTCAAAGGCAGAGGGCAAGATTGAAAAAAAACAATCCCCTTGTAGACGGAAAGAGAAGCTTGTAAGAAAAAAGAGTCAGACATTCCCAGGGCAGCCGCTAGGAGGTGCTGTGGGCTAACACCGCTTGGCTGCTGTCCAGAGTTTTATTGGGAGACAAGGGGACATCATGCTCAGCATCAGGAACCATCCAGCCACTGTTGCCTGGTGTACCATCTTGTCTCACTGAATGGCTCAGGCTATAAGCATTCTGTGTCCTTGAGAGTCAGGAAATCCATGAGAACCTCCAACCCTGAAGAACAGTCTTAAGGTCAATGCTTTATTATTAGGGCCTGCTTTTCACTTCTGTGTCCGCTCTGCCCTTCTCTCCATTCTTTGATGAGGCCAAGTGAGTTCTCTCTGCCTGGAAGGCTCTTGTCCAGACCTCTTCATTCAGTCTGAGCTCAAAAGTGACCTGACCTTCTTGTCTACAGTCACTTCTTCAGTCACTCTCTATCCCATTATCATGCTGTGGTTTCTTTATAATCCTTACCAGTATCAGGAAATAGCTCCCTTATTTATTTGATTATTTATTATTTGACTCCAAGAATGCGAACCCAAGAAGACAAGTTCCTTTTCGTTTTGTGTGTTTCCACTCAGTCACTCAGTCATGTCTGACTCTTTATGAACCTTTGGACAGTAGACCTCCAGGCTCCTCTGTCCCTGGGATTTTTCAGGCAAGTATACTGAATGGGTTGCCATTTCCTCCCCCAGGGACTGAACCCATGTCTCCTGTGGCTCTTGCACTGCAGGCAGATTCTTTACCTGCAAGCCACTGGAGAAGTCCCCTTTCTGTCTCGTTCAATGCCATGTCCCTGGATACAGCCCCTAGAGCAACATTTGGTCCTGAAAATGATCTGTTGATGGTGATTTAGCTACCAGGAGCATCTGAAAGTAGCAGAATCAACATCTCCTATTTATCTAGTGAACATATAATCAACAGATACCGGAAACCCATCACATTATGCAAAAGAGCACACCATTGGACCATGAGTCAGGCTTGGTCCTGGACATTCCTTGACTCCTGTAAGGCACACTGTTGGCCTAATAAAATCTCCTATGGTCTCTATAGTATTAATAAGTTAGTACCTTGCCCCAAGGACCCTGGAAGACCCACCGGAAGACAGTGTCCCTGGGAATGGGTACTGATCTGGAAAGCAACGAGGATGCACCTGGCTGAATCCCTGGTGCCTTCTCTTTGAGTTACTAGGCAATTTCAATCACTGCACCTCTACCCTTGGCTTTAAGGAGACATAAATCAGTGGCCCAAATCTACCACTTCCACTCTTTTGAGTATACTCATCACACTGATGTGTGCCAAATTTTTCAGCACCACTCAGTTAGGAAGGAGAGAAGACAAGAAATTAGATGATGAGGATGAGGGGCAGTAGTAGATCAAGGAGAGATGAAGTTACAGGTTCTGTCCAGAGTTCTTTCTCCTGTGCTCCAGGAAATGTTTACCAGCTCAACCTGCCCAGCTCTGTCTTTGCACCACCTGGGCATGAACTTTTTCCAGGGGAGGGACTGAAGTGGAGAGACAAGAAGGAACAGGAAAGAAAGACTCCCCCCACCCTACAATAAAGGTCCAGGGAACACACTGCTATTTGACCTTCTGCCCTTTGAATGACCTTTACTGCTATGACCTGTTAGCCCGGCGGAAGGAGTTGGTTGCTCAATCCCTTCTCTTCTTTCCGACACAAAGACCTCATCATTTCAGAAACCACAGCTCCATCGGAAACTCATTCCCTTTACAAGAACCTAAAGCCAAGGAGTCTACCTTTCTTACTGCACACCTAAAATGTTTTTGAGCATATGCCCCCAGTATACATACGCGTATACATAGATTATACATATGTCTTATTATATGAAAGTGTGGGAAGATTAAAAATATCCGTGGAGGAAGGGGGGAGTTAAGGATGAGATGAAAAATAACCAGAAAGAGAAGTCTAATTTTTCTCCCTACACCCTAAGAGATGTGTCAATTTAGAAGTCCATAGCCCTAAATAATGAAGGTAGCTTAAAGAAAATTTGCATATGACATTGTCATCTATGTAAAACAATATACTTAAGGAGATTCTGAACGACCTAACCCCCAATAAATAATCTATGCAAATCATCAGCTTCTTAAATCTCTTATGCAAACTATTATAAAGACCCAACAGCTTAGCAGCTGCAGCTGCGTAAGTGTTGTCTGTGAGCCAGGAGCACGGGCAACAACTGGGAGCACATTAGAATTAAGCAAGAAAGTCAAATATTGTATATTAATGCGTATATATGGAATCTAGAAAGATGACATGGAGATCCTACATACAGGCAGCAAAGGAGACACAGACGACAGGAACAGACTTTTGCACTCAATGGGAGAAGGAGAGGGCGGGAGGATTTGAGAGAATAGCATTGAAACATATACACTGCCATACGTAAAGCAGATAACCAGAGCCAGTTTGCTGCATGAAGCTGGAAAAAGCTGGTGCTCTGTGACAACCTAGAGGGATAGGCTGGGGGGGAGGGGGGTGGTGAGAGGGGGATTCAGGAAGGCAAATTCATATCGATGTATGGCAAAAACCATCACAATATTGTAAAGTAATTATACTCCAATTAAAATAAGTAAATTAAAAAAAAAAAACACACAGGATCTCAGGCACCATTCCAGATCTGCAGAGTCAGCATCTGCGCATGAAGAGGTACCCAGGTGAGTCTTGACAGACATTGAACTAAAACACTGTTTCTCAATGAGAGAGTAGCATTGAAACCTATACATTCCCATGTGTAAAACAGATAGCTAATGCGAAGTTGCTGTATAACATGGGGAGCTCAACTTGGTACTCTGTGACAACCTAGAGAGGTGGAATGGGGTAGGGGGATGAGAGGGAGGTTCAAGAGGGAGGGGACACATGTATACTTATGGCTGATTTGCATTGTTGTATAGCAGAAACCAATACGATGCTGTAAAGCAATATCCTGTGATGAAAATTAATTTTTTTAAAAAAAGAACAACAACAAAAAAAAAATCCCCTGCTCATCAGAATCACCTGTGATGGTGAATAAATTTACATCTTTCAGTCGTACTCCAGACCTCCTGAACCAGAGCCATCTGGAGCAGGGCCTAGGAATCTGCATTTTTGTAAGAGCCAGCTAATTCTCTAATCAGGCAAGTTGGGAACTGCTGCTTTAAGAGAGTTCTAGCTGGATGGCTCAATGGTTCAAGAATCCACGTGTAATGCAGGAGATACAGGTTCGATCCCTGGGTCAGGAAGATCCCTTAGAGGAGGAGATGGCAACCCACTCCAGTATTCTTGCCAGGAAAATATGGACAGAGAAGCCTGGCAGACTATAGTACGTAGGGTCACAAGGAGTTGGATGACTGAGCACAGCACAGCACATCTAGCTATAGGAAGGCCTTTTCCCTTCTGAAAATGAAATTCCTGATGTTCAAGCTGGTTTTAGAAAAGGCAGAGGAACCAGAGATCAAATTGCCAACATTTGCTGGATCATGGAAAAAGCAAGAGAGTTCCAGAAAAACATCTATTTCTGCTTTATTGACTATGCCAAAGCCTTTGACTGTGTGGATCACAATAAACTATGGAAAATTCTGAAAGAGATGGGAATACCAGACCACCACCTGACCTGCCTCTTGAGAAATCTGTATGCAGGTCAGGAAGCAACAGTTAGAACTGGACATGGAACAACAGACTGGTTCCAAATAGGAAAAGGAGTCCATCAAGGCTGTATATTGTCACCCTGCTTATTTAACTTATATGCAGAGTACATCATTAGAAATGCTGGGCTGGATGAAGCACTAGCTGGAATCAAGATTGCTGGGAGAAATATCAATAACCTCAGATATGCAGATGACACCACCCTTATGGCAGAAAGTGAAGAGGAACTAAAAAGCCTCTTGAGGAAAGTGAAAGAGGAGAGTGAAAAAGTTGGCTTAAAGCTCAACATTCAGAAAATGAAGATCATGGCATCCGGTCCCATCACTTCATAGGAAATAGATGGGGAAACAGTGGAAACAGTGTCAGACTTTATTTTTTGGGGCTCCAAAATCACTGCAGATGGTGATTGCAGCCATGAAATTAAAAGAAGCTTACTCCGTGGAAGAAAAGTTATGACCAACCTAGGTAGCATATTCAAAAGCAGAGACATTACTTTGCCGACTAAGGTCCGTCTAGTGAAGGCTATGGTTTTTCCAGTAGTCATGTATGGATGTGAGAGTTGGACTGTGAAGAAGGCTGAGCGCCGAAGAGTTGATGCTTTTGAATTGTGGTGTTGGAGAAGACTCTTGAGAGTCCCTTGGACTGCAAGGAGATCCAACCAGTCCATTCTGAAGGAGATCAGCCCTGGGATTTCTTTGGAAGGAATGATGCTGAAGCTGAAACTCCAGTACTTTGGCCACCTCATGTGAAGAGTTGACTCATTGGAAAAGACTTTGATGCTGGGAGGGGTTGGGGGCAGGAGGAGAAGGGGACGACAGAGGATGAGATGGCTGGATGGCATCACTGACTCGCTGGACATGAGTCTGAGTGACCTCTGAGAGTTGGTGATGGACAGGGAGGCCTGGCGTGCTGCGATTCATGGGGTCGCAAAGAGTCAGACATGACTGAGTGACTGAACTGAACTGAACTGAACTGAAAGGGAGCAGGTGTACATGGGAAGGCAAGCATCAAGCCAGAAAGGTAACAACCATCCTCTGACCTGTGCACACACCTCACAAAGGTCAAGGTTACAGGGTGGGAAAGAATGGCGGGCAGTGTGAACACCATCTAACCTGGGCACTCGCCACCAATAGGTGGACGCTCACTTCAGTGACTACCTTCACTTCCAAAGGGGAACAAAGGTTATTTTTTTTTCCCATGATCATTGGTTAATAGAATGAATATGATATTGTTATGTAAAGCATCAGTCCTATCTCAAATGTAATGAAATCACAAACAGGACTTGTAAGGAAGATGGAATAAATTATTCACAAGGGAAGCTTTGGCTTTAGAAGTGTGAACTGGGGTCTGCCATTCACAGGGCCTGATTGGTGAGCGTGTGCTGCTCATTTAGTCTAACTGGATGCATCCAGCCTGCCCTGGAAACACTGCTTTGTAGACAAACATCATTTACGTGGATATCGTGAAATCCAAGTAAGCCACTAGCTGACATACTGTTGTCCCAAAGAAATTCAAGATTCCCAACAAGTGAGTTGTGAAGTTGTGGGGAAAGTTTCCTCTGAAGAATTCTTTTGTTTGGTTTATTGCCTCAGTTTTACCACTCGGGAGCATCTTTATTTCATAGAAAAGAAAAAAATGAGGCCAGGTTAACTACCTGGCAATCATATTATCTTTCATTTGTTGAGTGCTTACTATGTGCTACTACGTGTTGCCTGAAGATACTGTTATTACCATCATCATCCCTGTTTTAACCTCCGAGGCTCAAAGAAATTAAGTAACCTGCCCAAGTTCTTGCAGCCAGAGCTGGAATTCACACACTGATTCCACAGTTTGGGGTTTTAACCCCTGTGTTATGCTGCCTCCTTTTCTAAAACTCGCACAAATGGAAATGCCAGGGACTGTCTTCATGTGACGGTAACTCTATGGAAGCCCTCCTTCAATCAGCAAAAATGCACTGACTGTTTACCAAATGCTGTGCACATGCCCATTGCTGGGTATTCATAATCTCCACCCTCACATATTCATAGGATTCACACCTACATAGGCACATAAGTACATTAAATGTGTAGGCACATAAGTAAAATTAAATGTCAACACACAAAGAAGAAAGCTAACAACTCTTTTCAGACTGGAGAGCTTGAGACAGCTTCACAGAGGAGACATGCCTGAAAGATGAGTGCCAGGCAGAGCAAAGACAACACTCGGGATCAACTATGCTGAAGCCTGAGCCTCACAGCAGTCCAAGAAACTATTTTTCCTGCAAAGCCTGGGTAGGAGGACCAGCATTGAGCATGGCAGATAAGCCCATTGTAGAGGGGATCTATTATTTCATCTTCCCCAGAGCTCTCTCTCCTGGTCATTGTTCCTTTCCCAACACTATCCATAACATTTCCGCAAGACCTGACAAGTTCTTTGGCCTCAAGCTACAATCAATTGGTGGGATGGGAACTTGAGCCAAGGAGGGGTCAATCAGAAGCCAAGAGTGGCCTCTCTCTAGCTGGTACAACCATGATTTGAAAAAGTCAACACCTGTGACTGCCATGTTTCCAGCCACATGGAGCAAACTCATCTATCACAAGAGAGGGAAGCTAACACTTCCAGAGGAACCAAACGGCAGAACAGTGGTCCTGCTTGCCGTAGTTCATCAGGCCCAGCAGCCTCATAGCCCTTCCTGTGGTTGTTTAACCCTTGCTTGGATTCCATGTGCCAAAACCCCCTACTGTCCTTGGTAACTTCTAGTTGGGTTTCTGTCACTTTCAACCAAACCAAGGCATTCATGCTTCTTGGTTTCCAATAGATCATCAATTAGTGCCAATTATGTCTTCTCCTGTTCACTCCAGATTTGAATCCATTCTGAAATATCTGCAGAGTACCTAGCATGTGTCAGTCCAAGTTATAACTAGAATGAGGTGATTGAGACATGCTCCAGGGCACTGAAATTTAGATTTGAATTTCAATGGATTGAGAGGGGCTTGAAAAGCTGTGTGAAGCTCTCGAACTTTGCAAAATAAAATAATAATAATCTCCATAATCATGCTGTCAGTCAAATATGAACAGAAGGATGTCATATCTTGCTGTCACTTAATTTTGGTTGAAAAATATGTGCTAAAAAAGGTGATTCATTTTTTGTTTATTCTAAGATTTAGTGCAGAGTTGTTAGCAAAACTGAAATTATATTAAATACATCAAACCCAATATAAAAAAACTTAACTTCTCCAATGTTATAAAATCTATCTTTCCATATTTTTCCCTCATTTTTCCCTCTTAGTCTACAATGAAATATTGGTCCTCTTTTAAAGGAGATTGACTTTCAGCAGGCTGTGAAGTGAAAGTCGCTCAGTCATGTCCAACTCCTTGCAACCCCATGGACTATACAGTCCATGGAATTCTCCAGGCCAAAATACTGGAGTGGTTAGCTGTTCCCTTCTCCAGGGGATCTTTCCACCCCAGGGATTGATCCAGGTCTCCCTGCAATCTCCCGCATTGCAGACGGATCCTTTACCACCTGAGCCACCAGGGAAGCCCACGAATACTGGAGTGGGCAGGCTGACCCTCGTGTAAATTATCTTTGGATAAGTAGGGCCTCCTGCAGTTAAAATAAGCAGTTACCAGATGGTGCATGATGGGAACATTTTGCCGCTTTCCAAGGATTGAGAATTGACCAATTTCAACCAGTACTAATGGATCCTGGGGTTCCAGAGTCGCTACCCTTATGGCACTCTCAATCTAGCTGGAAGACTCAAACCTCTTCCAATCAAATCACAGCTTCTGTGGCCAAAGCTAGTGACAGAGGGAGAGATCCTCCAGGACCCCCATTCATCCTCTCTCTGCCTTCCCCTGCAAGTCCCCAGGCCCAAGCAGACGCCCTCCCTGAGGAGGCATTTTTACCATAGACGTACATTCCCCTAAAGTAGAGATCTGCAAATGTTTTCTGTAAAGGGCCAGATAGTATTAGGCTTAGCAGACCATATGTTACACCTGTTCAACTCTGCTGTTGTAGCACAAATGCAGTCAAAGACAGTGTATAAACATATAGGTGTGGCTGTGTGACAATAAAATTTTATTTACAAAGACATGCTGCAGGCTGGATTTGGCCCCTGGGCCATAGAGTGCCAGCCCTCACTCTAGGGCAACTGAGGGAACAAGGGTGGGCTGGTCTTAGACCCCCATCCCCTCCCCTGCAGGCTGTGTTTCCCAGGCTCCTAAATCAGTCAGCAGCCAGCAGATCAGCAGGACATTTGATGGTAAGAGAAACAGCAAAGCCAGAAAATTTCCCTGTCCCTGACCCCAGATTCAGTCAACCTCTCAGAGAGCATCTCTGCCTTCTCCAAGGCTTCAGCCCCTACAAGACATGTGTGCCACATTGCCAGCTTCTTCTAGAAGCCCCAGCCCTGGGCTCTGCCAATTCCACCCCCTCCCTTTATCCTTCCAGCCTTCCTGCTTTGGGTTTCAGCAAAGTCCTCCACTTGGCTTCCAAAGCTTTTCCTTCTCCTGTGAAATCACAACTCTGTGTATATAAACTCCCTTTTTTAAAAACTTGGAGTAGTTTCTTTTCTATTTCTCACCCCGCACCCCAGTTGGATCTGGCTGATCCAGGCGGCAATGATTATGCCTTTGCTCTCCAAAAGCAAAGAGTGCTGAGAAACATTGCTGGCTGGGCCTGAGCAGGTTTTAAAGATACTATCCTTTCCTGGCTCTGTTGGAAGAAATAATGAGTTTAGCAGAGAAAGCACTTTGCTTGGAGAGTGAACCTTTCAGCAGTGCTTGACCTGAGCTGATGGATGGTGTGTGCAAGGAAAACTGCACCATTTGGCTGCCGTGGAAAGGACGCAGGAAGAGAGTGAGGAGGGAGGGCAGATGGGGGGAGGAGTGTTATCCTTAGAGGCTGCATGGACACCCCTCACAGCCAGGTTCTGTTCAACGCCAAAAAAAAAAAAAATGTAACTATAATAACGCTATGTGTCACGGCACAAAAATTAATAAAATGATCATAAGTACAAAGAAAGTTAAGCACTTTGCATACTTACCTTGGTGTTTCCCAAACTTGTCTATTGAAATTACAATTCTTGGACCCCAATGCAGTTTTATTGACTCAGAGGTAAAGCCAAGAAGTTGCATTTTGTAAAACAGCAAAATGACCAGCTGACCAAGTAAGCTGGGGACAAACTAACATCTCACATTACATCAAATCGGTGAAGTGTATACGCTTTTCCCCATGTTATAGATGGGGAAACTAAAATGCAGGGAGGAAAGGGGGCTTCAGAAGGGCCACACAGCTAGGGAATAACAGCTGCTGCTAAGTTGCTTCAGTTGTGTCCGACTCTGTGTGACCCCATAGACGGCAGCCCAGCAGGCTCCCCCGTCCTTAGGAATAACAGAGCTTGATTCAAACCCAGGTCTGTTTCACTCCAAAGCCCAGAGGATTCATCCCAGATCACTGGCCACGTCTGACCAGCTGGATGCTTTCTGTGCATCTTTGTCCTCACAATGACCCTTTGGGGTGGGGGGTCATCATCCCAGGAATAACGAGGAGGTGGAATGGGGTTTTGACCCAGCTCCATCCAGCCTCCTGCCCCAACCTTCACCCATCCTCCTTTTGGTCCCTATTTCTCATCTGAATTCCTGCTTCTCTACACTTTCAGGTCCACACCCAGCATCCAGTGGAATGTGGGCTAGCTGGCATTGTCCAAGTTCCACCATCTCCAGGTCCATGTCCTGGGGCAGAAGATGAAGCAAACACAAATGAGAGGCCTGTAAGTGAGTGCTAAATCTGCCCCCTGTGCATGCATGATCACATCCATTCTACCCAAGCCCGTGAAGGAAGTACTATTAGGTGTCTCATTTCACAGACGAGGAAGCAGAGGCACAACATTTAAGTCACTTGGGCACAAAGCCCAAGGTCACACAGGTGGGACTGAATCCCAGACAGAGTGACTGCCAAGCCCACTGCTAGCACTACAGTGTGATGCCTTGGGCGAGTGGGAGCAACGCCAGGCCAAGTGTCAGAGAACCTCATTCTAAAGTGAAGGAAACCAAGGTCAGTTTGCAAGTTCCTTCCGTGGCTCTCTGCTTTTATGGTGGTTCCTGAGCCTTTTCATAAAATCTCTCCTAAAGAGTCCAGCCTCATCTCAGCCCCATTACTGAGGATATAAGGTATAGGGTCTCCAAGGTAGAAACTCAAAAGAAATGAAGATATACACCCACAGATTTCCCATGAATGATTACAGCAGTGCTATTCATAAATGATCAAGAAGAGGAAGTGATGTAAGTGCCTATCAAGTGGTGAATAGAGACACAAATAGATAAGTTACATACACACACTGGGAAACTACTCACAATGGAAAGGTACAATACACGCTACCACATGGATGAATCCTGGAAACATTATGCTAAGTGAAAAACACACACAAAAAAACACATAACTGTGTGATTTCACTTATCTGAAATGTCTGGAAAACCATGGATACACACCAGTGGTGGCTGGGGCTGGAGGTGATGATGAAGATTAACTGTAAATGCACGTAAAGGATCTTTGGGGTGGTAAAAATGATCTAAAACTGAACTCTGATAATGGTTGTCAATGCTATACATTTGTTAAAAATCATTGAATTGTACACTTTAATGGGTAAATTTTATATAGTGTATAGATGATGCCTCAATAAAACTGCTTTTAAAAAAGGAGACCATTGTCACCCTTGAATCCAGCAACGTGGCCACAGCCTCTAGAAGCCACCCTGATCCTTCCCCCATAGAGCCCCTCCCTCCAATGGGGGTCTGGGATTTGTTTTCTTAAAGGAAGTAACACGTTCTTCGGTCCCCTCCAGACCCTCTCCCCTAGGCTCTCTCCAAGGTTCTAAACAAGCAATGTATTAGAAGTCTCTCTCCAGATGGATCAGACAGTCCCTAGAAAACAAGGTCCCAGCAAGTGCTTTCAGTGTGTGTCTAGAGGCTTTTTGCTCACTGTGGGGGCAGCTGGCCAACCATGCAGGGACCCAGGCCTGGTATTGGGGGGAGCAGTTCTCGCATGCAAGGTCAAGCAGAAGACACTGCTGCTGCTGCTGCTAAGTCACTTCAGTCGTGTCTGACTCTGTGCGACGCCATAGACGGCAGCCCACCAGGCTCCCCCGTCCCTGGGATTCTCCAGGCAAGAACACTGGAGTGGGTTGCCATTTCCTTCTCCAACGCATGAAAGTGAAAAGTGAAAGTGAAGTCGCTCAGTCGTGTCCGACCCTCAGCGACCCCATGAACTGCAGTCTTCCAGGCTCCTCCATCCATGGGATTTTCCAGGCAAGAGTACTGGAGTGGGGTGCCATGTATGGGATTTCTTAAGGTCAGGAGCAAACTTAACAAGAATGTGGGGCTTACATCCTAGGAAAGGAGTTTATTCCTTATCTGTTGCTATGTAACAGATTACCATAAAATGTAGCAGCTTGAAACATCACACATTTCAGTTTCTGTGGGTCAAGGAATCCAGTCATAGTTTAGCTAGCTCCTCTGCTCAGGGTGTCTCACAAGCTGTATTAAGATGTTGGCCCGACTGGAGTCTCATCTGAAGACTCGACTGGGGAAGGATGTGATTCCAACTCCACATGGTTGTCGGCAGAATTCAGTTCCATGAAAGGCTGTTGGACTGAGGGTCTCAGCTCTTTGTGGAGTGTTGGCTGCAGGTCTCTCTCAATTCCTTGCCACTGGGCCTCTCCATATGGCTTCTGGCTTCATCAAAACATGCAGGTAAGAAGGCAACAGGGAAAGAGCTGGCTACCAAGATAGAAGTCACAGTCTAATTCTGTGATTGGATCTGAGGTCATGATCCATTGGCTTGTTGTTGTTCAGTCGCTAGTCATGTCTGACTCTTTGCAACCCTACGGACTGGAGCACGCCAGGCTTCCCTGTCCTTCACCAGCTCCCAGAGTCTGTGCAAACTCATGTCCACTGTGTCAGTGATGCCATCCAACCATCTCATCCTCTGTTGCCCCGTTCTCCTCCTGCCCTTAATCTTTCCTAGCATCAGGGTCTTTTCCACTGAGTTGGCTCTTCGTATCAGGTGACCAAAATATTGGAGCTTTAGCTTCAGCATCAGTCCTTACAATGAATATTCAGAGTTGATTTCCTTTAGGTTTGACTGGTTTAACCTCTTTGCTGTCCAAGAGGCTCTCAAGAGTCTTCTTCAGCACCACAATTTGAAACCATCCATTTGGCACTCAGCCTTCTTTATGATCCAGTTCTCATACCCATACATGACTACTGCTTTGACCACAGGACTTTTGTCAGCAAAGAAAGTAATTTGCTTCTAGCCCTGATCTATTGGCTAGAAGCAAGTTACTCCCTGGGAGGGGATTACACAAGGTCATGAGGACTAGAAGGAGGCAACCACTTGGGGACTTCTCAGAGGCTGACTGCCTAGAGAGCAAGACAGTGTAAGAAAAAAATTAAACTAAATTAGTTTATTAGGTATAGTAAAGACAGGGAAAAATATAGCAAGAAATGGGCTTCCCAGGTTGCACTAGTGGTAAAAAAAAAAAAAAAAAAAAAACCACCCGTCAATGCAGGAGACCTAAGAGATGTGGGTTCAGTCCCTGGGTTGGGAAGATCCCCTGGGGGAGGGCACAGCAACCCACTCCAGTATCCTTGCCTGGAGAATCCCAAGGACAGAGAAGCCTAGTTGGCAATGGTCAATGGAGTCACAAGGAATCAGACATGACTGAAGCAACTTAGCACACATGCACACATAGGAATAGGGATGGGGAACACGGAGATATAACGTTAAATAATCAGTCACGTCTTTGCTGAGAAGGCTGCTTTTCAGCAAAGAGTAGAAGGAGGTGATGGCACTTGTTGTTCAGTCTCTCAGTCGTGTCTGACTCTTTGCGGCCCCATGGACTGCAGCACATCAGGTTTCCCTGAGCTTCACCATCTCCCGGAGTTTGCTCAAACTCATACCCATTGAGTCCATGATTCTATCCAACCATCTCATCCTCTGTCGTCCCCTTCTCCTCCTGCCTTCTATCTTTCCCGGCATCAGGGTCTTTTCCAATGAGTCGGCTCTTTGGATCAGGTGGTCCAAGTATTGGAGCTTCAGCTTTAGCATCAGCCCTTCCAATGAATATTTGGGGTTGATTTCCTTCAGGACCGACTGGCTTGATCTCTTTGCTGTCCAAGGCATAAGCCTGGCTAGACTCTGGGCACAGAGCCTTCTAAGCAGAGAGAACAGGAAGTGCAAAAGCCCTGAGGTGCAAGCAGGACTAGAGTATTGAGGACCAGGAGAGAGCCTGGCCTGAAGCACGGAGGTGACACGTGATGACTCCAGGGAGGCAAAGGGAGGCTAGACCAAGAAATCTTGCGGGTGAGCTGGGAGCCACTGCAAGGTTTTAAGCAGAGGAGTGAGCAAGCACTGGATGCAGCCTTGTCACAGGGAACCCCTGAATTCTCCTGCTACACTCTGTCTACTACTCCTGCCAGGAAGGCTGGCCAGGGTCCAAACAGCCAGCTGGGTCCAGACAGACAGGAGCGCAAGCAGGACCAGGCACTTCCAGAGGTAGCCTGAGTTGCCATGGAAACAGGGGCGTCCAAAAACCTCCCCAGGGACTCTCGGGGCAGCAGCAGGCTGGGCTCATTTCTTGTAATCCAGCAGCACGAGGACATAAAGAAATCAATTTATTGGCACAAAGAGTCCTTTGGGCTCACACGGTCACTCTACTTAGAACTCAGAGCTCCCCAGACCTCAGAGTGAAGTAGATTTGTGAGAGCTAACTTGGCGGAAGTGGGTTGCTCTGAAGGAGACTGGGTGGTCTCCCTGACACTCCGTGGAGGAGAGCTGAGTCTCCGTGGGGATGGCTCTGGGTTCACATCCAGCTGTCATCTGCTAGCTGTATGACCTCAGGCACAAGTCACTTAACCTCTCTGATCTGCATGCTCCTCTCAGCCCATTGTTTGGAACGACTGAAGAAGCTGATGCACACCTTGTGCCCACCTCCTCCTCCCATGTAAGACCAAAGCCTCTGTGTGCTTGGACCCTGACCAAACCCCTCCCTTCTGAATCCTCTTCCTTGTGTCTTTCATATCTGTACCCAGGTGTCAGCTCCTGGTGAGGCTCTCCCTTCACCCCACATTTAAACTGCAACGTCTGGAATATCCAAAATCTTACCAATCGTGAAGAAGAGGCTATGCTTCATCAGTGAGTAGGGAATGGCAAATTAAAACCACAAGGTATTTGGCCCCTTTGCAATCTATACATTTTCCCTTTTCTCTTCTCTCATCCACTCCTCAGCCCCCTGCAGTCCCACTACAGGCTCTAAAGCAGCCCTTCAAGAAGACCACCAGTGACTTCAAGATCACTCAAGGTTACTGAGCCAGATTTGAATCTAGTTTATGTCCTGCCTTTTTCATATCTTCATACACAGAATGAGATATAAGCTCTGTGAATGCTTTGCAAGCGATCTCTTCCCAAGGCAAAGTGACTGTCATGTCAAGGTCATAAGCAAACTCCTTTGGGACCATCCAAGATCTTTCTCTGCACACACACACACACACAAACACACCCTGCCCCACAGCCCTCCAAGAAGCCAAATGTCTCTGGATGTGAGAGACACCCCAAATGTCCTCAAGCTGGGCTCACTCTTGATCAGACACCTTAGGGTGAACTTCACAAACTGTTGCTGTGCTGTCTGGTCGGGTTTCTTCAGACAGTTGCCCACAAGCACTTACGGGCTGTGTGACAGAATCCACAGCCTCCCCAGCCAGCCTCTCCAGGGCTCTCCTAAGTGTGTTCCCCTCAAAACCCCACTCATCTCTTCCCCTCCGTGTCTCACGCTGGATGAAACAGACTGCATGTTAGTCCCAGAAGCCAAAGTCATCTTTCATTCAGCAAACAGTTAGAGCCAACAAACTCAGGATGGACACAGGACTTCAGAACTGGATAAGACACAAGCCTCTGTGCATCAGTTCCTCTATATGGAAGTGGGACTAATGACAATGCCTGTTTCACAGAGTACAGTGGAAAAGATTAAATGAGATCTGGCACAAAGCCCTGTAAATACAAGGTGTTAAATAAACTGAAGTTCTGGTATATGTCCTTAGAAGGAAGAGGCTTATATCATTAATACATTCTCAGAGGGTGTCAGCTGAAGCTAAAGGCTCACATGGGCTGCAGAGCTGGTTCTGTGGCTGTGGACCATGACCACTGCCTCACTACCAAGTTCAAATGTGCTGCTGCTGCTGCTGCTAAGTCACTTCAATCGTGTCCGACTCTGTGTGACCCCATAGACAGCAGCCCACCAGGCTCCCCCATCCCTGGGATTCTCCAGGCAAGAATACTGGAGTGGGGTGCCATTGCCTTCTCCGACCTCATGGACTACCAGGTACCAAATGCATCACACAAGGTTTGACACTAGTCATCATTTTATTACTACTACTATGACTTTAAACAAACATTTATTAAGCAGAGAGGGCCAGCACTATTCTAAGTACTTGATTAATACATCTAATCCTCAAACAACCCTGTGAGATGAGTGTTATTATAATTTATTTTATTTGTATTACTATTATCATAATCTTTCCCATTTACAAATACGGAAATGAAAGGAGGTTAATTTCTCTGTGGTATCTCAGAGAGTTACATAACAGAGTTGGGGTTTAAACCCAGGCACTTAAACTCCCAAACTCTCAGTCATAGTTATTATGCTTACCTCATTAGGTTGGTCAAGGATCAAATAGTAAAGTCCAAAAGCACAAGAACATTCGGTTGAAAACCGGTAATATCAGTATTCAAGCAAAACTCATATTTAATCCAAAATTCGCCTTGAAAATTCCTTATATCATCCATAAGGCATGGTTGTAAATACTACTCTACGACCTCACCCAGCCAGTTTATCCTCCAGCATTGAAACTGAATGCTGATCCTTTAGCAAAACACCGAAAAAGCACCTGGTTGGGGGTTGTTTTGCTGGCTGTTATCTGGGCCAAGCTTGCATGGTTTAATTCCACTAAATTAAGTGGGTGTGTAATGCGGTTCCACCATTCTGTGTGTGGATTTGCAGCATCATGACAGGACTGCCTAACCCTTGCCTGTCTCTTACCGCGTGTCAGGCACCACTGTGTGTTTCACACGGGGGGATGCACTTAATCCATCAGTCCCGGGAGGCAGGTACTGTTATTATCATTCTCATCTTACAGATGGGGAAACTGAGGCACAAGAGTTCAAGCATTTGTCGGACATCGTCCAGCTGGATTTGACCCCAGACACTCTGGCTCCAGGGGTCATGTGACAAGCTGTCTCTCCAAGGATCCCCAGGTGAAGACCTCTGCTCCCCCAGTTCCTTCCTCCCTGCCCCAGCTGCCTCCAAAGAGCTTGTTGGTCTCTGGGAAGAAGCAGTCTTGTTGAATCCTCTCTGAAAGCTAATTCAGCCATTTACTCTCAATTTGTAGCGGATGCTGTCGTCTCTCAGATTTCAAAGAAGATGAATGCATGGGTCAAATTGAATTAAAAAATTTAATTGAATAAGACAGAACCAGACAGCTTGATGGAAGACTTTGATCCGATAAAAGGAGAGTAGAAATACGTGCTCCTAAGGCTGGGGTGTGACGGGGAGCTGTCTGGACCTCGTCTAGCCTCTTCTCATCTGCAGGAAAACCAGTTATGCCAATTAAGGGTGAGATTACCCTGGAGTGGTGTGGGGAAGACTGTTCCCAAGGCATTTACCAGATTACATGTCCAAAAACAGACTGGCAGCCCGCCCACCTTCCCGTCCACCCCTGTCTCCATAAACCCGATTCTGAGCCCCTGCAAGTCAGGGACCTCATCTCAGACCTCACAAGACCCCTGTGTCCTGGTCACTAGAAGACCCTAAAAAAGAGGTACTAAGAAACAGAGAAAGATTAAACCAGCAGCCCATAGGGAGATCCCAGCTTACAGGTTTGCTATTTTAATTAGGAGATTTCCCATTTTAAAATCTATACTGCTATTTAAAGAATATATTAATGTATTAATTAGTTAATATATAAATAAATAATTAATATAAAAAATATTAAAGAAGCTACCAGGGGCTTCCCTGGTAGTTCTGCTGGTAAAGAATCTGCCTGCAATGCAGGAGACCCTGGTTCGATTCCAGGGTCGGAAGATCCCCTGGAGAAGGGATAGGCTAGCCACTCCAGTATTCTTAGGCTTCCCTGATGGCTCAGACAGTAAAGAATTTGTCTGCAATGCAGGAGACTGGGGTTCAATCCCTGGGTCAGGAAGATCCCCTGGCGAAGGCAATGGCAACCCACTCCAGTATTCTTGCCTAGAAAATTCCATGGATAGAGGAGGCTGGCAGGCTACAGTCCTTGGGGTCACAAAGAGTCGAACATGACTGAGCAGCTCACACTTTTAGATAATACTAGAGTTGGACTGTGAAGAAGGCTGAGCACCGAAGAATTGATGCTTTTGAACTGTGGTGTTGGAGAAGAGTCTTGAGAGTCCCTTGGACTGCAAGGGATCCAACCAGTTCATTCTGAAGGAGATCAGCCCTGGGATTTCTTTGGAAGGAATGATGCTAAAGTTGAAACTCCAGTACTTTGGCCACCTCATGTGAAGAGTTGACTCATTGGAAAAGACTCTGATGCTGGGAGGGATTGGGGGCAGGAGGAGAAGGGGACGACAGAGGATGAGATGGCTGGATGGCATCACTGTCTCGATGGACGTGACTCTGAGTGAACTCCGGGAGTTGGTGATGGACAGGGAGGCCTGGTGTGCTGCAATTCATGGGGTCGCAGAGTTGGACACGACTGAGCGACTGAACTGAACTGAACTGATACTAGTCAAAGTGAGGCCCATGGAACAGAAGCAACGGCACCAAGTGGGAGCTTATCAGAAATGCAGAACCTCAGATCGCACCCTGGATATTCTGGACCAGAATTAATATTCTAATGTTAAAGTTTGACAAAATTTGCTTTAAAACAGTGGTTTTCACCCCTGGCTGCACATCAGACTCATCTTAAGAGTTTTTAAAGATATTCAGCCACACTCCACCCCTTTCATTCAGAATCTCTGGGGGTCAGACCTAGGCATCTGTATATTTGAAGCTCCCAGGTGAGTCCAGAGGGTAACCAAGGTCAAGAACCAGTAGATTAAATCAGAATGTCCAGCAATACTGAATTCCTGTCCCCAGAAGGCAAAAGGGACCAGGGATGAGGAAGCATTCCCCAACCGCACCTGGCCTTGCCATGCATTTTCAGAATCTGCCAGGTACCACGTGCCTGCGTTGCCTGACCTACTTACATACTTGATGTCCCTGAAGCTCATCTACTCCTGGGACCCTCGCCCTACCTTCCCCATCTCTCCCTCTTTTAGGAAGGCCGTTAACAAGATGCAGCCAAGCAATTTCTAATTAAGCAAATACACGCCCCAGCAATTGCACTCCTAGATTTATATCCAACAGACACAAATGCACACGCCCTCAAAAAGATTTGAATGAAAACACGCAAAACATCATTTTTCATAATAGCTCAAACTGGGAACAACTCAAATGACCATCAGCAGAAGAAAGGATAAGCGAATTATGGTACACCCATTCAATGGAATACATCTCAGCAATAAAAGGGAACAAACTACTGATCTATGAAAAACATGGAAGAATTTCAAAAATTTTATTTATGCTGAGGGAAAAAAGCCAAACACAAAAGCATACATGCTGGAGGAAGTTTCTAGGAAACTCCTTTAAAATGCAAAACAAAGACGTGGTGGAATGAGCTAGAATAGTGGTGGTCTCTGTGGGGGAAGGAGGATGTTGACTGGAAAGGATCCTGACAGAACTTTCTGGAGTGGTGTGAATGTTCTGTGTCTTAACCTGGTTATGGTTGCATGGCTATACACATTTGTCAGAACTCATCAAGCTATACTGTTAAGATCTCTGCATTTTACTCTATGGGAACTTTACTTCAATAAAGAACGTTTTTAACCACTAATTTTTCTTTAAAAGTTGTCAAGAGGCAGTGTGAGGTGATGGAATATGTGTGAGCTTAGGAATTTGAGTCTTGACTCCTCTACTTTCAGCCTTAGAGATCTTAGGCAAGGGGGCAAGAGGTCTGTGGAATTGGGAACAATATTACCATAGTGAACACAACTGCTGAGCTGCCCAATTTCTTTCTCCCAAGCTGACTCTGACTGAAGAGGGATGAAAACCAAATATTCACTTTCCCAGCCTCCCTCATAGCTGGGAGTGGTCATATGATCAGATACCAAAATATATAGATAGATGTCAGAGATACTTTACATTTCTAGCTAAAAATAAAGAAACAGTTGTAGCTGATTACATCCTTCTCTCTCCCTCCTTCTTACATTGAAAATAGATATGATGCCTGGAGCAGGGGCAGCCCTCTTTTGACCATGAGACAACAAGCAATTTTAAAAAGTTGGGGCTGGTGCACTGGGATGACCCAGAGAGATGAAATGGGGAGAGAGGTGGGAGGGGGGTTCAGGATTGGGAACTCATATACACCCATGGCAGATTCATGTCAATGTATGGCAAAACCAATACAGTATTGTAAAGTAAAATATAAATAAATAAATAATGAAATAATGAAATAAATTTAAAAATTAAAAAATAAAAAGTTGAAGAAACTCGGAAATACTGTCCCTGACACTGCTGAAGAAATGCTATCCCTGACACACTGGTTTGGCCAAACCAAACTCAGAAGCTGCCTACCTTCAGACTTCTATGAAAGAAATAACTCCCTGTTTGCTTGGGCCTCTGCGAGTCAGGCTCTAAGTTCCTTATAGGTGAAAACATCCCTAGCTACCCACCAGCACAAACTTCTAGGAGGAGTGAGACAGATAATCTGCGTGAAATCATAAAACCAAACTGCGTGCCAGACACGCATGTGGGGGTCAGTGCATGCAAGCCCCCTTGCAGGAATCTGGACCTTTTAACAGTGAGAACAGTATGATGGGTTGAAGTGGATATTTCCTCCTAATTAATGAATAGGTAATGTAGGTATATATAGGAGCCAGAATAATGTTCCCCCTTCCAAAGATGGCCATATTCGAATCCCTAGAACTTGTAAACATATGCTCACGACAAGAGAGGATTAAGATTGCAGATGGGATTTTTTTTTTTTTAATTGCTCAGTCATGTCTGACTCTTTGTAACCCAATGGACTATACAGTCTGTGGAACTCGCCAGGCCAGAATACTGGAGTGGGTAGCCGTTCCCTTCTCCAGGAGATCTTCCCAACCCAGGGATTGAACCCAGGTCTCCCGCATTGCAGGCAGATTCTTTACCAGCTGAGCCACAAGGGAAGCCCAAGAATACTGGGAGTGGGTAGCCTATCCCTTCTCCAGGGGAATCTTCCCAACCCAGGAATTGAACCAGGGTCTCCTGCATTGCAGGTGGATTCTTTACCAACTGAGCTTTGAGGGGAGCAGATGGAATTAAGACTGCTCAATAGCTGACCTTGAGATGGGAGATTAATCTGGATTACCTGGGTGGGCCCACTGGAATCACAGTGGTCTTTAAGTGCGGAAGAGGAAGGAGGGAAAGTGAGTGTCAGAGGATGCTACGAGAGGAACAGTCACGTGAGCATTGCTGGTTTGAAGAGGGAAGGGGGCACAAGCCAAGGAACGGGCAGCCGATCTGGAAAAGGCAGGAAAGCAGTTTCTCTCATAGAGCTTCCAGAAGGAATGCAGCCCTGCCAGCGCCTTGGCTTCAGCCCTGTGAGACCCAGTTCAGCTGTCTGACCTCCATAACTGTAAGTTAATAAATCTGTGTTGTTTTACGCCATACAGTTTGCGGTAACTTGTTACAGCAGCCACAGGAAGCTAATGTAGCATAATTTGGAGGCTGAAGTGAACACAACAAACAACTCCTGCTCCCAGCAGGATGGAGGGACTTCAAACGCTCCTAGACAGAAAAATTTCTAAATCTTGATCTGATAGTGTAGATACACATTAACATATGTAAAATTCTCTTTACTACGTTTGCATTACATCAATTAAAAAGTCAAAAAGTCACGGTGAATGTCCTAACCTTTTCAAACAGTTCCCCCTAAATCCCACAGACATGTCCCGGGCCAGAAGGGGACAGGATGCTGCTTATGGAAGAGAAATGGCCAAATTGTCCCATGAGGCCATAGGGACCCGGCAGGAGCCAGCTCAGTTCAGAGGCCTCCAGCCTCTGACTCTCCTCTCTACCTGCCTGTCAGTCTGACCTTTATCTCACTTCTGCTAACACCTTTTCACAAGCATGTTGCCACTATTACCTAGGATGATTATACAACTCTGTTTGCCCAGAAAAGTCTTCAATTTGTACCTATTGTCTCGGTGTAATTACTAACAGTGTGTCCCAGGTTGGCAGATGACTCATACAACCACCTAGCTTTAGCAAACTGTCGGAAAAGTGGCATCTGGGGAGAACGTACCCAGGGGAAGAAATCACAGCCCCTGCTACACCCCCCATCTCAGCGCTTCTAGGTTATGGTGAAAGAGGGAGGAACACGAAATCGCACTCACTGTTTGGGTCTGACCATGCTCACACCCTCTGCCCCACTGACCACACCAGCCTCATCAGCACAAGGATGAGCTCAGAACAGCTGGGGATGTGGATCTATAAAACCTCACTCACGTCCTGCCCCTGACCCAAACCAAACTGCTCACTCCATCCTCCCTGGGCAAAATCCGCCTGCTTAAAAGCATCACGTGGGACCCATTCAAGGTAATTAACAACTTGCTCGATGTCTAAACCAGCTCCCCTCCCCGGATCTTTCCCCAACCTTGGGACTTACATGAAAGGTGGACAAATTTAGTTTCCATTTGTCTTTGGGCTGAACTTTTTCTCCTGAGCTGGCTAAATGACATCCTGCCTTCTCAGGATCAGAAAACACAATCTATTTTGTGTTCAGCGACTCTGAGTGTCTGTGAGAGTTACCTTGCAGGAGGGGTCTGGTGAATCTGGCCTCACGTCGGCTGGTTTCCCAGTGGCATGAAGGTGATTAAACTTCAATCTGTGGCTCAGCCACCTCCTAAGGCAAGAGGCATACAATAGTGGTCTGTTAGGCTCAGCTGACAAATCAGAAACCAAACAGATAGAGGGGTGAGTCCAAATGATTCTGGTCTCCTGCCTTGAAGTTTTCCAGCCAAAGACACAGACATCATAGAATAAAGACAATCCATCCCATTCATTATGCCCTGCCTAAGTCCTGACCTACAGAAACTGTGAGAGAGAATAAAAATTAGTGTTATTTAAGCACTGTGTTCTGGAATGATTTGCAACAGTTGATAACTAATAGAGAAAGAACCTAAATGATGGCGTCTCACGCAGCATCTGGGTATAAAATCTTTTGGAAGGACTGGGATTGGCACTCTCTGAGGTGTGTATGCCTCTGGACAAATCACTGAATCCAGGAGAAAGCTATTCCATGATGGGCCCATCAGTAACCCAAATAGGGCACCATGATAACAACTTCACCTGCAAACGAAGGAGACAGAGAGAGGTCCTCCCAAGAAAATAACACTGGCAGACAAAAGCAATGTCAAATGCAGTGACCTCAATGCTTATCTAACTCCCACTCCTGTTAGCTGCAGGGATGTCTTCTGCTGATGTCAAACTAGTTCACCCATTACTATTAAAGATATCTGCCCTGATAGTTCCCATGGATGACTGTACTAGGACAGTGGGTACCAATGCCATTGCCAAGGTCAGTCTCCCACTGAAGCTGAAATTCTTAGTCGATGCCTTGAGCTACATTTTTACCTTTTTATGGCCATTTTATTTCATTTCTGGCCTTAGAAATCAACTATTATTCTAAACGGGATGCGTGACAGACTGTCCCGTGAACAGTACCATGCAACTAATCAGCTTCTGCTCCACTTACTGTGTTGGAACCCAGCACACGCTCCTTGGAGTCCTCTGATTTAGAAAGGTGGTCCTCAGCCTTGACTGCACTTTAGAATCACCTGAGGAGCTTTTCCAAACAATGCAGATATCCAGACTTCACTCCAAGCCTGACCCTAACCCTAACATGAGTCCTGAAGAGAAGAGATTGATCTCCATTTTTAAAGCTCCTACGGAAGATTCTTGAGGTACCTTCAGGGTTGGGACCACTGGTTTGGAGTGAGGTCAGTCCCTGAATCAGTTTCACTCCCTGAAGCGTAAGGCCGCGCTCACACTGCCACAGCTGCCTTCCTACCATCGCCAGTAGCAAGCTCTGCTGTTCCTCCTTCTGAACATCTCCACGCCCTGTCCATCTGAGTCCAGCTTCCAGTGGCTTGCTACCACTCAGCATGCGGCACCACCACCACGTGCCTCGACCATTCTGGAAGCCTCCTCATTAGACCTCCCCTTCTCTCCTCGCCCTACTCCCCACTTCCTTTTGGCCCCCTCTGGATGCTTCACACAGCAGCCAGTGATCCTTTATTTTCTTTTTAATTGAAGGATAATTGCTTTACAGAATTTTGTTGTTTCCTGTCAAACAACCAGTGATCCTTTTAATACACAAAACAGACACTGCGTGCCTTGAATTAAAAACCATCAATGACTTCCAACTAGACTTGGAATCCAAACTCCTCATCATCAGGACATCGAGAGGGTCAACATGGTCTCATTCCTGCTCCCGTCTTCGCCTCGTCTCCTGACGTCGGTCACTAATCTCCAGTCCTCCTAGACCAGCCCCATGCAGCAGAAATTTCTATGCTGCTGAAAATGTTCAATATTAACACTAGCAACAGGGGTCCTCTCAGCCAGCCACACGTGGTTACTGAAGACTTCAAATGTGAGTAATGCAAAAGCAAGCGAGAGGCCAATTTTTTTTCATTTTATGTAATTTCCATTCATTTAAACTTAAATAGCCGTGTGTGCTTAGAAGCTCTCCTATTGGCACAGCACTTGGGTTTCAAGCATGCCAAGTTCTCTGCCTCCCAGGGGCTTAGAACAACAACTCTCTCTGCTTGGAATTAGAATTAGTGAGAAGTGTTTCCCCAGAGGCAATCAGGGGCAAGTATGCCCATATTGGGAGGGTGGAGAGGTGAGAGTCACAGGTGCCGCCGAACCAAGGGGGCAGTCAGGGATGACTCAGACAGCAAAAGACAGGGAGTAATAAGGGGAGAGCCCCAGGTGCGGAGTTCAAGTCAGAGCAGCGCACAGATATGAATGGGCCATGGTGTAAAATGGAAAAGCAAGTTGTGGATAAGTGCATACACTTTGAGTCCATTGATACAAACTCAGAAATCAGCACAACCGGGACTCCCCTTGTGCTCCAGTGGCCAAGACTCCAAGCTCCCAACGCAGGTGGCCTGGATTCAATCCCTGGTCAAGGAACTAGATCCCACGAGCCACAGCTAAAGGTCCCACGTGCCGTAACTTAAACTCAGCCAAATAAATTTTTTTAAAAAACCACAAAATTCAAATTTTAAAAAAAGAAATCAGCACAGCTAAACAATATATTGTTTACAGCTACAAACATACTAGGTAAAACCAAAAAAAAAAAAGCAACAGAATGATAAACACAAAATTCACAATAATAGTGACTTCTGAGGGAAGAAAAGGAGGTAAGGGAGGGACAGTGCAGCCCACCCTGGGCGCAGGCATGGGGTGCATGGCTGTGGAGAACTTTAAAACATTCAGTTCAGTTCAGTTCAGTCGCTCAGTCGTGTCTGACTCTGCGACCCCATGAATTGCAGCACACCAGGCCTCCCTGTCCATCACCAACTCCCGGAGTTCACTCAGACTCACGTGCATCGAGTCCGTGATGCCATCCAGCCATCTCATCCTCTGTCGTCCCCTTCTCCTCCTGCCCCCAATCCCTCCCAGCATCAGAGTCTTTTCCAATGAGTCAACTCTTCGCATGAGGGGGCCAAAGTAAACATTAAAACAAGCTGAAACTCAGTCTGATTTTTACTTTCACCAAGCTCCAGCGACTATAAACAAGGTCAGCAGTAACATAAACTTCCCTTAACAAAGCTTTCGTTGGTTTAAATTCTTAAAACTGCTGCAATTACTAGACACATATAGACACAAATACAGATGTATATATGTATATACCTATATGCCTACATACATATATATGTATGTGTAAACTTCAGATTTTCACATTTTATCGCTTATACTTTGTGCCAGTTATCAATTTTTTTTTTTTTTTCGTTTTGGTCTCTCAGCTCCAAATCCGTTCTTCTCTCACCTGCTTTGGGATTTTGAAGCTGGGACTGGAAACATTTCTCAGCTGACACAATGTTGCCTGTCAGTAGAAGGTGCTGCAGAAGGAAGGAGCTTGCTTCCTTTCCCTGGTTCCAGCAGGAGACCCAGGGAGTTTCAGGAAGACCCCAGGAGGCTTCCCTGTGAGTTCTGCTGGTCCTAACTGATCATTTGCTGCCACCAGCCACGTCATGCAAGTACATCAGTGAACTGTGTAGTGAATGTCAGCCCTTCCTCTCCCCCAGTTTAAAAGCAGCGTCTTCCAATCTGTTCTTTCCCTGGTGTGGTAGGTGGAATTCTAAGGATTCCCCCTTGTGTCCCTGCCCTGTATAATCCTTATGATAAATCCTGTGGTTAGATAATGTTTTATGGCATAAACCATAATTGCCTGACCTAATCACATGAGCCCTTTTAAGTCTGAGTCTACGGGTCAGAGACAGGGAAAAATAAAGATTCAAAGCACAGAGGATCTACCTTGCTGTTGCTGGCTTGAGGATAGATGGGGCCACTTGGCAAGGAATGTGAGTGGCAGCTAGGAGCTGACAGTGGCCCCCAGCTAACAGGCAGCGGGAAATAAAGACATCAGTCCTACAAACAACTACGAGGAACTGAACTCAGCCAAGAACCAGAATGAGCCTCCAAATGAGAACTCAGTCCTGCAGACACTTTGATGCAGTCTTGCTATATCCTAGGCAAAGAACTGATAACCTACAGAATTGTGAGCTAACAAGTGTCACTTTTAAAAAAATATTCTTTATTGTGGTAAAATACACATAATATAAAATTTACCATTGTAACCATTTTTAAGTGTATAGACCAGTGGTATTAAGTACCTTCACGTTGTTGTACAACCATCTCCCCCATCTACCTGCAAAACGTTTCATCATCCCAAACTGAAACTCTGAACTTATTAAATAATAGATCCTCCTGCCTTCTCCTTCTAGTCTCTGGCAACCAATATTCTTTCTGTCACTATGAACCTGACTATCAGATACTTCACATCAGTGGGATCATACACTGTCCTTCTGCAACTGAGCTTATTTCACTTCACATATTTTCAAGGTTGCTGTATCATGAGTCCCTGTAACAGCCTTCCTTTGGAAGGCTGAAGAATATTCCATAGGATAGTTCGTTATACCACACCCTGTTTAGCCATTCATCTGTTGATGGATACTGGGGTTGCTTTTCACTACTGTAATAATGCTGCTGTGAAAATAGGTACACAAATATCTCTAAGTCTCTATTTTCAATTAATTGGGGTATATACCCACAAGGAGAATTGTTGGATCATATGGTAATTCTATGTCTAATTTTTTGAAGAGCCACCATACTGTTTTCCATGGCAGCTAAAGAGGTATTGTTTTAAACTGTTGCTCTTGCTGCTGCTGCTAAGTCACTTCAGTCTTGACCGACTCTGTGCAGCCCACCAGGCTCCTCCATCGCTGGGACTCTCCAGGCAAGAACACTGGAGTGGGCTGCCATTTCCTTCTCCAATGCATGAAAGTGAAAAGTGAAAGGGAAGTCGCTCAGTCATGTCCGACTCTTAGCGACCCCATGGACTGTAGCCTACTGGGCTCCTCCGTCCATGGGATTTTCCAGGCGAGAGTATTGGAGTGGGGTGCCATTTCCTTCTTGCTAATTTGTTATTCAGCAATAGAAAACTAATACACTTGAGTATTCTCTCTCACCTCAAGAAATCGTAACTGCTTCCATCTACTAGTCTCCTATTGTTAATCCCTTCTTCTAGTTAATAATTAATAAAATTTTCCCTATACAAGTTAATGATGTGGTATTTGTCATCTGAGCAGTCCCTGGTGGGCAGAATCTTTAATAAACTTTGTGTTCTACAGGGAAGTTAATTTGTTTATTTTTTATTGAGTATAATTGATGTACAATGCTTGGTTAGTTTCTGGTATACAGCAAAGTGAATCAGTTATACATATATTCTTTTTCATGTTCTTTTCCATTATGGCTTATTACAAGATATTGAATATAGTTCCCTGTGCTCTGCAGTAGGATTTTGTTGTTTATCTATTTTATATATATTAATAGTAGTTTGTATCTGTTAATCCCAAACTCCTAATTTATTCCTCCCCACTCCCTTTCCCTCTTTGGCCCTTTAATAACCATAGTTTGTTTCCTATGTCTGTAAACCTGTTTTTGTTTTGTAAATATGCTCCTTTGTATCATTTTTTTTAGATTCCACATATAAGTTGCATCCTATTTGTGTTTGTCCAACTTGCTTCACTTAATATGATCATCTCTAGGTCCATTCTTATTGCTGCGGATGGCATTATTTCATTCCTTTTCATGGCTGAGTAGTATTGCATTTATACACACACACACACGTATATACATAAAACACATTTTCTTTATCCATTCATCTGTCGATGGACACTTAGATTGCTTCCTCCTCTTGGTATTGTAAAGAGTGCTGCTGTGACCGCTGTGGTGCATGTATCTTTTACATGGAAGTTAATTTGAAGAATTAGTTACATGGTCAGTCTTTAACACACACAGCAGATTCAGTGACATCTTCTTATTTTCAGTTGTAAATTAGTAACAGTTGAAGTTAGTTTGGGTTTGTTTCAGGCACATTTCATATCTCTAATCTCCCTGAGTTTTATCACTTCTGTCCTATCTGACAACTTGGAGTTTTTATTTGTGTTTAAAATTTAAACAGTGAAAAAAAAATTTTGAAAAAAAAATGTACAAAGTATAAATTTTTTAGTATTTCCAATTTCTGATAAATACATTAAATATTTTTTTAATTTGAGTAATACATTTAAAATAGAAATGTATTTCTTTTTTAATTGTTTATTCTATATCTAAACATGAATCAGAAAAATTTTTACTGAATAGTAAATGATCCCTACTCAAAGTAGCTTTGTTGAATACAAGAGGGAAGTAGTATAAAATAATATACCCTGAGTGTGAAATATTTGGTGTGCCGCTGGGGAGTACACTCAGTGATGGTAACATTAGATTTGTCCTCATTCTATTGTTTATTCAATATATTAAAGTAATTTTAAGTCAAACAGCACAAAGAAATACAGAATAGGTCTAATTTTAGTTGCAAAATTCCCTTCTCTAATCATGTCCTCCCTAACTGAATTTCCTTCAACCTTTCTGTGCAGACTTTATTTCGAGCTTTCCTCTTAAGACAAAACAGCAATACTGGGAATTTAAGTTCCTTAAACCTTCTGTTTCTGGCTGCTTCTTCTAAAATAAAATGATGAAAACACTAAATTCCCCCAAAGAGAAAGAGATGAGGCGTGTAGGGGGACATTTTCCTTCACAGAGCTTCCAGCCATGGTCCCTGTGACTGGGGGCTCCCCCTCCTGTGACTGTCTTCCAAGATCTTTCTGAAGACCCACTGTCTGTCAACCACATGCCTACCAGGCTATGAACCCCGGTGCGGGCACACAGAGGCACTGATTCCCAAACAAAGTGCCACATATTGACCAGCTACCATGGCAACGAGAGCTGAGCCACGCCTGCTGGACTCCACAGGGAGGAGGGTTATCGACTCTCTCCCTGCATAACTCGCCTTCCTGCCACGGCTGCATACTTACTCCACAGCCATACAGAGCAGAAAGGGCCCCTGAATCATGGATGCCTGGATTCATCATTAAGGGAGCACCTCGGTGTCAGCTCAGGTGCTCTTTAGAATTGCCCTGACTTATGGCCTGGAGAAGGAGATGGCAACCCACTCCAGTATTCTTGCCTGGAAAATCCCATGGATGGAGGAGCCTGGTGGGTTACAGTCCATGGAGTCACAAAGAGTCGGATATGACTGAGTGACTTCACATTCACATGGCATGAAAGGGCTTCCCAGGTGGCACTTGTGGTAAAGAACCCGCCTGCCCATGCAGGAGATATAAGAGGCACAGGTTCGATCCCTGGGTTGGGAAGAACCTAGACGAGGGCATGGCAACTGACTCCAGTGTCCTTGCCCGGGGATCCCCCAAGGACAGAGGCGCTTGGCAGGCTACAGCCCATAGGGTCTCAGAGTAGGACAACCAAAGCAACATAGCAAACACATGCATGTGCGTGAAAATACCCAAGGCTAGGACTCGGTTCAGCTCAGTCGCTCAGTGGTGTCCGACTCTTTGCGACCCCATGAATCACAGCACGCCAGGCCTCCCTGTCCATCACCAGCTCCTGGAATTCACTCACACTCACGTCCATCGAGACAGTGATGCCATCCAGCCATCTCATCCTCTGTCGTCCCCTTCTCCTCCTGCCTCCAATCCCTCCCAGCATCAGAGTCTTTTCCAATGAGTCAACTCTTCCCATGAGGTGGCCAAAGTACTGGAGCTTCAGCTTTAGCATCATTCCTTCCAAAGAAATCCGAGGGCTGATCTCCTTCAGAATGGACTAGTTGGATCCCCTTGCAGTCCTAAGGATTCTCAAGAGTCTTCTCCAACACCACAGTTCAAAAGTATCAACTCTTCAGCGCTCAGCCTTCTTCACAGTCCAACTCTCACATCCATACATGACTACTTGAAAAACCACAGCCTTGACTAGACAGACCTTAGTTGGCAAAGTAATGTCTCTGCTTTTGAATATACTATCTAGGTTGGTCATAACTTTTCTTCCAAGGAGTAAGCGTCTTTTAATTTCATGGCTGCAGTCACCATCTACAGTGATTTGGGAGCCCAAAAAATCAAAATCTGACACTGTTTCTACTGTTTCCCCATCTATTTCCCATGAAGTGATGGGACCAGATGCCATGATCTTCGTTTTCTGAATGTTGAGCTTTAAGCCAATATTTTCGCTCTCCTCTTTTACTTTCATCAAGAGGCTTTTTAGCTCCTCTTCACTTTGTGCCATAAGGGTGGTGTCATCTGCATATCTGAGGTTATTGATATTTCTCTCGGCAATCTTGATTCCAGCTTGTGTTTCTTCCAGTCCAGTGTTTCTCATGATGTACTCTGCATAGAAGTTAAATAAGCAGGGTGACAATATGCAGCCTTGATGGACTCCTTTTCCTATTTGGAACCAGTCTGTTGTTCCATGTCCAGTTCTAACTGTTGCTTCCTGACCTGCATACAGATTTCTCAAGAGGCAGGTCAGGCGGTCTGGTATTCCCATCTCTTTTAGAATTTTCCACAGTTTATTGTGATCCACACAGTCAAAGGCTTTGGCATAGACAATAAAGCAGAAATAGATGTTTTTCTGGAATTCTCTTGCTTTTCCATGATCCAGCAGATGTTGGCAATTTGATCTCTGGTTCCTCTGCCTTTTCTAAAATCAGCTTGAACATCAGGGAGTTCACGGTTCACATATTGCTGAAGCCTGGCTTGGAGAATTTTGAGCATTACTTTACTAGCATGTGAGATGAGTGCAATTGTGTGGTAGTTTGAGCATTCTTTGGCATTGCCTTTTTTTGGGATTGGAATGAAAACTGACCTTTTCCAGTCCTGTGGCCACTGCTGAGTTTTCCAAATTAGCTGGCATATTGAGTGCAGCACTTTCACACCATCATCTTTCAGGATTTGAAACAGCTCAATTGGAATTCCATCACCTCCACTAGCTTTGTTCATAGTGATGCTTTCTAAGGTCCACTTGACTTCACATTCCAAGATGTCTGGCTCTAGATTAGTGATCACACCATCATGATTATCTGGGTCGTGAAGATCTTTTTTGTACAGTTCTTCCATGTATTCTTGCCACCTCTTCTTAATATCTTCTGCTTCTGTTAGGTCCATACCATTTCTGTCGTTTATCGAGCCCATCTTTGCATGAAATGTTCCCTTGGTATCTCTAATTTTCTTGAAGAGATCTCTAGTCTTTCCCATTCTGTTGTTTTCCTCTATTTCTTTGCATTGATCGCTGAGGAAGGCTTTCTTATCTCTTCTTGCTATTCTTTGGACTGCATTCAGGTATTTAAAAGATGTCCCGCCAGGTGAGTTTCATGCAGTTCGGAACCACTTAAGTGATAAAGTTAAGAAACAGTTAAGATCCACTGCTGTATACAGCATGAGCAGAGTTTACAGGAGGATGACCAAGGGATTTCAGACACAAGATGCTAATCTCACCCCGAGACAGGAACCCTGCAATGCAATCATATTTTTCACCTATCAGATTGGCAAAGATCAAAAGTCTGATACTTGTAGACAAAGGGCTAATCCCTCTGGATTATAAAGTACTTCTACAGACAGATAATGAAAAGACCAATAATCCAATTTAATAGGAAAAGGGCAGAGAAAACAGATAGCTGACACAAAGGGAAATATGAATGACTCTTGAGCATATGAAAAGATGATCTTTTCATATGTAACAAAAAAATCTAATCAGATAGTTTGGTAGTAGACTGATAAGGTCATCCAGGAGCAGGCTGGTGAGAAGACAGACAGATAGGGCCCTATGCAGACAATATCTATAACATGACAAGTGTAATTACTCTTTGAGCCATCAATGCCTCTCCTAGGAATCTAACCATCTGATGTAACTGCACATGTGTGAAAAGATTTCAGTACAACAACATTCATTTTTTCAGTGCTGTCTGTAGCAGCAAAACATCAGAAATAACCCATTTCCCAACAGAAGTGAAGTGAAGTGAAAGTCACTCAGTCGTGTCCGACCCTTTGTGACCCCATGCACTGTAGCCCTCCGGGCTTCTCCGTCCATAGCAATTCTCCAGGAAAGAATGCTGGGGTGGTTTGCCATGCCCTCCTCCAGGGAATCTTCCCAAGCCAGGGATCGAACCCAAGTCTTCTGCATTGCAGGCAGGTTCTTTACCATCTGAGCCACCAGGGAAGCCCATTTCCCAACAGAAGACCAGTTAAATCAGAGTAGAGCCGTATAGTAGAATACTCTACTAGACAACCATTTAAATAAAAGAAAGGTCTAATCCATAAAACAATCCCAAGACATTATATTACATGAAAAAAATGACAAGGTGAAAAATAGTGTGTGATTAATGACAATATTATTTTCACTACTAATCACTTTTCTCAATTTATACTTTAGATTTTAAAATAAATATTTAACTATTATAAAATAATAAGCTTCTATTTTAAAGATTGTTGATTTTGTTATTGCTCAGTCACTAAGTAGAGTCCAATTCTTTGAGACTCCATGGACTGCAGCACACTATCTCCAGGAGTTTGCTCACATTCATACCCATTGAGTCGATGATGCTATCTAACCATCTCATCCTCTGCCACCCCCTTTTCCTTTTGCCCTCAATCTCTCCCAGCATAGGGGTCTTTTCCAATGAGTCATCTCTTTGTATCAGGTGGCTAAAGTATGGAAGCTTCAGCTTCGAAATCAATACATGAATATTCAGGGTTGACTTCCTTTAGAATTGATTCATTTGATCTTCTTGCTGTCTGAGGGACTCTCAAAAGTCCTCCAGCACCATAATTCAAAAGCATCAATTCTTTGGCTCTCAGCCTTCTTCATGGTCCGATCTCATGACTACTGGATAAACCATAGCTTTGACTATATGGACCTTGTGGCAAAGTGATAGCTCTGCTTTTCAATATCCTGTCTAGGTTTGTTATAGCTTTCCTTCCTAGGAGCAAGCATCTTCTAATTTCATGGCTGCAGTCACTGTCCACAGTGATTTTGGAGCCCAAGGAAAGAAAATCTGTCACTGCTTCCAAATTGTCTCCTTCTATTTGCCATACTGCTGCTGCTGCTAAGTCGCTTCTGTCGTGTCCGACTCTGTGCAGCCCCATAGATGGCAGCCCACCAGGCTCCCCCATCCCTGGGATTCTCCAGGCAAGAATACCGGAGTGGGTTGCCATTTCCTTCTCCAATGCATGAAAGTGAAAAGTGAAGTCACTCAGTCATGTCCGACTCTTAGCAACCCCATGGACTGCAGCCTACCAGGCTCCTCCATCCATGGGATTTTCCAGGCAAGAGTGCTGGAGTGGGTGCCATTGCCTTCTCTATTTGCCATGAAGTAATAGTATTTTTAATGTTGAGTTTCAAGTTTTTCCCTCTTTTTCACCTTCATCAAGAGGCTCTTTAGTTCCTCTTCACTGTCCTTGGAGTGGGATCATCTGCATATCTGAGGTTGTTGCTATTTCTCCCAGCAATCTTGATTACAGCTTGCGCTTCATCCAGCCCAGCATTTCGCATGATGTACTCTGTATATAAGTTAAGTAAGCAAAGTGACAACATACAGCTTTGTCACACTACTTTCCCAATTTTGAAGCAGTCCATTGTTCCATGTCCAGTTCTAACTGTTGCTTCTTGACCCACATACAGGTTACTCAGGAGACAGGAAAAGTAGTCGGGTACTCCCATCTCTTTAAGAATTTTCCACAGCAAGTTGTGATCCACACAGTCAAAGGTTTTGACACAGTTGATAAAGAAGAAGTTGATCTTTTTTTCTGGAACTCCTTTGCTTTCTCCATGATCCAACAAATGTTGGCCATTTGCTCTCTGGTACATCTGCCTTTTCAAAACCCAACTTCTGCATCTGGAAGTTCTTGGTTCACATACTGCTGAAACTTAGCTTGAAGGATTTTGAGCATAATCTTGCTAGTCTGTGAAATGAGCACAATTGTATGGTGGTTTAAACATTCCTTAGCATTTACCTTATTTGGAATTGGAATGAAAACTGACCTTTTCCAGTCCTGTGACCACTGTTGAGTGTTCCAATTTGCTGACATATTAAGTGCGGCACCTTAACAGGATCATCTTTGGGGATTTTAAACAGCTCAGCTGGAATTCCATCACCTTTACTAGCTTTGTTCATAGTAATGCTTCCTAAGACCCACTTGACCTCACACTCCAGGATGTCCAGCTTTAGATGAATGACCACACCATTGTGGTTTTCCTGTTTACTAAGACCTTTCTTATATTAAGAAGTTCTGTGTGTTCTTGCCACCTCTTTTTAATCTCTTCTGCTTCTGTTGGTTATCATTTATGTCCTTTATCATGCATGAAGTGTTCCCTTGAAATCTTCAATTTTCTTGAAGAGATCTTTAAGTCTTTCCCATTCTATTATTTCCCTTTATTTCTTTGCATTGTCCATTGAAAAAGGCCTTCTTATCTCTCCTTGCTGTTCTCTGGAATTCTGCATTCAGTTGGGTATATCTTTCTATTTCTCCCTTGCTTTTCACTTCTCTTCTTTCCTCAGCTATTTGTAAAGCCTTCTCAGACAACCACCCTGCCATCTTGCATTTCTTTTTGTGGGGGATGGTTTTAGACAGACTCCTGTACAATATTATGAACCTCTGTCCATAGTTCTTCAGGGACTCTGTCTACTAGGTCTACTCCCTTTAAACTATTCATTACATTCACTGTATGATCATAAGGGATTTCATTTAGGTCATACCTGAATGGCCTAGTGCTTTTCCCTACTTTGTTCATTTAAGCCTGAATTTTGTAGTAAGGAGTTCATGATCTGAGCCACAGTCAGCTCTAAGTCTTGTTTTTGCTGACCATATAGAGCTTCTCCATCTTTGACTGCAAAGAACATAATCAATCTGATTTTGGTATCAACCATTTAGTGATGTCCATGTGTAGAGTCATCTCTTGGGTTGTTAAAAAAGAATGTTTGCTATGATCAGTGTGTTCCATTGACAAAATTCTGTTAGACTTTGCCCTGCTTCATTTTGTACTCCAAGGACAAACTTGCTTGTTATTCCAGTTATCTCTTGACTTTTCACTTTTGCATTCTAATCTCCTGGGATGAAAATGAAATCTTTTTCTTTTTTTAATGTTAGTGAAGATTCCCTGCAGAAGATAGTTGCAACCTACTCCAATATTCTTGCCTGGGAAATCCCATGGATAGAAGAAATGGCAGCCTACAGTCCACGGGGTTGCAAAAGAGTTGGGACACAATTTAGTGACTAAACAACAAAAACATAAAATGTGTTTTAGGTCTTCATAGAACCGGTCAACTTCAGCTTCTTCAGCATCAGTGGTTGGGGCATAAACTTGGATTGTGATTTTGAATGGTTTTCCTTGGAAATGAATGACATCATTCTGTCATTTTTGAGAGTGCACCTGAGCACTGCATTTCAGACTCTTCTGTTGACTATGAGGGCTACTCCATTGCTTCTAAGGGATTCTTGCCCACAGTAGTAGATAAAACAGTCATCTGAATTAAATTCACCCATTCCTGTTCATTTTAGTTCACTGATTTCTAAGATGTCAGTATTCACTCTTGCTTCCTTCTGCTTGACCACGTCCAATTTACCATGATTCGTGGACCTAACATTCCAGGTTTCTATGCAATATTGTTCTTTACAGCATCGGACTTTATTTTCACCACCAGACACATCCACAGCTGAGCATTATTTCTGCTGGCCCAGCCACTTCTTTCTTTCTGGAACTGTTAGTAATTACCCTCTGTTCTTCCCTAGTAGCATATTGGACACCTTCTGACCTGGGAGTGGGAAGGGTGTCTCATCTCCTAGCGTCATACCTTTTCATGCTGTTCATGGGGTTCTCCAGGCAAGAATACTGGAACAGGTTGCCGTTTCACTCTCCACCGGTGGACCACATTTTGTCAGAACCCTTCACTATGCCCTGTCTGTCTTGGGTGACCCTGTATGGCATGACTCATAGTTTCATTGAGTTACACAAGCCCTTTTGCCATGCCAAGACAGTGATCCATGAAGGGGATACTCTAATTCAATATATACATGTATAGCATATGTATACTTGCATTATACACATAATTCTGGAAAGGTACAAACACAAAGATAATTGGTTATGGGGCAGAGGCTCTAAATAGACACATTTACAAAGCAGACATACAATTTTAAGTCAATTTAAAATTTGAAAATAAAACAGAAAATTAACAAGCATAACCAGAGGAACATATACGTACTTGGAAGCAAGGTGATTAATTTTCCAGATTCTACAGGAATGGGCTATAATATAACTGCAACAGAGAAGAAAAATGTGTCTCAAAGAAGGACATGACAGAATGGAGATACTGGGGACTGAACCCAGAACCTCATGCATGCTGAGCACGTGCTTTACCACTGAGCTACATCCTCACCTCACACACCTCTTTGAAAATAGCTTCATGACAACCTAGATGTCTAGCAACAGATGAATGGATAAGAAAGCTGTGGCACATATACATGATGGAATATTACTCAGCAACTAAAACGAATGTATTTGAATCAGTTCTAATGAGGTGGATAAACTGGAGCCTATTATACAGAGCGAAGCAAGCCAGAAAGAAAAATACCAAGATAGTATATTAATGCATATATATGGAATTTAGAAAGATGGTAATGATGAACCTGTATGTGAGACAGCAAAAGAGACACAGATGTAAAGAACAGACTGTTGGACTCTGGGAGAGGGAGCAGGTGGGATGATTTGAGAGAATAGCATTGAAACATGTATAATATCTTATGTGAAATAGATCACCAGTCCAGGTTTGATGCATGAAACAGGGTGCTCAGAGCTGGTGCACTGGGATGACCCTGAGGGATGGGATGGGGAGGGAGGGGGGAGGGAGGGCCAGGATGGGGACCACATGTACACCCATGGCTGATTCCTGTCAACGTATGGCAAAAACCACTAAAATATAGTAAAGTAATTAGCCTCCAATTAAAATTTAAAAAGAAGACTAGGTACACACCAAAAAAATAAAAATAGGTTCATGAAATAAAATGAATGCATTCCCTTTTTAAAAAACTGATTACAGTGGTAATTAGTTGTTTTTTAAGAAAAGGCAGGCACAGAGGGTTTGTAGGGGGCAGATTTTTGGAATTTGGAGTGAAAAGAAATTTACTTTTCTTCCTATGCTTTCTGTACTATTTGCATCTTTTATCATGGAAGCATGGCCTACTTAAAACAAATAAAGATGCAAAATAAAAGAGAAATTAAATGTTAAACAAAACCACTTTTCTGCAACAAGGCCTACATTTTACAGATGGAAATCTGAGGCCAAAAGGGAAGGGCCTCCTCTGCCCACAAAGCTTCCAGCCCCTCTCCTGGCCCCCTCTGTCCCCGCCAAGCTCCCTCTGAGTTAGCTCCCGCCAAGCTAACTCTTCCCTGGGTTAAAGCACTAACCACACCTTGTTGCCATCATTTCCATGCTTTGCCCATCTCTGCACCCTCAGGACCCAGATCAAGGAATCCATCATTTTTATTCATCTTGCAACAAATATTTGTTGAGATATTCTGGTTAAGGGCCAAGAGTTCACTGAATAAACTCATGGTCAAAGTCCCTCCTGGCCTTGTAGACAGAGCTGCCATATACAGCCACAGAGGCTTTGCATTTTGGAACTTCAGGAAGTGCCACTCACATAGACTATTACTTAACTGGTACCTCCTGGATTTGTGCAGTACACGACCTGTCTATACCTAGTGGCACTGTCCATGTGTTCAATAGTCCAGGGGAGAAGATAAGTTAAATAAAGCAGCATAGATTTCTTTTTATTGGAATCAGGGCAATGAAAGAAAAAAACTTGCTGTATAAGAGAGAGCAAAAAGAGGGAACTCTTTTGAGCTTCATATAAGTCATTCTGAGAAAGTCATTTTTAAACTAGAAATTGTATTAGTTAGGAATTTTATTTAGTTGCTAGGAACAACTTAGTAGCTTTAACAAAACAGTTTCCTTTTTCTCTTATTCCATGAGAAGCCAGAATAAACACAGGACTGATTCGATAATTCCATCAGTTATCAGGAGTCCAGCTTCCTTCCTTCTGGGAAGGAACCAGAATATGTTCTGCTTCACATTCCTTAACATGTGGCTTTCATTCTCAAGGTTGCCTCATAGTCCAAAATGATTGCTAGAGCACCAGCCACCAAATCTACATCATAGACAACAGGACAGGGCAAGAACATTAAAAAATTAAGGGACTACACCTCCACTTACTTAAGGAGCTGTGTCTTATAGAACATTCCATTTCTATCTCATTGGCCAAAAGTTGGTCATATGAACATATCATACTGCAAGAGAGGTTGGGAAATGTAGTCTCTAAGGTATTTCCCAGAACTGTTACTAAAAAGGGGGAATTGTTCTTGAGAGGCAATGAGCACCCCCTGCTATAGACTCAGGAATAACATGAGTTAATTAAGTGAGAGTGTGTGGGGAGCAGGTTCCAGGTAGAAGGAATAGTAAGTAAAGACCCTAAGAAGAGAAGGATGTTGGTGTGTTCTCAAAACTGAAAGGAGGCTGGGGTGGAGCACATTGAATGGGAGGAGATGAGGAACCAGGAGAAGGAGAAGGACCCAGCCCCCTTACACACATCTGCAAACCCAGGTGCCCACCTCCCTTTCTGGAGTCAAACAGACCCATGCTCCTATTCTAACTTCACTTATTACTCACTGAGAACCCTTGAGTAAGTCATTTATCTTGTGTGAGCCTCTGTTTCCTTATCTGCAAAACATGAATTGCACAGAAACAATCTACAGATGTATTATGTGACTTAAATGAGAAAATGCATGTAAGGAAGCTGGCACTGTACCTAGCACATATTTAGCACACATTATTACTTGTTAATTACATCCTTGACCAGAAAGACTTGTGTAACGGTGACAGTCAACAGTCAAGATTTTATCTCCAGACTTCAACCAATCACCTGGCACATAGTTACTGCTCAGAAAATGATAGCTGTTCCTCTTATGACTATTGCCAAGGACAGTAGACAGCTCATCAGAATTCCTTCCAGCCTCTTTTCTTGACTACTTCCCCCTATGCCAGCCAATCACAGATCAATCCAGTCTTCAGGTTACCCACCTAGCAAACCAGAAGTGAGGGTGCCAGGGTTGAAAGTTGCCACCCCAGGGAGCTAATAGACCCTCAGGTGCCTGGGTAGAGCCCAGTCTCTCCCTTCTGCTCAAACTTTGAGAGTGGATTGGCTCAGCCCTGCTGCATAAATGCTTACTGCACTGAACTTTAATAAAACCTTTGTTTAGACTCCAGGAACCATCACCATTTATATCCCCATCGATTTTCTAAGCCTATTTTTATTATTCCTCTTCCCGGTGAGGGCTGTATATATTTGGGGACTGTGTTCCTTTCATAAATAAGTAAATATGTTGGTAAATACTGAGAGTTAACATTCATTAAGTGACTGGTGTAGGGCCAGGGATGATGCTGAAGGACTCTGCCTACAATATTTCATTCCATCACGAGACCCCAGTAAGACTGGCACTCTAATGATCTCCATTCGACAGAAGAGAAGACCAACATGCAAAGAGATGATGAGCAAAGCAGATGCTATGGAAACACTCTGGTAGTTCTGAAAAAAACCGTTAAACGTGTGGTTGCCATATGACCCAGCAATTTCAGTCCTAGGTATCTACACAAAAGAAATGAAGATATACAGCTACACAAAAATGTGCCCGTGAATGTTCACGAAAGCACAGTCACAATAGTCAAAAAGTAGGAAAAGTCCAAATATCCATCACCAGGCAAATGGGTAAACAAAATGCTATATATCTGCACAATGGGATATCATTCAGCCATAAAAATGAATGAGATGCTGATGCAGGTTGCAACATGGATGAGCCTTGCAAACATGATGCTCAGTGAAAAAAGGCCACACATTGTATGAGTCCATTGATATGAAATGTAGAACAGGAAAACCCATCAGGACAGAAAGCAGTTGGTGGTTGCCAAGGGCTGGGGGATAGAAGGGAATGGGGAGATGGGATTCCTCTAGGGGTGATAAAAATGTTCTGGAACAGATAGTGGAGGAGGAAATGGCAACCCACTCCAGTAACCTTGCCTGAAAAATCCCATGGATAGAAAAACCTGGCAGCCTGGCTGCCTGCCGTCCAAACGGTCACAAAGAGTCGGACACAGCGAGCAGCATAGCATAGATAGTGATCGAGGCTGTACGATTCTATGCTGCTGCTGCAGCTGCTGCTGCTGAGTTGCTTCAGTCATGTCCAACTCTGTGTGACCCCATAGATGGCAGCCCACCAGGCTCCCCCATCCCTGGGATTCTCTAGGCAAGAATACTGGAGTGGGTTGCCATTTCCTTCTCCAAATCCACTGAATTGTGTACTTTAATATGGTGATTGTATGCTAAATGAATTATATCTCAATTTTTTAAGAGAGAGGCAGAGCAGGGATTTAACCTCAGGCTCTCTGATCCAAAGTCTTAATTGCCACATTCAAAGCAGCTCATGTGGTTACAAACCCAAACTCCACTTCACATCCCAAATGCCTTGCTTCCCTCTGTCTCCATTAATCAAGCTTCTGGACCTGATGCCAGGCCGGGCAAGGAAACGCTAACAGCTGATGGTTTGCACATGCCAACAGGCCTTCATTTCTGCTGACCACCCAAGCCTGGGGCTGGCTCTTCCCAAGCCTGAGAGCCAGAGCAGCATAACAGACAGGCCGCATTAAACAATGCTTTATGGCATTCTTGGCAGTCAGCGAGTTAATCACAACTGCCTGAGTAAGGCCCACTCACCCTTCAATACCACCAAGCCAGTTTCAGAAGAAAGAGGCAAGATGGCTGTCACTCAAGCATTTTTACTTCATTGATACAAAATCATTGGTTCTCCTGCAAGTCTCCCCCATTTCCATCCCACTCCTGCACAAAGACTCCAAGGAGAAGGTGAGAAGGCTTAGCACAAAGGACATAGACACTAAAGCTGGAGAAATCTGAGGTCATATCCTGGCTCTGCCACTTATGACAAGTGTCCTCAAAGGGTCACTTCATTTCCCTGAACCACAGTTTACCCACTTGTCAAGTGGAGTTAATAACTTCCACCTCTTGCACGGTTATCCTGGAAACTAGGAGATGCTGTATTTTAATGTTGTGGTTTGCACTGGGGCTCAGCACATGGCAGCTGTCATTGTTAACTGTCTTAGATGAGTTGGGTCATTTCCACAGCATTTCCCCAGTGGTGACCATGGGATCTGAAAAATGTCTTAAAATTTCAGCACATTGTAGGAGATTGTATACATGTATATGTACGGCTGAGTCCCTTTGCTGTCCACCTGAAACTATCACAAAATTGTTTATCAGTTATACTCCAATATAAAATAAAATAAAAAAATAAAAAGACTGATGCAAAAAAAATTCAGTGCACCTGGACACTTGTTAACGCAAGGACCCAACCCCAGCGCTTTGTGTTCAACAGGGAGACTGACGATGCTGCATTTTTGATAACCAATTCAGGGTTTAAGACTTTCAAAAACACGATTTTCAGTCCTGGCTACACACTGGAATCACCTGGAAAAGGTTAGGCTTTTTGTTTTGTTTTCCCTTTTTTTATAATGCTAGATCCTACCCCTAGAGATTCTGATTTCTTAGGGCCTTTGTGTGGCCAGAACATCAGGATTATTTTTCAAGCTCCCAGTTAATTGCCATGTACAGCCAGGGTTGAGAACCCCAGGTATGAGCCAGTGTTTTTCAACGTGGTCCAGAGACCCACAGCATCAGCATCACTAGGAACTCATTAAACAAGCAAATTCTCAGTCTGTCCTTCCCCAGCCTACGAATTAGAAACGCTGGGGGTGGGACCAGCACACGGTGGTGGTTCAATAAGCCTTTTGCCAGATTCTGAAGCAGATTCGAGTATAAGACCCTCCACTATGAGGCACGGTCTCCCCTAATGTGCATGATAATAAGAATCACTGCGGGGAAGACGGGGGCAGTGCTTATCATTCCTAGTCACCTCCCCACCCAGATTCTGATTCTCAAAGGCTGGACTGGGGCCTGGGAGTGTGCATTTTTACCAAGTATCCTTTACTCTCCTGCTCAAACTACCAATAACTCCCATTTAGTTTTGAATTAAATCCAAAATCCTCTCCTCAGCCCACTCCTTTCTGAGCCTCAGGCAAGTCAGGGCAACACTGGTTAAAAGAAATGTCATATAAGGAACCAAAAACCCCACCCCTTACCTCCACCACCAGGCTCTCACCTCCTGGTTTTTACTATTTCGTTCTAGATGCTGTTTGAGGAACCACAGAACATGGCATGCAGTTTCCCTGAAGAGCTTCTCTAATTAATTACATCCAAACTAACATTTCCTCTGTCACCTGTTTATCTAGACAATAACCTAAATCAGAGAATACTGAAATATATATACGTAGCACAAATACATATTCACATACAACTCATGCATATACACACTACACGTGCATCTGTATACCGCATATACACTCATACCATACACGCATTCATTGCTGTTGTTCAGACGCTGAGTTGTGTCTGATTCTTTGTGACTCTATGGATTGCAGCGTCCCAGGCTCCTCTGTCTTCCACTATCTCCCAGAGCTTGCTCAAAATCATGTCCTCTGAGTCAGTGATGCTATCTAACCATCTCATCCTCTGCCACCTCCTTCTCTTTTTGCCTTACATTTCCCAATATCAGTGTCTTTTCCAATGATTCAGCTCTTCACATCAGGTGGCCGAAGTATTGGAGTTTCAGCTTCAGCATCAGTCCTTCCAATGAATATTCAGGACTGGTTTCCATTAGGATGGACTGGTTGGATCTCCTTGCAGTCCAAGGGACTCTCAAGAGTCTTCTCCAACACCACAGTTCAAAAGCATCAATTCTTCAGGGCTCAGCTTTCTTTATGGTCCAACTCTTACACCCATACATGACTACTGGAAAAACCATAGCTTTGACTAGACAGATCTTTGTTGGCAAAGTAATGTCTCTGCTTTTTAATATGCTATCGAGGTTGGTCATAACTTTTCTTCCAAGGAGCAAGCATCTTTTAATTTCATGGCTGCAGTCACCATCTGCAGTGATTTTGGAGTCCCAAAAGTAGAATGTCACTGTTTTCCTTGTTTCCCCATCTATTTGCCATGAAGTGATGGGACCAGATGCCACGCTCTTAGTTTCCTGAATGTTGAGTTTTAAGCCAACTTTTTCACTTTCCTCTTTCACTTTCATCAAGAGGCTCTTTAGTTCTTCTCTTTCTGCCATAAAGGTGGTGTATACATTGTACAGGAGGCTGTGATCAAGACCATCCCCAAGAAAAAAGCACCAAAGTTCAAAAGCATCAATTCTTCAGTGCCTAGCCTCCTTTATGGTCCAATTGTAATATACATACATGACGTATGGACATTTGTCAGCAAAGTGATATCTCTGTTTTCTAATATGTTATTTAACTTTGTCATAGCTTTCATCCCAAAGAGCAAGCATCTTCTCATTTCATGCTTGCAGTAACCATTCACAGTGATTTTGGAGCCCAAGAAAAAGATCTGTCATTACTAACACTTCTTCCCCTTCTATTTGCCATGAGGTGATGAGACCAAATGCTGTGATCTTAGTCTTTTTAAAGTTGAGTTTCAAGACAGTTTTTTTACTCTCCTCTTTCACCTTCATCAAGAGGCTCTTTAGTTCCTCTTCACTTTCTGCCATTAGAGTGGTATCATCTGCATGCCTGAGGTTGTTGATATACCTGGGGATCCACCTCCCAGGACTTCCCTGGTGGCTCAGACGGTTAAGCGTCTGTCTACAATGCGGGAGACCCGGGTTCAATCCTTGGGTCGGGAAGATCCCCTGGAGAAGGAAATGGCAATCCACTCCAGTACTATTGCCTGGAAAATCCCATGGACAGAGGAGCCTGGTAGACTACATGTAGTCCATGGGGTTGCAAAGAGTCGGATATGACTGAGTAACTTCACTTCCACCTCCCAGAGTACTGAAAACAAAAACAAAAATAAACAATTGGGACCTAATTAAGATTAAAAGCTTTTGCACAGCAAAGGAAACCATAAACAAAAAGAAAAGACAACCTACAGAATGGGAGGAAATAATTGCAGATGATGCAACCGACAAGGGCTTAATTTCCAAAGTATACAAAAAGGTAATACAACTCAATAACAAAAAACAAACAACCCAGTCACAAAAATGGACAGAGGCTCTAAATAGACATTTCCCCAAAGAAGACATACAGATTGCCAAAAATCACGTGAAAAGATGCTCAACATCACTAATTATTAGAGAAATGCAAATTAAAACTGCAATGAGGTATCACTTCACACCAACTAGAATGGCCATCATCATAAGGTCTATAAACAATTCATTCTGAAGAGGATGTGCCCCTCTACACTGCTGGTGGGGATGTAAACTGGTACAGCCACGGTAGAGAACAGGATGGAGATTCCTTAAAACACTAAAAATCAGAACTGGGGAACCTTCAAGATGGCGGAGGGACAGGATGGGGAGACCACCTCCTCCCCCACAAATGTATCAAAATATCACCTGCATGTGGAACAATTTCCGCAGAACATCTTCTGAACACTGGCAGAGGACCCCAGAATTCCAGGAAGGCAAACCAAACTCCCCAAACTGAGGTAGGGCAAAAGATAAAGACAAAAAAAGGGAGACAAAGGAGTTTGGGACTGGGACCTGGGACTGGGGAGGGAGTGGTGAAGCAGGAAGTCTTCTCACACTAGGAAACCCCCTCACAGACAGGGTCAGGGGCAACTTCAGGATCCCAGAGGGGAGTGCAGCGAGACACGTGCTCCACAGGCAAAACAGTGAAAATTCACCACAGAGATCACACTGAATGGCATTTCCCAGCCAAGAAGCAGCTCACAGGCTCAGGTCCGTCCGCAGCAAGCCAGAGCTGGGTATGGAGGCTCAGGCCCTTGGAGGTCAGTCCTCAGGGAAGGGACCAAGGTCGGCAGCCATGAAAATGCTCTGAGGTGGCTAATGTGATGCTGCAGAGACAGGCCAGGAAAAACCCTGGGACTGCCAGAGAAGCAAAAGATCGCTCCTGAAGGACTCTAACCCCACTCTCTCGCAGAGCAAAGAATCATGCTCTAGCGAATGCTAAAGGGGGAGCGGGTCGGCTGTGGTCTGAAGCCCCAGAGACAGAGAAGCAGGCGCAAGTACCAGAGGCGGAAGGTTGGGGGCCACTCCGGTCCCAGCTCCAGAGGTTGCAGCTGCCACCAAGCTGTGAACCGCCGTAGGTTGCTACCCATGTCTTCCGGGAGCCTGAGTGGTGGCTCTGCCAAGGGTCCCACAACCCAGGACCAACTCCCTAGGGAAATGTGCGGCCTGCCTCAGACGGTGGCAACCTCCCCCAGGGACCAGGCACGGTGGGCACTCCCCACACACCCTTAGCAGTGTCTGCTGTACCACTCGCCCTGCTGAGCGCAACGGAGCAAGTGAGCCCTAATAAGTGGGTTTTTTCGCCCCCTCGTGTCTGGGTAGAGAACAGACACTGGAGAGAGAAATAAGCAGAGGCAGGCCCCAAACCAAAGCAGAATGCCAGGGGCTATGTACACTAAGGAAAGAAAGGGAAACTACCCCGGAAGTGGCAGGTGCAATCGCTTACACTCCCACAATTAGCCTGAAACTATGCACTTTAGGGGGATATTATAGACTTTGAGAGCAAGTACAGTCTGGAGCAAGGGAAGATCTGAGTCTGAGCTGACTCCACACTGCCACAACAGATCCAGAGATCTTTCTAGATATACTGGAGGGCTTTCTGTCAATCAATTGGAGCAGAAAAATGGAAGAATTACGGACATTCCTCTCACTACCACTCTATATATAGTCTCTCTCTTTTTCCCCTTTTTTCCCTCGTATTGTATAACATGGTTATTTACTATGCCTTTAATTTTTTATTCTTTATAACCTACTTTTTCCTTTTCTAAAAAAATCCTATTTTAAATGAATTCCATGTTTTTTATTTTTGCTTTTGATTTTATATTTTTGAGAGTCTAATTTTTCCCCCATGTTTTTGATTTTGTGTTTTGATCCTTTGTTTTTAATTTTGTATTTTTGAGAGTCTAATTTTTAGTATTGGTTTTCACCTAGGGGTTTGATTATTGGTTTGATTGCTTTCTTCTCTTTTGACCCCTCTTCTTGACCTTTTTTATTCTGTTTTCTCCTTCTTCCTTCTTTTCCCTATATAAGTGTCTGAATCTCTTTGGGTGATCTTGGCTGTTGACAGCTGTTTCACCATTAGTCTAGGGGTTTTGTTTTCTGTGCTGTGTGGCCTCTAAAGTCTTGATGCTACTGGAAGAGGTCAGGCCTGAACCCCAGATGCAGGAGACTCAACTCCAGGACTTTGTACCACCAGAGAACTCCCAACCCCACAGAACATTAGTATGAGAGAGCACTCCCAAAAGCCTCCATTTCAACACTAAGACCAAGCCCCACCTAAAAGCCAGTAAGCTTCAGTGCCGGATAAGCCACACCAATCCCTCAGGAAAACAGGAGCACAACTCTGCACATTAGCATACAGGCTGGCCAAAGCCATACCAAACCCATAGATACCCCAAAACACACCACCGGACACGGCACTGCCTTCAAGAGAGGCCAGACCCAAGCATCCAGCAGAATACAAGCATGGGTCCTTCCCACCCCCACAACCAGGAGACTTTCACAAGCCACTGGCCCAACCCCACCAACACGGGGCAGACTCCACAATTAAGAGGAACTACGACCTTCCAGCCTGCACAAAGGACCCCAATCACAGTAAATTAAACAAAATGAAAAGACATAGAAACATACAGCACATGAAGGAGCATGGTGAAAAAAAAAAAAAAAACAAAAAACAGAAGACCAAACAAATAAAGAAGAAATAGGCAGTCTAACTGAAAAAGAATTCAGAGTAATGATAGTAAAGATGATCCAAAAATCTTGAAAATAAAATGGACGCACAGATAAATAGACCAGAGGCACGGATAGAGAAGACACGAGAAATGTTTAACAAGGACCTAGAAGAATTAAAGAATAAACAATCAAAAATGAACAGTGCAATATCTGAGATTAAAAATGCACTGGAGAGAACCAGTGGTAGAGAAACTGAAGCAGAAGAGGGATAAGTGAGCTGGGAGACAGAATGGTGGAAACAACTGCAGCAGAACACAATAAAGATAAAAGAATAAAAAGTCGTGAGGACAATCTCAGAGACCTCTGGGACAATATTAAGTGCCCCAGTGTTCAAATCATAGGGGTCCCAGAAGAAGAGACAAAAGAAAAGGGCAGGAGAAAATATTTGAGGTGATTATAGTTGAAAACTTCCCTAAAACGGGAAAGGAAATAGCCACCCAAGTCCAGGAAGCCCAGAGAGTCCCATACAAGGATAAATTCAAGGAAAAACTTGCCAAGATACGTATTAATCAAGCTAACAAAAATTAAACACAAAGAGCAAATATTACAAGTAGCAAGGGAAAAGCAACAAATAACATACAAAATGGTCCCCATAAGGCTAACAGCTGATCTTTCAACAGAAACTCTACAGGCCAGAAGAAAATGGCAAGATATACTTAAAGTGATAAAAGGGGATATCTACCACCAAGATTACTCTATCCAGCAAGGATCTCATTCCAATTCAAGGATAAATCAAAAGCTTTACAGAGAAGAAAAAATTAAGAGAATTCAGCACCACCAAACTAGCTCTTCAACAAATGCTAAAGGAACTTCTCTAGACAGGAAACATAAAAAGAAAAGGCCTACAAAAACAAATCTGAAACAGTCAAGTAAATGATAACAAGATCATAAATATCAGTAGTTACCTTAAATGTAAACAGCCCAAATGCTCCAACCAAAAGACATAGGTTGGCCAAATGGATGCAAAAACAAGACCCGTCTCAGATCTAGGAATACATACAGACTAGAAGTGAGGGACTGGAAAAAGACATTCCATGCAAACAAAACTCAGAAGAAAGCAGGAGTACCAATATTCATATCAGATAAAAGAGACTTTAAAATAAAGATCTTTAAAAGAGACGAAGAAGGATACTACACAATGATCAAGAAATCAATCCAAGAAGAAGATATAACCATTATAAATATATATGCACCCAACATAGGAGCATGTCAATACATAAGGCAAATGCTAACAACTGTTAAAGGGGAAATCGATGGTAACACAGCAGTAGTGGGGAACTTTAATACCCCACTCACATCAATGGGCAGATCATTTAAACAGAAAATTAATAAGGAAACACAAGCTTTAAACAATACATTGGACCAGTTGGACCTAATTGATATCTACAGGGCATTTTATCAAAACATTAGATTTCACTTTTTTCTCAAGTGCACATGAAGCATTCTCCAGGAAAGATCACATCTTGGGCCATAAATTCAGTTCAGTTCAGTCGCTCAGTCATGTCTGACTCTTTGTAACCCATGAACCACAGCATGCCAGGCCTCCCTGTCCATCACCAACTCCTGGAGTCCACACAAATCCATGTCCATTGAGTCAGTGATGCCATCCAAACATCTTATCCTCTGTCGTCCCGTTTTCCTCCTGCCTTCAATCTTTCCCAGCATCAGGGTCTTTTCAAATGAGTCAGCCCCTCGCATCAGGTGGCCAAAGTATTGGAGTTTCAGCTTCAACATCAGTCCTTCCAATGATCATCCAGGACTGATCTCCTTTAGGATGGACGGGTTAGACCTCCTTGCAGTCCAAGGGACTCTCAAGAGTCTTCTCCAACACCACAGTTCAAAAGCATCAATTCTTCTGTGCTCAGCTTTCTTTATAGTCCAACTCTCACATCATACATGACCACTGGAAAAACCATAGCCTTGACTAGATGGACCTTTGTTGACAAGTTAAAAATAAAATGAAATTTGAAAAATAAAAATCAGAGCTTCCCTGGTGGTCCAGTAGTTGAGAATCTGCTTTCCACTGCAGGAGACATGGGTTTCATCCCTGGTCAGGAAACTAAGGTCCCACATGCTATGGTACAACTAAGCCCATGAGCCACAACCACAGAGCCCATGAGCTCTACAGCCCACTCGCTACAACTAGAGAGAAGCCTGTGCCACAAAGAAGAGCCTACATGCCACAACTAAGACCCAATGCATCCAAATAAATGATTTTTTAATTATTAAAAAAAATCTAAAAATTGGGTTGCCATTATGATACCCCACTCCTGGGCATATATCCAGAGAAAACCATAATTCAAAAAGATACATACACCCCAATGTTCATTTAAGCACTGTTTACAATCACCAAGACATGGAGACAACCTAAATGTCCATTGACAGAGGAATGGGTTAAAAAGATGTGATACATAAATACAGTGGAATCCTACTCAGCCATGAAAAATGAAATAATGCCATTTGCAATAACATGGATGGACCTAGAGTTTATCATACGAGGTTAAGCAAGCCAGACAGAGAAAGACAAATATCATATCATATCACTTATTTGTGGAATCTAAAAAAAATGATACAAATGTATCTATTTACAGAACAGAAAGCAATTACGATTACAGATACAGAAAGCAAATTATGATTATAGATATAGTAAGCAAATTATGATTACAGAAGGGGAAAAGGTGGGAAAAGTGATAAATTAGGAGTTTGGGGTTAGCATATACATGCTAATGCATATAAAATAGATAGTCAATAAGAACTTACTATAAAGCACAAGGAAGTCTCCTCAATATTCTGTAATAACCTAATTGGAGAGGAACCTGAAAAAGAATAGATATATGTATATGTATGACTGAATCACTTTGCTATACACCTGAAACGAACACAACATTGTAAATCAACTTTATTTCAACATATAATAAAAATTTTAATAAATAATAAAATAAAAGTAATATATACAAAAGTATACAAGATATATACATTTATATACCACACATTCATATGCATGCCACATATACAGGTGCATACCACATACATTTATACACACCATATGCACATATACATACCACAAATGCATATACAATACATGTGTACACATGCCATATATACAGATACACAGCACACGTACGTGTATATACCATGTACACCTACACATTTACCCACTCATAACACTTCCTGAACACCTCCTACCCTGCACACATGCACACCTCGCTTCCCCTCGGCTGCGCCTACTCAGTTGTTAGGAGCTTTGTTCTTTCTGAGCCACCCTGGACCCCAGGAAATTTGCTGAGACTCTGCAGCCCATAGTCAGTGGAGGATAGACACCAGTGGTCTCCTCCCAACAGCCGTCACTTCTTCCTTGCCAACAGCTCCCCTGTCTTGTGCAGGATGGAATAGCCAAGCTCTCAGGGAAGGTGGCTCAACTCCAGGAGAAACTTCCAAGCTAAGAAGCCACAGCCCTTCAGACCCAATAGTTCCTGGATTATAATAAAAAAGTTTGTTGTCTCTATATTACTCCCCTGAAGGGAAATTCAAGGATACCCACACACATAATTTTTTCATTAAATCAGAACAATAAGCTAGTTGCAATACAAAGAAAAAAAATTAAAGAATATCTATAATAAAAAAGAATAGGCATTTTGATATATTGATACCCAGACACCACCACTTGGAAGTCATCAGAATGAAGCAACCATGTGCTTACAGCAAGACTCAAAATCACCAGAAAGGGAATGACCACAAACACCACAAGCATGGACAGGCATGGGCCTGTGGGCCCTCAAACACACTGAGCCAGTTGCCACCAGTAATGTGAGCTCCTGAAGAAGACAGGGAGCAATTCCTGTTAACATTCTCAATAAAACAAAGTCCAGGCTATTGGTCAACATTAAAACCCTCAAAGCATGTCCTGTTTACCTGCAAAGTAGAGTTAGGTTCTACTCTAATTCCGATGATTATAATGAATGCCTAGTAGGAACATTCTTCACGAGGGGGGCTGTCCCAAGCACTGCAGGACACATAACATCTGTGGCCCCCATGCTTTAAATGACCTTGACACCCTCAGGTCGCTGGGACAACATCAGTGCTTCCATACATTTTTCAAAAACACTCTGTGGGAGCATTACTATTCCTGCAGGTTCCAACAAGAAAATACCTTGATCTCTTGACCTCTTCCTCCTATCCTTTGTGTTTTGAATACTACTGTGTGAGGACATGATGCTTAGAGCTTTGGTAGCCATCTTGGGGCCATGAGGTAACACTCAAGTGCCTAACAATCAATGAGTCACTTCCCCATTCCTTTAACTGCCTACTTCCGGACTTCGCAGGATACAAATCAATCAAATGCCTTTATTGTTTAAGCTCTATTATTTGAATCTTCTCTTTCTTGCAATGGAACACATCTTTACTGTTAGAGGTAGACCCCCACAGGCCAGCATGAGTCAAAAAGAAAAATACGAAAGATCCAGGCCATAAAATGATATGATGCCTCAGATCTTAAATACTCCCAGCAAAAACAAACAAAATAACTTCCAGTTATAAGATGAGGAAGTTTTGAGGCTGTAATATATAGCATTGTGACTATATAATCCTGTACTGTACATTTGAAAGTTGTTAAATTGCTAAGAAAGTAGATTTTTAAAGTTCTCCTCCCCGACAAAAAAAAAAAAAAAAAAAAACTATGTGAAGTGATGAATGTGTCAACTAACCTTATTGTGGCAATAACTTTTCAATATTAACATATATCAAATCATTACATTACACTTGACACCTATACAATGTCATATGTCAATAATATAACAATAAGATTGAGGGGGAGATTGTGCTATGGGAGGAATAGGGTGGGGTCGACAAGATTTCCTTTTAAGATAAATCTTGAGAAATCCCTCTTGAGGGAAAAAAAATTGAATTTCGGCCCTGGGGATAGATGAAACAACACGGCAAATGACAGCCGTTGAAGCTGGGCTATGAATCTACTACACACAATATTTGTGTACCATTGTAAAAATTATCGCAGTAGAAAGGTGAAAATAAGTAAAATTTTTAAAGGGTAATTGTTTTTTAAAAGTTGATTCACTTCTCTCCTGGAGCTAGGCTACAATTCTTATTGTTTTGTATTTTTATTTTTTAGAAATACTGGAAACTATCCTGGAGGGTTGGAACCTGCATCACAAAGTATGTTCCTATAGATTTTATCATCCCAAGAGTATAGATGAGGGTAATGGAATATTAGAGAAGCTAAGAGACGTTACAGCCCCATGGCTGAGCCCAGTGATTCGACAGCTAAAACTTCAGGCTCTGCTATCTATCAAGTGTGTGACCTCAGGCTAGTTACTAACCTCTCTAAGCCTCAGTCACCACCTCTATAAATGAGTTTAATAACACTGCCCTCCTTTTGCATGACTGATGTTCAGTTGCTAAGTCAAGTCTGACTCTTTCTGACCCCAGGGACTGGCATACACCAGGCTTCCTTGTCCTTCACTATTTCCCCTAGTTTTCTCAAACTCATGTCCATTGAGCCGATGATGCCATCCAACCATCTCATCCTCTGTTGCCCCCTTCTCCTTCTGCCCTTAATCTTTCCCTGCATCAGGGTCTTTTCCAATGAGCTGGCTCTTCGCATCAGGTGGCCAAATTATTGGAACTTCAGCTTCAGTATCAGTCCTTCCAATGAATAATCAAGGTTGATTTCCTTTAGGATTGACTGATTTGCTCTCCCTGGTGTCCAAGGGACTCTCAAGAGTCTTCTCCAACACCACAGTTCAAAAGCATCAATTCTTTAATGCTCGCCTTCTTTATGGTCCAACTCTCACATCCATACATGACCACAGGAAAAACCACAGCTTAGACTAGATGGACCTTTGTCACCTAAGTGATGTCTCTGCCTTTTAATACATTGTCTGGGTTTGCCATAGCTTTTCTCCAAAGAAGCAAGCATCTTTTAATTTCATGGCTGCAGTCACCATCCACAGTTATTTGAGTCCAAGAAAATTAAATCTGCCATTATTTCCATTTTTTCCCCATCTATTTGCCATGAAGTGATGCAACTGGATTCCATGATCTTAGGTGTTTGAATGTTGAGTTTTAAGCCAGCTTTTTCCTCTCCGTGTTCACCTTCATCAATGGGCTCTTTAGTAGTCCTTCTTCACTTTCTGCCATTAGTGTGTTGTCATCTGCATAACTGAGGTTGTTATTTCTTCTGGCAATCCTGATTCCAGCTTGTGAGTCATCCAGCTCTGCATTTTGCATGATGTACTCTGCATAGAAGTTAAATAAGCAGGGTGACAATATACAGCCTTGATGTACTTCGTTCCCAGTTTTGAACCAATCCATTGTCCTACGTTCAGTTCCAACTTGTTTCTTGACCTGCATACAGGTTTCTCAGAAGGCGGGTAAGATGGTCTGGTATTCCCTTCTCTTTAAGAATTTTCCAGTTTGTTGTGATCCACATAGTGGCTCATAGCCGTCCACAATGGCTTTAACATCGTCAATGAACCAGATGTTTTTCTGGAATTCTCTTGCTTTTTCTATGATCCAACGAATGTTGGCAATCTGATCTTTGCCTTTTCTAAATCTAGCTTGCACATCTGGAAGCTCTTGATTCATGCATTGTTGAAGCCCAGCATGAAAGATTTTGAGCATTTCCTTGCTAGCATGTGAAATGAGTGCAATTGTATGGCAGTTTGAAAATTCTTTGGCATTGCCCTTCTTTGGGATTGGAAGGAAAAGTAATCTTTTCCAGTCCTGTGGCCATTGCTGAGTTTTCCAGTTTGCTGGCATACGGACTGCAGCACTTTAACAACATGATTATACATGATTGTAAGAAACAAATAAAGTTGCATGTGTGCTTAACAAACAGTAGATACTGTGGCTCTTTTATCTTTAAATCTAAAACCTGGACTCTCAGCTTCCCCTTGCCACCCAGCAAAATGACTAGGTGTTCTCAAGCTTTTATCCTGACTATATTTCTGAGCATCCTCACCTCCATTCTGCTCTTAGCTGCCCTCCCCTCCCCAACTGACCCCAGGTTTAATACAGAGTGAACATTTATAATGTCAAAGACTGGGCTGGGCTCTTTACCTGGATTATCTCATTTAATCCATGATACTATTAGATCCATTTTACAGAGGAGGGAACTGAGGCTCAGAGAAGTTAAGGCTATATACTAGATGGGCTTTGAAACCAGGTGTACCTGATTCCCCAAAGTTGGAGTCCTTTTAAAAGTTCTCCTACCATAGGTGTTGAAAGTTCAGAATTAAGATCTCATCCAAAGACGGGACCAGTTTGGTCTCTGTACACAGGTATCACCCAATTTTTTATTCCATTCTGCAAATAAGAAAGCTGAGTCCTCCGGTCTATCCCAGCAGCAGAGATGGGTCTCCTTTCTGGTGCCACATCCCATGAGCTGAGTGTGAAGCTCACGTCTCTGGACTCTCCATCGAGTGCCCATTCCACTCCTCTCCCCACTCAGCCTTGAGACCCCCCAGCACTGAGCCAATACTGAGCCCCAGGCCTGGGGAAGCAAGCGGAGTGCCGCACTGGAGAACTGGTCCAGGGAGCGGAAGACGCAGTTCAGGCACCAGTCAGCTGTGTGATCTTGGGTCACTAACTTGCCCTCTCTAAGCCCCAAATTCCTCATCTCACCCTGCATCTGCGGTCATCTCAACAGTCCCCTGGGAGAGTCCCACTCTCCTCTCATACCCTGACCCTCCATTCCTCACCCTCACCTTCAGAGGTGTAGACACAGGTGCCATAAGACACAAGGAAGCCTGCTCATTGGCGCCCAAAGTTGCTGTCCTTTCAAGGACAAAGAGAAACAGATCTACGTTAACCGCTCATTCTACAACCTCCCCCGAGCTGGATGAGGAGCCATTTCTGCGGGAAGCTCTGCCACCCTGTGGCCACTGGGCGCCATTGCAAGCCACTTTCAAGGATTTGCAAGTGGTCCGCCAGACACTCAAGGGCTGCATTTCAAACGGTGGAGAGGAAGGCACCTTTGACCCTTAGGGGTGGCAAAATTCAACCTGGCCCAGAGGAGAGAGAAGGCAACACGGCCTGCTGGGAAGTGCAAAGGCTGTTTCCCTGGAATGCTCTTCACCATGTAAAGACAGGCTTCTCACTCCTCCAAGCCTCGTCTCGCAGTGTCTCTCGATGCCCTATTTAGAATAGCGACATCAGCACACCCCACAGCCCTGTGCTCTGCATTTCCCTGTAGCACTCACTCCAACTAAGGCGCTACATGCTTTAGTGCCTTAGACCACAAGTCTTGCTAATTATCTCTCCTTACATAGAAAGTGTGTTCTAACAGGACAGGAAGTTTTTCAGTCTTGCTGGTGACTGTTGCCAGCACCTAGGACAGTGCCTGGTCCTATAACACTTATTTTTTAATTGAATGAATGGGTTCAGTGGCTAAGGAAAGCTGCTAAGGCTCTCTGAACCTCAGTTTCCTCGACTGTAAAATAAGAACAAAACAATCCCTTCTTTATTTGCATCACAGGATTGCAGTGAAGATCAAATGAGTGCCTTAGTGAGTTGGCTTAAAATTCAACATTCAAAAAACGAAGATCATGGCATCCAGTCCCATCACTTCATGGCAAATAGGTGGGGAAATAATGGAAACAGTGACAGATTTTATTTTCTTGGGCTCCAAAATCACTGCAGATGGTGACTGCGGCCATGAAATTAAAAGACGCCTACTCCTTGGAAGAAAAGTTATGACCAACCTAGACAGCATATTAAAAAGCAGAGACATTACTTTGCCAACAAAGGTCCATCTAGTCAAAGCTACGGTTTTTCCAGTAGTCATGTATGGATGTGAGAGTTGGACCATAAAGAAGGCTGAGCACCGAAGAATTGATGCTTTTGAATTGTGGTGTTGGAGAAGACTCTTGAGAATCCCCTGGACTGCAAGGAGATCAAAATAGTCAATCCTAAAGGAAATCAACCCTGAATATTCATTGGAAGGACTGATGCTGAAGTTGAATCTGCAGTACTTTGGCCACCTGATGCGAAGCATGGGCTCATTGGAAAAGACCCTAACTCTGGGAAAGACTGAAGGCAGGAGAAGAAGGGGATGACAGAGGATGAGATGGTTGGATGGCATCGCTGAGTCAATGGACATGAGTTTGAGCAAGCTCCGGGAGTTGGTGACAGACAGGGAAGCCAGGCATGCTACAGTCCATGGGTTGCAAAGAGTTGGACACAGCTGAGCAGCTGAACTAGTGAATTGAACGTATCCCTCAAAAGTTCATGTCCACTCAGAGTCTCAGAACATGATCTTACTTGGAAATTTGTAGATGTGATTATTTAACAGGGGCTCATCCTGGGTTAGAATGAGCCCTAAGACCAATGGCACACAGGAAAGAAGGCTGTGTGAAGATAGAAGCAGAGATGGCAGTGGTGCTGCCTCCAGACGAGGACCACCTGGGCCCACCAAGAGCAGGAAGAGGCAAGAACAGTCCCCCCTTCAGCAGGAGCATGGCTCCACCAACACCTTGATTTTGGACTGCTCACCTCCAGAACTGTGAGAGAATAAGGGCCTGCCATGTTCAGCCACCTATTTTGTGGCTCTTCGCTGTGGCAGCCACAGCAAACTAAGCAGCTCCCTATTTAACACACTGGAAGGCTCGAAGCAGATGTTTGTGGTTGAATTACAAGCATACTCTGTTCACCACAGTCCAGCCAGCATGGATTCTTATATGTATTTTTCTCTGAAATGTTTTCTTTTCAATATAAATCCCTTTGCATTAGTTATTTATCCAGGCTGAATACAAATGTGCACATAGCCAGTGAGCTTGGGCATCAGGCAGGGCTCCACGCTCTTAGCCAAGGTGCTTGAGCAGCTCTCGCTGTAAGTGTCTCCGAAGAGGAGGCTCCAGGGGTGCTCGTGAGGTAGGGGTTCCCCTCTGGTTACAGCTCACTCTGCACCCACCTCTCCTTCTCCTGCTTCTCTTGGGTTTGGTGGACGATTCTGACCTGTCGTGGAGCATCAGGGGTACACTGGTGAGAAAGCCAGGCCTGCTGGTGGAGTAACGTTTTCTACCAGCTCCAGAATTCTCCAAGGAAATGGGTGGGTCAGTTTCCTACTGCTGCTATGACACGTTATCAGAAATGTATGACTTGAAACCACACGTAGGCTTCCCTGGTGGCTCAGTGGTAAAGAGTCCACCTGCCAGTGCAGGAGATACAGGTCTGATCCCTGGTCTGGGAAGATGCTATATGTCACAAAGGAGCTAAAGCCCATGCGCTGCACAGAGCGACTAACACCTGTGCTCTGAAGCCCAGGAGCCACAAACTCACAACTACTGAGCCCACGTGTGGCCACTGCTGAAGCCCACATGCCCTACAGCCTGTGTGCCACGATAAGAGAAGCCGCTGCAATGAGAAGCCTTCACACCACAGCTAGAGAGGAGCCCCCACAACCAGACAGAAGCCCGCGCAGCAACGAAGACCCAGCACGGCCAAAACTAATGAGCGTGAAATAAATAAATAAGTAAACAAATGAAATTATTAAAACACAGTCTGAAGAAAATGCATAAAACCACACTTACTTATCAGCTCACAGTTCTGGAGATCAGGAGTCTTAAACAGGTTTCAGTGGGCTAAAAGTCAACATGCTGGTAGAGCTGGTTCTTTGTGGAGCTTCTAGGGGACAATCTGTTGCCTTGACTTTTCCAGCTTCTAGAGGCTGCCCACATTGCTTGGCTTGTGGCCCCATCCAGGGAGCAGGCTGCACACGCCAACCTCTACTCCCGTGGTTACATCTCCTTCTCTGACCCTGGCCCTCTTGTCTCCCTCTTTCCCTTATAAGGACCCTTGTGAGTCCATGGTGTCCACCTGGCTAATGCAGGACCATCTCCCATATCAAGATCTTCAACTTAATTATGTCTGCAAAGTCCCTTTGCCATGTAAGGTAACATTCTAGAGATTAGTACATTGGCATCCTTGGAGATGGGGGACATTATTTTGCTGACCTCAGTAGTGCAAGGACAAAGAGGGTCAAGACCAGCACGCAGTCGGGGTCAGACAGAAGCCCTCTGACATTTCCCATGGCCCCTCAGAGCATTCTCTCTGGCCCAGCAGCCAGAAGGAGTGCCTCAATTCACAGAACAGATTACGCCTCTGCCTCATTGTCAACCTCCCAGGTCTTCTCACCACTCAGAATAAAATCCAAACTTCTGATGACAAGGTCCTATAGATCTGACGTTGGCCACGTCACTCGACATCATGGCCCCAACACTCTGCAGCATGCTAACTGTGCTCCAGCCATTCTTTCCTTCTTTCTGTTCCTCAAACACAGAAGGCCATTCCCACCTCAGGCCCTTTGCACCTGCTGTTCCCACTGTATGAACCGCTCTTCCCTCTCACCTTCGCCCCATGGCTCCTTCTTGTGTGGCAGGTCTCCACTCACAGAGGCACTCTCTGACCGCCGTATCCAAAGGAGCCCCCATCATGCCCATTATTTTCCATCACATGATTTTATTGTTTTTTCTTCACAGCACTGATCACTATCTGAAGTCATCTCAACTATTTTATTTACTTGTTTACCTTCTATCTGTACGAAAGTTAAGCTCCGGGAGATTGGGAGCCTCCCCTGCCTTCTTTGCTGCAGCACCCCCAATGCTGACTACTCTGTTTGGCAAGTAAGAGGTGCTTGTTAATTGCCTGTTGTATCAACAAGTCTCAAAAGTAATAATACTTACAAGTATTATTAGTACTCATATCTTACTGAGGAGAAAACTGCGGTACATAGAGGTTCTGTAACTTGTCCAAGGTTGCAGAGCTATCCAGAACAAAGTACTATAACCTGGGTTTAAATTCTGGAAGTGCTGGAAGCTACGCGTCCAAGATCACAGTGCCAGCAGGTGTGGCTCCTCCTGCGAGCTGTGAGAAAGCAGGCATCCCGGACCTCTCTCCTCAGCTTGTGGATGATGCGTCTCCCTCTGTCTTCACTTCTTCCCTCTTATGTGTCCATGTCCAAACTTCCCCCTTTTATTAGGACACCTGTCAGATTGGATTAGGGCCCCTGATGACCTCACTTCAACCTGATTACCTCTGTAAAGACCCTGTCCTCGAATGGGCCACATTCTGCAGTCTTGGGTGTTAGGACTTCAGCATTTGAGTTTAGGAGTGTGGGAGGATGTCAGCCCAGACGATCTAGCACGTTGCAAAGACGGGATTCAAACCCAGGGCTGTGGGTCACGACAGCACTGCAAGAAAGATGAAGGTGACAAGCCTTGGTGGCCCCCACTGCCACGCCCTTGTGCAGTCCCTTCCGCACCCACTGGACGTGCTCATGGGACTCACTTCAGCCAACAGGATGTGGGCAAGCTTGATGCTTGCTTTGTGGGAACTTGGGATTGGTTCCTTTGGGAACCCAGCCTCATGGTGAAAAACAGGGAAACTGCTCTACTTGGGGAGAAAACCCATGGGAACAGAGCCCCGGAGCTCCAGAGGCCACCTCAGACCCTCCAGCCCAGAGCACAGACAAGCCCTGTCCTGTGACACAGCTGTGAGCAAACCAACGGCTGTATTTTAAGCCATTGTGTTTTGTAGTAGTTTATTATGCAATTCTGACAGCTCAGACCCTGAGCAAATTCAGCGGCAAGCAGGCTGACTCTTGTGTTTATGATGCTGTTTACGAAGCTGCTGGATATATAATAGATTTACCTTGGTTCTTGAAAGAATAGGACCAAGAATGAATGAGTAATTGAATGAATTAACAAACACATATGCACATACGTTGTAAATAACATCACTAATCCTCAGAAGACAAAGTTCTCACACACCTTTAAAAATGTGTCCCAGGTGGTGTGTCAGATTCCAGGGGTCCAAGGGCCACAGGGGTCCGTGGGAGGTGCGGAGCTGTCAGTTCGGAAAGCTGTCAGGGTACTCGGACTTTATAACAAATCCCAAAGCCCGGGGCCCGCCAGAGACACTGTCAGAATCAAAACATGTCTGGCCAAAAGTAACAGGATGAAGAGACGTCTCCCCCTAGTGGGAGTCTCAGGAAATGCCGTCGGGAGGAAGAAGGAAAGGGAGCCTCGTCCAAATTGTTCTAAGTGAGAACTTGCAAGTGAAGCTGGAAAACAGTCATGATCAAGTTGCAAACTCAAGTGCCTCCGGGGCAGGTGAGGCGGTGGATCCTGGGAGCCGGCTGGGTGAGAACTGGGGCCAGGGCAACTCTCCCACTCAGCTCTAGCTCTGGGCTCTGCAGGAGGATGGCAGGGCCTTGATCTCAGAGAGGACATCTCCACTGCTGCTGCTGCTGCTAAGTCGCTTCTGTCGTGTCCGACTCTGTGCGACCCCATAGATGACAGCCCACCAGGCTCCCCCGTCCCTGGGATTCTCCAGGCAAGAACACTGGAGTGGGTTGCCATTTCCTTCTCCAATGCATGAAAGTGAAAAGTGAAAGTGAAGTTGCTCAGTTGTGTCCAACTGTTAGCGACCCCATGGGCTGCAGCCCACCAGGCTCCTCCATCCATGGGATTTTCCCGGCAAGAGTACTAGAGTGGGGTGCCATTGCCTTCTCTGACATCTCCACTTGGGGACAGCAAAGGTCCCATTAAATTTCAAGCTACAGCTGCCATCTGGTCCCTTTGAGCTCCTAGTGGTGAGAGACGAGCAGGCAAAGAAAGGAGCCGCCATCTGGACAGGAGAAACCACGTCGGATTAGTGGGAGAGGCAGTGTGCCTTCCCACTAAGGGGTCAGGGGCGAGTATGTAGTCCCCGTGACTACAGCTGGGCACCTCGTGCCAGCCTCTGATAGTGTCTTAGTTAGTTCAGCTGTGGTAACAAAGTACTACAGACTGGCTTTTCACCAACAGAAATTTTTTTTCTCAACAGTTTTGGAGTCTTGGAAATGCAAGATCAGGTTGAGAGCAGGGTCATAGTCTAGTAAGGGCCTCTCTGGATTGCAGATGTCAACTCTTCATTGTATCCTCACATGACAGAAAGAGGGTGGTCTCTGGGGATGTTTTATAAGGGCACTAATTCCATCCCTGAGGACTCCATCCTCATGACTTAATCACCTCCTAATATCATCACATTGGGAGTTAGGATGTCAGCATATGAATCTAGGGGGGGCACAAATACTCGGTCCATGGCACATGGGAAATGGCCAAGTACAGTAGCCACAGCCTAGGTAGGGAGTGGAGACCTCGAAAATGAAGATCTTGGTCAGCCGCCAAGTAAAGCCTTGAGACCAGCAAGGAACACCACCCAGGCAAGGAGATGGTGGGTGGATAAGAGAGAACAGAGACACTGAATGCCTGCTGGAAGCTGAGTCTCCCTCCCAGCCTCTTCCCTTCAGGAAGCAGGTAGGCAGATGCACCCAGAGTCTGCAGTCAGCCAGCTGACATGGGGTGCAGAGGCCCAGTCCCGGCCCCAGCATGAGACAGCTCTGCTTCTGTGAGGTGGGCTGGGGCCCCTGGTAAAGCACAGAGGCCCCCATTCTCCCTCTACCTGCTGCTCACTCCTCGTTCCCTGGACGGTGCCCCCAAGAACACCGCCCTCTGACTTCCTAGGTGCCAGTTGCCACCTGTGGGTATTTGCCTGAATGCACTCACCTCTGCCCCTCAAGTCCAGGTAGAGCTGCCTGGCTTTCTCACACCTAACTCTCCCCACTGTACAGCCCTCTCCTCTTGCCCAGCCAGGGTCCTCTGCATACGGACTGTGGTCCTTCTGTCATGGGTTAAATGTTTATGTCCTTCCCCCAGATTCATACATTTAAGTCTTAACCTCCCGTGTGATGGTGTTTGGAGGTGGAGCCTGGGGAGGTAATGAGGTCACGAGGGTGGGGCCCCCTCATGGGAGATTGCTGCTGCTGCTGCTGCTGCTGCTAAGTCACTTCAGTCGTGTCTGACTCTGCGCGACCCCATAGACGGCAGCCCACCAGGCTCCCCCATCCCTGGGATTCTCCAGGCAAGAACATTGGAGCGGGTTGCCATTTCCTTCTCCAATGCGTGAAAGTGAAAAGTGAAACTGAAGTGGCTCAGTCGTGTCCGACTCTTCGAGACCCCATGGACTGCAGCCTACCAGGCTCCTCCGTCCATGGAGTTTTCTCAGGCAAGAGTACTGGAGAAGGGTGCCATCGCCTTCTCCTCATGGGAGATTAGTACCCCTATAAAGAGCTGCAGAGACCATAGCCCTCTTTCTCTTTGTCTGCAAGTGGCTATCTGCAAGCCTGGAAGAGATCTCTCCAGGAACCCAATCTGCTGACATCCTAATCTCAAACTTCCCAGACTCCAGAACTGTGAGAAATAAATGTCTGTTGTTTAAGACATCCAGTCTGTGGTATTTTAGCAACCCAAGCTGACTAAGACACCTTTCATACAATTTAACTGTTTCTCAATGAATGGGCTCTGAAGCATAGAAGTCTGTTCAGACACCATTGCCTTCACTCCTGTGCTTCGTACAACACCTCCCAAGAGACACAGAGGAGGACAAAGTGCCCTCCCAGGGGACACAGGCTACTATCAGGTAGGCCTTCCCCTCACACAGCTCTGCCCTCTACCAAAGGGAATGTTAATACCCCCCCCTCCTTTAGCCTGCAACCAAGGGTAGTGGGATTGATTAAGCAAGAACAGAGTTTATGGGCAATGGAAGAGGTGGACGGAATTTTGCTTCTGTTTTGTTTTCTGAGTCAAGAGAGAAAACTCATCAAGAACTCTTGCCCCCACCCTCCACCACCACACATAAGGGGTGACCCTTCCTCACCCCATTCCCTTCACCCATGCCCCTACCTAATCAGCCACTGCTCCCCGAGGTACTGCACCAGCCAGGGGAGCTGAGTCCAGAGGGGCTCCCAACTCCAGCTGCTCACTGGGTCAGAAGACCCCCCGCCACCTCAAAATCCCAGCCCCGACATAGAAGCCAGTAAACAACTCAGACTCCAGTTTCATGGAAGACCATTCCAATACACGGGAGAAGTTTTCATCTCTTGCAATCATGCAGAAAGGATATATTAGGTGAAAAGTGTGACTGTTCATATTTGCTTGTAGTGATTCTGCACCAATTACAATGTTTTTTTCTCACACCACCAAGCAATTCTTTTGACACCACGGAGAAGGCAATGGCTCCCCACTCCAGTACTCTTGCCTGGAAAATCCCATGAATGGAGGAGCCTGGTAGGCTGCTGTCCATGGGATCGCTAAGAGTCAGATACGACGGAGCGACTTCACTTTCACTTTTCACTTTCATGCATTGGAGAAGGAAATGGCAACCCACTCCAGTGTTCTTGCCTGGAGAATCCCAGGGACGGGGGAGCCTGGTGGCTGCCGTCTATGGGGTCGCACAGAGTCGGACACGACAGAAGCGACTTAGCAGCAGCAGCAGCAGCATGTCCTACAATTCAACTCAATTCTGTCACAACCTACCTGGAGATAGTACCAGGTCCCACAGGTTGTGGGCTCAGTCCTACAAGACCCCCTCACCCCGACACCCTTTGCCAAGATACCAATAGTATATCCAGGTTGTCTCCTTGCTTTTTTCTGAGTGACCTACTAGAAATTAGAGCTTCCTCATGTTTGATTTATTTGCTAGAGTAGCTCACAGAACTCAGAGAAACATTTTGGGCTTATTACAAAAGCATACAACTCAGGAACAGCCAGGTGGAAGATATGTAGGGCAAGGTATGGAGGAATGGATGTGAAGCTTCCTTGCCCTCTCCAAGGACACCTCTCTCTCCAATCTCCCTATGTTCACCTTCGCAGAAGCTCTCAGAAACCCATCCTTTTGGGGTTTCTATGAAGACTTTTTTTTTATAGAGTCATGGTTGATTAAATCACTAGACACTGGTGACTGATTCAATCCAGCCTCTCTCCCCTCAGAAAGGTCAGACTGAAAGTCTCTATCTTCTAACATGTGGTTGCCTCCCCTGACCACCAGCTCCCTCCCTAGGTGCCTAGCATAACAAAAGACTTCTTTCTCCTCTCATCACAAGAAAAGCCAAGGTTTTTTAGGAGCTCTGTGCCAGGAGCAGAGATGAGGACCAAATATATATTTCTTATTACCAATCATAGCATCACATCTTGGACTTGAATTTTTAAAAATGAAAACTTCTGGAAGCCTTCAGAAGACATGAAGAGCAGTGCTTACCTGTGTGGGAGATGACCTGGGTGCGTGGCTGTAGGAAGAAGGACAGGTTGAGGGGAGAGAGGGGCTGGGATGGAGACTGGAAGGCACCCACCACAGCAAAGTCACTGACCCAGAAGGAAGAAATGCCACTTTCCTCTCACGGAGCCCCTAGCTGCACCCACCAGAGGTGACACCTGTCCTCATCCATGGCAAGCTCCCTGCAGGCCCCTGCAGATGGGGTTTCACACTGGTATCATTTTGTGTAACCAGAAAGGGTCGATTTTGACCCCATGCTGGATCTACTTCTGAGACTTGAACTCTTATTTTGCCGCTTTTGTTATTATAGGCATGCACAGCACCTGCCTCAGAGAGCCCTTACCCTCCTCTACCTGATCCTTAAACTAAGCACACTGCTTAATCCTTAATCTTAACTCACTGCTTTGTGTTTACCTCACAGGGAGATCATCTGACCCTGCCCACCTATGAGGGACTGTGACATTCTTGAGTTCTTTGTATGGGAAATGGTGTCCCCTTGTTTGCTGTTTACCAACATGGCTCAGAAATTCACACTTGGGGGGCCAAAATCGCAGGTAGCTGTGGCATCCTTGTTTATTAATATGGCAGGAGATATTCCATGTCACACCACCTGTGAAATGACTGTAAGGAAGCAAAACTAACGCATCCCCCTGCCTGAGACTTACCATTCTAGGAGATATTTGCAAGAATTAAATGTTCTTTTTCCTTTGTTTCTTCACCTCCCTCCATCTCTGATCCATAAAAGAACCTGGCATCCGGGCTTCAAAAAGGTGGTTATTTTGAGATGTTAGTCAGCCATCTTCTCAGTCAACTGGCTTTCTGAATAAAGTTGCATTCCTTACCTTAACACCTGGTCTTCTGGATTTATTGGCCTATCATGTGGCAAGCAGAGCAAGCCTGGACTCGGTAACATTTGCATTGCTGTTTGTTAACCACTTGAACATATTATCCAAGAAGAAATAAATTTTAAAAACAACCTTATTTTAGCATGTATGTATACTATTACAAAATTTCTGGATCTTACAAATCTTCATGCATGCATGCTAAGTTGCTTCAGTTGCATTTGACTCTTTGTGACCACACGGACTACAGCCTACCAGGCTCCTCTGTCCACAGGATTCTCCAAGCAAGAACACTGGAGTGGGTTGCCAGCAAGTCTTCACACATCTCAGTATAAGAAATCTGCTTTTAAAAATCCAGCTTAGAGGCTTCCCTGGCCATCCAATGATTAAGACTCCATGCTTCCACAGCAGGAGGTACAGGTTTGATCCCTGGTCAGGGAACCAAGTTACCATATGCTGTGAGGTGTGGGCAAAGAAAATCAAGCTTAAGGAAATAACTTTTTGAAAAATGCAAATAAGTACATTTCCTGTAGGACTGCTGATGAGCATCGGGAATCTAGAAATAATCTGATTGCACAATGATAAGAAATATTGACAAGCTTCTGGTTCCAGATGGCAACATAGAAGGACACGTGCTCATCTCCTTTGAGAGGACCAAAATTGAAACTATCTGTTGAACCACAATCGACAGGAAGAGGCTGCAACCCAGCAAAACAGACACCCAACATCCAAAGACAAAGAAGCCACAGTGAGATGGTAGGAGGGGAGTAATCACGATCAAATCAGATCTCACACCTGCCAGGCGGGTGACCCCACAAACTGGAGAACAATAACACCAAAGAAGTTCTCCCACTGTTGTGAAGGTTCTGAACCCACATCAGGCTTCTCAGCCTGAGGATCTGACAAAGGGCCTGGGAGTCCCCAGGGAATCTGGCCTTGAAGGCCAGAGGGATTCGATTATAGGACTTCTACAGACTAGGGGAAACAGAGACTCCAGTCTTGGAAGGTGAAAACAATCTTGCATGCAATGAACAAGAGGAAATGAGAAGTGATCCCAAAGGGGACTGAATAAAGCCTACCTCCTGGAGCTGAAGGGCCTCCTGTGGAAGCATGGGTCAGCAGGGGCTCACCACAGGGACAGAGGCACTGACAGCAGCAGTCTGGGAAGGTCCGCCTTGATGTGAGCCCTCTTGAAGGCTGACCCTACCATGTGAAAGTGTAAGTCACTCAATCGTGTCCGACTCTTTGCGACCCCATGGACTGTGTAGCCTACCAGACTTCTCTGTCCATGGGATTTTCCCAGCAAGGGTACTGGAGTGGGTTGCCGTCTCCTTCTCCAGGGGATCTTCCCAGCCCAGGAATTGAACCCGGGTCTCCCGCATTGTGGGCAGGTGCTTTACCCACTGAGCCACCAGGGAAGCCCCAACCCTACCATACCATAATCCTACTATTAACCCTACCATAGATACCAGAGCTGGGTTGCCTCAGGCCAAACAACTAACAGGGAGGGAGTGCAACCACACCCATCAGCAGATAATTGGATTAAAGCTTTACTAAGCAAGGTCCTACCCACCAGAGCAAGACCCAGTTTTTCCCATCAAGAAGCTTATACAAGTCTCTTAGTCTCTCCCATCACAGAGCAGACGGAAGAAGCAAGAAGACGCAGTCCCACAGAGGCTTAAAAAAAAAGCCACATTACAAAAGTTAATCAGGTTGAAAAAGTAGAAAGTTACATCACAGATAAAGGGACAAGATAAAACCCCAGAAAAACAATTAAATAAACTGGAGATAAGCAGCTTCTAGAAAAAGAATTCAGAATAATGATAGTGAAGAAGACCCAGGATTTCAGGAAAACAATGGAGAAGATGCAAGAAATGTTTACTAAAAACTGAAGAACAAATGAACAGAGATGGATAATACACTCAGTTCAGTTCAGTTCAGTTCAGTTCAGTTCAGTTCAGTCGCTCAGTCGTGTCCAACTCTTTGCGACCCCATGAATCGCAGCACACCGGGCCTCCCTGTCCATCACCAGCTCCCAGAGTTCACTCACACTCACGTCCATCGAGTCAGTGATGCCATCCAGCCATCTCATCCTCTGTTGTCCCCTTATCCTCCTGCCCCCAATCCCTCCCAGCATCAGAGTCTTCTCCAATGAGTCAGCTCTTCACATGAGGTGGCCAAAGTACTGGAGTTTCAGCTTTAGCATCATTCCTTCCAAAGAAATCCCAGGGCTGATCTCCTTCAGAATGGACTGGTTGGATTTCCTTGCAGTCCAAGGGACTGTCAAGAGTCTTCTCCAACACCAGAGTTCAAAAGCATCAATTCTTCGGCGCTCAGCCTTCTTCACAGTCCAACTCTCACATCCATACATGACTACTGGAAAAACCATAGCCTTGACTAGATGGACCTTAGTCGGCAAAGTAATGTCTCTGCTTTTGAATATGCTGTCTAGGTTGGTCATAACTTTTCTTCCAAGGAGTAAGTGTCTTTTAACTTCATGGCTGAAATCATCATCTGCAAGTGATTTTGGAGCCCCAAAAAATAAAGTCTGACACTGTTTCCACTGTTTCCCCATCTATTTCCCATGAAGTGATGGGACCAGATGCCATGATCTTCGTTTTCTCGATGTTGAGCTTTAAGCCAACATTTTCGCTCTCCTCTTTCAATTTCATCAGGAGGCTTTTTAGTTTCTCTTCACTTTCTGCCGTAAGGGTGATGTCATCTGCATAGCTGAGGTTATTGATATGTCTCCTGGAAATCTTGATTCCAGCTTGTGTTTCTTCCAGTCCAGCGTTTCTCATGATGTACTCTGCATAGAAGTTAAATAAGCAGAGTAACAATATACAGCCTTGACGTACTCCTTTTCCTACTTGGAACCAGTCTGTTGTTCCATGTCCAGTTCTAACTGTTGCTTCCTGACCTGCATACAGATTTCTCAAGAGGCAGGTCAGGTGGTCTGTATTCCCATCTCTCTCAGAATCTTCCACAGGAATCAATAGCAGAATAACTGGGGCAGATGAAGGGATACGTGACCTGGAGGACAGAATGGTGGAAATTACTGCCACAGAACAGAATCTAGAAAAAGGAATTAAAGGAAATTAAGATAGCCTAAGAGACCTTTGGGAGAACATCGAATGCACCAACATTCACATTATAGGGGTCCCAAAAGGAGAAGAGGGAGAGAAAGGCCCTGAGAAAATATTTGAAGAGATAATAGCTGAAAATTTCCCTAACATAGGAAAAAAATAGTCCACGAAGTTCAGGAAGCACAGAGTCCCAGGAAGGATAAACCAAGGAGGAACATACCTAGGCATATAGTAATCAAATGACAAAAATTAAATACAAAGAAAAAAATATTAAAAGCAACAGGGGGAAAACAACAAATAACACACAAGGGAATTCCCATCAGGCTGTCAGCTGATTTCTCAACAGAAATTCTCCAAGCCAGCAGGGATTGGCACAATATATTTAAAGTAATGAAAGGGAAAAACCTACAACCAAGAATACTTTACCCAGCAAGACTCTCATTCAGATTTGATGGAGAAGTTAAAAGCAAAGTTTAGAGAATTCAGCACCACCAGACCAGCTTTACAACAAATACTAAAGAAACTTCTCTAGGCAGGAAACACAAGAGAAGGGAAAGACCTGCAGAAAATAAACCCAAGACAATTAAGAAAATGGTAATAGGATCATACATATTGATAGTTACCTCGAATGTAAATGGTTTAAATGCACCAACCAAAAGACATAGGCTGGCTGGGTGGATGAAAATATGTATGCCTGTGTAAACATGTAAACATGTATGTACTTCCACTTACCACATCATTCTGCTTGACCCCCCCAAAATTGCAGGCAATTATTTTATATTGTTAGGTTAATCATGTTCCCATTATGGTTTACAATTGCATTATATTTTATTTTTGCCTGCCTATTGATTGCAAAAACTGATAAACATCTTTTACCATTGTGATTGTGTAACTATTATTCACTTAACACCATTGTACAATAATTAGTCAACAGAAAAATAATAGAACTCTATATCACCAAAACTACCATTTGATAGAAAAACCTGTAATCACCTTTTAAAATCCAGATGAATATCAGAATTATTTTGGAATTTTTTGAAAAGTACAAATGTTCAACTCTTGCTTTTTTTTACCTAAAAGCTCCAGATATGCTTCTAATGAGCAGCCTTATTTAAAAACAACTGTACTATATGATGTTGTTTTATTTTTACCTAGTTTGTTTCCAGTTAAATCCAGTTCAATTACTCAGTCATGTCTGACTCTTTGCTACCCCATGGGGACTATAGCCATGAAATTAAAAGACACTTGCTCCTTGGAATAAAAGCTATGACAAACCTGGACAGCATATTGAAAAATAGAGGCATCACTTTGCCAACAAAGGTCCACATAGTCAAAGCTATGGTTTTTCCAGTGGTCACATACTGATGTGAGAGTTGGACCATTAAGACTGAACACCAAAGAAATGACACTTTTGAACTCTGGTGCTGGAGAGGATTCTTGAGAGTCCCTCGGATTGCAAGAAGATGAAACTAGTCAATCCTAAAGGAAATCAATCCTGAGTATTTATTGGAAGCACTGATGCTGAAGCTGAAGCTGCAATGCTTCAGTCACCTGATGCGAAGAGCTGACTCGTTGGAAAAGACCCTGATGCTGGAGAAGATCGAGGACAGTGAGGAGAACAGGATGAGAGAGGATGAGACGGTTGGATGGACTGACTCAATGGACATGAGTTTGTACAAACGCCGGAAGATAGTGAAGGACAGGGAAGCCTGGTGTGCTGCAGTCCATGGGGTCACAAAGAGTCGGACATGACTGAGCAACTGAAAAACAACAACAAATGAGTCAGTCCCAGCAGAAGAGATGATACTCTCAAAACAGGACAATGTATTAACAGAAAATATTGTTTGGGTTATTATTGCCAGGTAGCAAAGGACCCCAAAACTTAGTGACTTAACAATAAAGTTTTAGTATCTCTCTTGATTCTAGGGATTGACTGGGCTCAGCTGGCAATTCTTCTGCTATACATGTTGTCACCTGGAGCTGCAGTCATCTGAGCGCTCAGGCTGGATGTCCAGGTGGCTCGTTCACATGGCTAGTGTCTGCAAGCTCAGTTGGTGCTGTCAATCAGAGCACTGCAGCTCTCCAAACTGTGGCCTCTCCATGCAACTTGCATTCTCACGGCCTGGCAGCTAGGTTCTAAGGAAAAAGTTCCCAAGCATGTAGAAGCAGAAGTTACAGGTCTCTACTGATCCCGCCTTGAACAATACACAGCATCACTACTACCACATTCCACTGGGCAAAGAGATTCACAAGGGCAGCCCTGATTCAAGAAGGGGAAATAGACTCCACCTCCTGACGGAAGGAATAGCTAAAATTTACAGCTTACCTATTTCTTTTTTTAATTGAAAATACATTTGATATTGACTTCCCTGGTGGTATAGTAGTTAAGAATCCACCTGCCAATACAGGGAACACGAGTTTGATCCCTGGTCTGGAAAGATTCCATGTGCTACAGAGCAACTACACCCCTGTGCCACAATTACTGAAGCCCGCTCACCCTAGAGCCAGTGCTCCAAAACAAAGAGTAGCCCCCACTCACTGTAGCTAGAGAAAGCCCAGATGAAGCAATAAAGACCCAGTACAATGAAAAATTAGTAAATAAATAATTTTTAAAAAGAAATACATGTGACATATAACACTGTGTATATTTAAGGCGTACAAGGTATTAATTTGATACATTTATATTTAGCAACATGATTGCCATTGTAGAGATAATTAGTATCTCTATCACATCACATAATTATCATTTCCTTTTAGTGGCTGGAATAATTAAATTCTAGTCTCTCAGCAAGTTTAATGATAATAACACAATTTAGTCATGTATAGAGTCACACAGGCTTCCCAGGTGGTGCTAGTGATAAAGAACCCACCTGCTATTGCAGAAGATGTATGAGACACAGGCTTGATCCCTGGCTGGGGAAGATCCCCTGCAGGAGGCCATGGCAACCCACTCCAACATTCTTGCTGGAGAATCCCATAGACAGAGGAGCCTGGTGGGCTACAGTCCACGGGGTTCCAAAGAGTTGGACACAACTGAAGCATTTAGCATGCACAGATGCACATAGAGTCAGTCCTGTGCATTAGATCCATAGGACTTAATTACTACTCATTGCAAGTTTGTGCCCTTAAACTTCATCTTTTCCATCCCTCCAGCCGCCAGCCCCTGGTAACTACCAACTGACTCTGCTCTCACGTATTTGGCTTTTTTCGATTCCTCATATAAGTGACATCATGCAGTATTTGTCTTTCTCCATCTGATTTACCTCCCCGCCTGAATATAATGCCCTCAAGGTTGCTAATCCACTACAAATGTTTGTTCACAAAGGGGCTGTTACATAAGTGTAGGTGCAGGGGCACCCTATGGGGCAGTGTGTCACCCAGGGTTAGTGGTCATGGGGAAAGAGTGGTTACCAGAATCCAAAGGAGAGAGATTTGCATGGAAGTCGTTGCCTCACAAAGAAGAGTGACTTTCAGCTGAGGGCCATCACCAGCCCAAAGCACTGGGATAAATGTCCTGGCCTTTGTTGCCAGTCTCTGTCCAATGTCCTGCTGGGGCTCCCACCTGAACAAACCCAATCAGAAGCCAGATGGCAAGGAGCCCATTGAGGAATCTACACAGTTCAGCTTCCTGGAACAAAAAAGGGGTGGGGAGTGGATCTGGGGGGACAGAGAGATGCAGCATATGTGTCCACTTTGCCTACCAGACTGTAAACTCCTGGAAGACCAGCACATTTAATCAGTCAAGTGAGGCCAGGCTGTTTGCAGAAACACACAATGTTTAACATTCAGTTGCATGAAAGTGTGGCGTTTATTTCTTGTTCATGCATATGTATGTCCCTCATGGGTGTCTGCTCACCATGGTCACCCAGGCACCCAGAGACCCCAGAGGTCCCAAGGCTGGCAGGGAAGCCACAGTTTTGTAGTGTTAATCTAAGAAAGCTTGGGAGGGCCTCGTGACAACCATGGAATCTTTCTCCTGGAAGTGACACCAGTCATTCCCACTATAAACTCACTGGCCAGGAATGATCAGGACCCCCCACACCCACCCACAGAGAGACTGATGTGCAGATCCCACCATGCATGCGGAATGCAGCAAGCTGAAAATACTGGGTCAACAGTTCTAGCACCCTATTCTCATTTGGCTCCCAGCACAGCACCTGGGTAATGTTTGTCCATGGACGAAACGCCTGTCAGAGTGAGACCGTGGTCCTATTGGTGGCAGAGAAGAGATAACTGAGAATAACCCACTGGGCTACTTGCCCACCAAAGTGACCTTCAGGTTGAAAAAAATATGACAATAAAACTGTCACAAGAGAATGTATTAAGTAGCCATTGTTCACTTATTCACTTAACACGTGTATTGAGTAACTACCACGTGCCTAGAAGTTTCTAGATCCCCTTGGATTCTGATATTTGGGAAGGAAGGGGCTCTGTGTTGCTCAAGCAACAGAACCTGGCTCTGGTTAATTAAGCAATAAAGGTGTTTGGTCAAAAGTTATTGGAGGGGTTTTGGAATCATCTGGCCTCCCAATGGGGCCCAGATAGGAGAAGTTGGGGTCTTCCCAGGCAGGGGAACTGGGGAAGGGACAGGCCAGAGGAATGTTCACTCTGGGCTGTTTCTGGTGTCCCCCTTGCAAGGCAGCTGCCCAGCCAGTGATGGACATTCTTCCTCTGCTCTGTCCTCTTTCTTCCCCCTCTGTTCCTGGCGTCTTCCTCTGCCCTAACTCACTTTCGTCCCTGCCTGCCTCCCCCTTATGTAACTGTCCCCTGTCCCAGGGGCTCTTATGTAACCAAGTCACCTCGGGCTCCCATCCCCACCTCACAGCTCCCACCTCGGCCTCGCCTGTCAGGTACAATCCTTCACAGTTGGCTGGGCCAAGCCCTCAAGAGGAATGTGGGGAGAGGGAGCGGGTGAGAGGGAGGGAGGGGCCCTCCTCACTCCATCGGGGGCTGGAGGAGCCTCCCTGGCAGGCAGGAGCTCTGGAGGGGCCGGTTCTGCAGGGGAAGCCCTGGCCCATGGCCTGCTGTCAGGAGACTCAAGTGGGCTTTCTGTGCCTCAACTCCCACCTCTATAAAGTGAGGCTAGAGATGTGGTTAATGCTACTGAATTGTACACTTGAAATTTACTATGAGAATAGATCTCAAGTTGTTTTACCACACACCCCCAAGAAGAAATGGTAACTGCAAGGTGATATGTAAGGTGATAGAGTGTTAATTTGCTTCATTATGGTAATCGTTTCACAGTGTATACATACATCAAGTCGTCATGTTATATGCCTCAAATGCAATTTTCTTTGCCAACTGTACCTCAAAAAAGCTGGGGAAATTTTTTGATAAAGCTAAATGTGGATATAGTTTGCTTCCTAAGATGTCCACAGGATCAGAAAACTGTATGTGTGTATGTATGCATCTATAGCAGTTCAGTTCAGTTCAGTCACTCAGTCATGCCTGACTCTTTGCAATCCCATGGGCTGCAGCACGCCAGGCTTCCCTGTCCATCACCAACTCCAAGAGATGCTCAAACTCATGTCCATCAGGTCAGTGATGCCATCCAACCATCTCATCTTCCATTGTCCCCTTCTCCTCCTGCCTTCAGTCTTTCCCAGCATGAGGGTCTTTTCCAATGAGTCAATTCTTTGCATCAGGTGGCCCAAGTATTGGAGCTTCAGCTTCAGCATCATTCCTTCCAGTGAATATTCTGGCAGGACTGATTTCCTTTAGGATTGAGTGGTTTGACCTGAGAAATCCGTGTGTGTGTGTGTGTGTGTGTGTGTGTGTGTGTGTGATTTGTGCCCTCCAAGAGTCTGATTACAGAACTTACACAGGACTGGGGAAACAGACTCTTGGAGGGCACAAACAAAATCTTGTGCCCACTAGGACCCAGGAGAAAGGAGCAGTGACCCCACAAGAGACTGACCCGGACATGCCAGGAGTCTACAGCGGAGCATTGACAGTGGCCTGCTACAGCATCAGGGGCACTAAATACTTCAAATCCTTTTGAAGGAGGTCACCATTATCTTCATTACCCCTACCATACTTTGGTCTCAGGTCAAACAAGAGGGAAGGAACACAACCCGGTCCATCAACAGAAAATTGGATTAAGGATTTACTGAAAAACCCCTCCTCCAAGGTAAGGAGCAGTGGCTGCGCTTTGCTGGAGCAGCCTTGAAGAGATACCCCACGTCCAGGGTAAGACAAACCCAAGTAAGACAGTAGGTGTTGCGAGAGGGCATCAGAGGGCAGACACACTGAAACCATAATCACAGAAAACTAGCCAATCTGATTACACGGACCAGAGCCTTGTCTAACTCAATGAAACTAAGCCATGCCGTGTGGGGCCACCCAAGACGGATGGGTCATGGTGGAGAGGCCTGACAGATTGTGATCCACTGGAGAAGGGAATGGCAAACCACTTCAGTATTCTTGCCTTGAGAACCCCATGAACAGTATGAAAAGGCAAAATGATAGGATACTGAAAGAGGAACTCCCCAGGTTGATAGGTGCCCCATATGCTACTGGAGATCAGTGAAAGAATGAAGGGATGGAGCCAAAGCAAAAACAATACCCAGCTGTGGATGTGACTGGTGATAGAAGCAAGGCCCGATGCTGTAAAGAGCAATATTGCATAGGAACCTGGAATGTCAGGTCCATGAATCAAGGCAAATTGGAAATGGTCAAACAGGAGATGGCAAGAGTGAATACTGACATTCTAGGAATCAGCAAACTAAAGTGGACTGGAATGGGTGAATTTAACTCAGATGACCATTATATCTACTACTGCGGGCAGGAATCCCTTAGAAGAAATGGAGTAGCCATCATGGTCAACAAAAGAGTCTGAAATGCAGTACTTGGATGCAGTCTCAAAAATGACAGAATGATCTCTGTTTGTTTCCAAGGCAAACCATTCAATATCACAGTAACCCAAGCCTATGCCCCAACCAGTAACACTGAAGAAGCTGAAGTTGAACAGTTCTATGAAGATCTATAAGACCTTTTAGAACTAACACCCAAAAAAGATGTCCTTTTCATTATAGGGGACTGGAATGCAAAAGTAGGAAGTCAAGAAACACCTGGAGTAACAGGCAAATTTGGCCTTGGAGTACAGAATGAAGCAGGGTAAAGGCTAATAGAGTTTTGCCAAGAGAATGCACTGGTCATAGCAAATACCTTCTTCCAACAACACAAGAGAAGACTCTACATGTGGACATCACCAAATGGTCAACATCAAAATCAGATTGATTATATTCTTTGCAGCCAAAGATGGAGAAGCTCTATACAGTCAACGAAAACAAGACCGGGAGCTGACTGTGGCTCAGATCATAAACTCCTTATTACCGAATTCAGACTTAAATTGAAGAAAGTAGGGAAAACCACTAGACCATTCAGGTATGACCTAAATCAAATCCCTTATGATTATACAGTGGAAGTGAGAAATAGATTTAAGGGTCTAGATCTGATAGATAGAGTGCCTGATGAACTATGGAATGAGGTTCGTGACACTGTACAGGAGACAGGGATCAAGACCATCTCCATGGAAAAGAAATGAAAAAAAGCAAAATGGCTGTCTGGCGGGAGGGGCCGGGGGGGCGCTTACAAATAGCTATGAAAAGAAGAAAAGTGAAAAGCAAAGGAGGAAAGGAAAGATATAAGCATCTGAATGCAGAGTTCCAAAGAATAGCAAGAAGAGATAAGAAAGCCTTCCTCAGTGATCAATGCAAAGAAATAGAGGAAAACAACAGAATGGGAAAGACTAGAGATCTCTTCAAGAAAATTAGAGATACCAAGGGAACATTTCATGCAAAGATGGGCTCAATAAAGGACAGAAATGGTATGGACCTAACAGAAGCAGAAGATATTAAGAAGAGGTGGCAAGAATACACAGAAGAACTGTACAAAAAAATCTTCATGACCCAGATAATCACGATGGTGTGATCACTCATCTAGAGCCAGACATCCTGGAATGTGAAGTCAAGTGGGACTTAGAAAACATCACTACAAACAAAGCTAGTGGAGGTGATGGAATTCCAGTTGAGCTGTTTCAAATCCTGAAAGATGATGCTGTGAAAGTGCTGCACTCAATATGCCAGCTAATTTGGAAAACTCAGCAGTGGCCACAGGACTGGAAAAGGTCAGTTTTCATTCCAATTCCAAAGAAAGACAATGCCAAAGAATGCTCAAACTACCACACAACTGCACTCATCTCACATGCTAGTAAAGTAATGCTCAAAATTCTCCAAGTGAGGCTTCAACAGTACAAGAACCAAGAAATTCTGGATGTTGAAGCTGGATTTAGAAAAGGCAGAGGAACCAGAGACCAAATTGCTAACATCCATTGGATCATCAAAAAAGCAAGAGAGTTCCAGGAAAACATCTATTTCTGCTTTATTGACTATGCCAAAGCCTTTGACTGTGTGGATCACAACAAACAGTGGAAAATTCTGAGAGAGATGGGAATACCAGACCACCTGACCTGTCTCCTGAGAAATCTATATGCAGGTCAAGAAGCAACAGTTAGAACAGCACATGGAACAACAGACTGGTTCCAAATTGGTAAAAGAGTACATCAAAGCTATATATTGTCACCCTGCTTATTTAACTTACATGCAGAGTACATCATGCAAAATGCTGAGCTGGGTGAAGCAAAAATTGGAATCAAGGTTGCTGGGAGAAATATCAATAAGCTCAAATATCCAGATGACACCACCCTCATGGCAGAAAGTGAAGAACTGAAGAGCCTCTTGATGAAAGTGAAAGAGGACAGTGAAAAACTCAACATTCAGAAAACTAAGATCCTGGCATCTGGTCCCATCACTGCATAGTAAATAGAAGGGGAAAGAATGGAAACAGTAACAGACTTTATTTTCTTGGGCTTCAAAAATCATTACAGAAGGTGATTGCAGCCATGAAATCAAAAGACACTTGCTTCTTGGAAGAAAAGCTATGACCAACCTAGACAGCATATTAAAAAGCAGAGACATTACTTTACCAACAAAGCTCTGTCTAGTCAAAGCTATGGTTTTCCAGTAGCTATGTACAGATGTAAGAGTTGGACTATAAAGAAAGCTGAGCACTGAAGAATTGATGCTTTTGAACTGTGTTGTTGGCAAAGACTCTTGAGGGTCCCTTGGACTGCAAGGAGATCCAACCAGTCCATTCTAAAGGAAATCAGCCCTGGATATTCATTGGAAGGACTGATGATGAAGCTGAAACTCCAATGCTTTGGCCACCTGATGGGAAGAACTGAGTCACTGGAAAAGACCCTGATGCTGGGAAAGATTGAAGGTGGGAGGAAAAGGAGATGACAGATGGGATGAAATGGTTGGATGGTATCACCAACTCGATGGACATGAGTTTGTGCAAGCTCCGGGAATTGGTGATGGACAGGGAAGCCTGGCATGCTGCAGTCCATGGGGTCACAAAGAGTTGGACATGACTGAATGACTGAACTGAACTGAACTGATATATATAATTAATTTAGAACATTGCCTGACACTCAATAAAATACTGAAGAACTATTTGTTTGGGGGAAGAAGGGAGAAATGGATTCTAAATAATTGTGTCTTGATCAGTAGTTCTCAAACTTTATTTCTCAGAACTCCTTTACACTCTTAAAGTCGATAGAAGAGTTCAAAGAGTTTTTGTCTAGTGAGTTTTACCTATCAGTATTTATCATATTTTTAAATTAAAGCCAAGCAGTTTTTTAAAATATTTACTCATTCATCTAAAAATAATAATAATAAATTCATTACATGTTAACACAAAATCTTACAAAAAAAAAAACCTCCTATATTTCCCCAAACAAAAAGCACTAGTGAAAAGCGTAGTGATAATATGTTTTTGAAAATCTGTTAGATCTGACTTAATAGAAGGCAGCTGAATGCCACATCTGCCACTGCATTCAGCCTATTGCAATATCACATGTCTTGAAGATGCTAGGAAATTCCACTATATACCTGTGAGAGAGTGACAATGAGAAGGACAAATAAGATCTTAGCATTATTATGAAGCTCTGGGAGTTGGTGATGGACAGGGAAGCCTGGCGTGCTGCAGTCCATGGGGTCACAAAGAGTTGGACACGACTGAGTGACTGAACTATTATGAATACCGTTTTGATCTGGCAGACCCCCGAAAGGTTCCCTGGAATTCATTTTGGGAACCGCCTGGTATATTGAGGAGAGGAAGAAAGCGGAGAAAACAGGCATATTTTCATGTCTTCTCCCAATCTGTGAAGGCTCACTGGGCACCAGCTCTGACGAGGCAATGATGCAAAGCCCTTGACAGGCATCAGCTCAGTCACTGCTCATTCAGCTTCAATCAGTGGGATCTGTTAAGATCAGAAGCCAACCTAGACACAGAGACACTAAGTGACTTTTCCAAGGTTGCACAGTGATCTGGATATTCAGTGCCCACTGTTTCTGATTCAGGAGCTCCTGCTCTGAAACTTGGAGTTCTAATGTCTCCTCCCACCTAGCTTAGGCCATTTCTGGCCAATGAAATGTAAAGGCAAGTCTATAGTTGAAAGGAGAAAGGGAGAGGGGCAGTTCTAGGAATGATCTCTTTCCTGGTTAACATGAGGCTCATAAGGAGAGCTCTCTCTTGACCACCTCTTTCCTACATTTGGAGACTACCAAGTGAAGACTTCAAGGGGCTTTGGCAACCATCTTGTGACCATGAGGTACCAACCTGAGCATGGCAGAACAGAAGGCTGAGAAGAGTCTGGGCCATTGTTGACGTTGTTGAGCTGTGAACCAACTGAGAGATCACTCATTCTAATTCACTGTTGTGTGATAACAAGAATCTCTATTGTTGAGGCCATTTTTTATTCTGTATTAATACTTGAATACTGCCTAACTGACAGCTTTAGGGGCATTTGGAGAATGTCCCCATGTTGACCTCACAGGGAACCAGAGGGGCCGTGATGAGACTATTCCAAGTAATCTGTGGACCAACAACAAGGACCTGCAGGAGCCGATGCAGGAAAGAAAGAGCAGGTGGCTGCCATATGGTGATGGCAGCTGATATCCTGGTTTGTGGATACCTGTAAGGCACCCTGATAGGGACTCCAGAAATAACTGAGAAGCACTTTGCAAGACTGACCGAATCTCCTAAAACACAATGAACAGTATAAGTTACACTGAGATAAGAAAGAGTGTGATGATCGATTAGTGATGTCTGTCACGGGCACAAACCCACAGAATGATGCATCCCGCACTCACTTGCTCCTGAATGCTCACTCCAAAAAATGCATCCAGACATGATAATGGCCCCAAAGTCCCTCATTCCCACTCTGGAGGGAAAGTCAAGTTCTGAAGTCTCTGGGGAAGCTGAGCCCCAAAGCAAGGGCTCCCAGGACTCCATTAATTTGAGGTACTCCCACATGCTTTGGACTAACCACCTCTCTCTCACACTCTAGTGAGACAGCCTGCCTCCTCTGCTCACTGGAGCCCCTGAGGTAGGATCCACCTTGCGTCCATCTGTGAATCACAATAGGATCAGGTACAGAGCCCAGCACTAAGTTAGCAGACACCCACGGAAAGTGGTAGTGATCCAACAAGGTCTGATATTCAGGTGTCCCCTGACCACCTGTGATGTATCTGCATCGACATCATTCAAATTCACTTCTTCATGGAGTTTACTGATGTTTCCAGAATTCCCACCCATGAGGCAGTGCAGTGGATGGGAAGAGCACGTGCAGCTAAGTTCACATCCTGCCTCTGCTCACATACCAGCCATAAGACCCCGGAGAAGTCATTCAACCTTTCCAAGACTCAGTGCCATCACAGCAAGACACCAATATCTACCTCAGAAATTTCCTTCATTAGAGCTAGTTGATCCACAGACGTAGACGCGGTGACTCCAGAACCCTGAGCAGCACCTTCCTTGGGAAAATTGTTGGAGATTGCGAGTAAATGACACAAAGACAAGACACACACAAGAGACAGACACCACTCTGGCCAGAGGAAAAGGAACTGCGCGAGCAAGCAAGCTTGCGGTTTACTTTTATATCGCCCCCCTGGGCAGAATTCCAGACTGTATGACTAAGCCTTTTCAGTATAGCTATGTGCATAAATGTTATCGTACAGCAAAAGGGAGTGAAATTTCTGCTTACTGCAGAGTCTGTCCAGAGCCCTTTCTTTCTTCTCATCACAAGAAGGGAATGTTCCCTCGTTTGCAAGGGACCATTAGACTCAAGGCTATGTCCAGACTCCTTGGCAGAATGCCTCGTTTGCAAGCACGTTCAGCCCGAGCAAAGAGCCCCGTTTGCAGGCACATCTCCACTTTCCCTATTGTGGCTGCATTAACCCTTCAGAAAATGATCTATTTAGTAGAGAAAAGAGGTTATTTATGGGTTTGGGTGCAGAATAGACGTACCTCCAAGGGGAAAGCAAGGCTGGAATTTATTCATTTAGTCAACGAATATCTAGTGAACAATGCCCTGTACTGGGCATGGGATACAATGCCCAGGGGTGAACAATGGACATCATTCCTGTTTCCTTTGCGCTTAGAGCCTCTGGTCACATGACGTTATTGAAATTTAAATTAATTAGAAATATGTAAAACTGAAAGTTGAGTTTTACAGTCATACCGGTCACATATAATGTGCTCAATGGCCACATGTGCCCGGTGGTACCATACCAGACAGCACAGGTAGAGAGCACTCCCATCACTGTAGAAAGTTCTTATTGGAAAGCGCTGAGATACAGCCTAGTAGGCAGACAGACACTAAAAAAAGAGCCATACCAATACCTAATCATGCACCAAGACATTTGTCAGTAGAAAAGTCACAGGCAATGCCCTGGCCATTTTTCAGTTGAGAAATAGAGCCTGGCAAGCAATTAGCTCAAAGTGGTCTGAGCATCTGAGAGCCTGATGTAGCTCTCAGCACCTCCTAGAGCTGTTCTCTTTGGGGCTGGAGCCCAGGGAAGCCCTCCAGGGACATGAGGCTTGTCTAGGATGATATCTGACTTTGCAGCAAATGACACAAGTTTAGCCACTAGTTGAGAGGAAGGGGGTAGGTGGAATCCTAGCTCTGCCAACTATATAACTGTGGGAGGTAATTAACACCTTGGGCCTCAGTGCCTCCATTTATAAAATGGGTAAATAACAGTATCTGGCATAGAGAGTTGCTGGGAGGATTGAGTACTCTAAAGAATAGAAAGCACTTAGAAGAGCTCCTGGCTCACAGTGATGATGGGTCACTGGGACCTTTGAACCTTTATGGGGGGATGCACCCGCCTCTCAACAACCACCTTCATTTTCACCCTTTACTTCTCAAAGCATCATCACTCAAAGCTAAACTGATCATCACGGTCAGATCCCTCTGTAAAATGAGCCAGGAAGGGGAATATAACCGTAATGGTAATATTAACCAACTCACACTAACAGCTTTCCAGGCCGGGCTCAGTGTGGAGCCCTTTTTTCTTACGTGTGGTGGTGTTTTTTTCTTGGCCACTGGGCAAGTCTTGTGGGATTTTAGTTCCCTGACCAGTGATGGAACCTGGGTCTTTGACAGTAGTCATGCCAAGTCCTAAACACTGGGCCACCAAGGAATTCCCTGTAATATGTGTTTAATCTTCACAACAACACCAATAGGTATGCATTGCTAAAATTATCCTCCATTTTGCATATGAGGAAGTTGAAACTTACAAACCTGAATTTCCCCATCTTTACAGAGGGAAAGAGGGACTTCCCAGGTGGTGCTAGTGGTAAAGAATCCGCTTGCCAATTCAGGAGACATCAGAGATGCAGGTTCGATCACTAGGTCGGGAAGATTCCCTGGAGGAGGGCATGGCAACCCACTCCAGTGTTCTCACCTGGAGGATCCCATGGACAGAGGAGCCTGGTGGGCTACAGTCCATGGGGTGGGAAAGAGACAGGACTGAAGGGATTTAGTATGCAGGCAGAGGGAAAGAAAAGCATCTTGGTGTCAGTTCCACTACATACCACCAGGTGGCAGTGCCCACCCATTTTCAGTTCCACTGTCGGGGGACCACTGAGGAGGGGTTTGTCTCACAAACATTTAAAGATGGCCTACAGCGTATGGAAGAATTGATGCGTTTGAACTGTGGTGTTGGAGAAGACTCTTGAGAGTCCCTTGGACTGCAAGGAAATCCAACCAGTCCATTCTGAAGGGATTTCTTTGGAAGGAATTGATGCTAAAGCTGAAGCTCCAGTACTTTGGTCACCTCATGCGAAGAGTTGACTCATTGGAAAAGACTCTGATGCTGGGAGGGATTGAGGGATAAGGGGACGACAGAGGATGAGATGGCTGGAAGGCATCACCAACTCGATGGACGTGAGTCTGAGTGAACTCCGGGAGTTGGTGATGGACAGGGAGGCCTGGCATGCTGCGATTCATGGGGTCGCAAAGAGTCAGACACAACTGAGCAACTGAACTGAACTGAACAGCATACCAGGCACTGATCCAGGCTCTGAGAATACGTCTGCCAATGAAACAGGGAACGTTTTCAGTTTTCATGCTTCTTCTCCATTTTTTCCTTAAAATTAATATAAGGTATTTGGAGAGAGGCCTACCCAAAGATATGTGGCCTGCCTGGGAGAAAATAGTTTTGGCCGGGCAAGAGACTCGCAGGAAGGTGTGAGAATATCAGAAAGTTCCACGATCCCCAAAGATCAGGGCCTGCAGCTTGGCCCAGAAGGAAGTGCTACTCTACAACCCATCTTGCTTGCCTCTCCACAACCCCCTTTCCCCACACAGCGAGGTAGGGGAACTGGAGTCATCTCTCCGTCATGTAGGGCTGGGATGGGGTGAGGGGTCTTATCCATACCACAGTGGGGTCCTCAAAGTTCTGGGGAGGGGGGGATTGCGGAGAGACGACTGGGAAAATCCGGCCTGAAGCTGGAGTGCAGCCCCCAGGCAGGGTCGAGGCAATGCCGACCTCAGATAGCCCAGGTGGTCTAGGAGCCACATTCAGTGTTGAGGTACGTGTGGCCCAGACCCTTTCCGTAAGGAGCGTCTCACAGTTGCGCTGTGGGCGGGTGAGCAGCCTGAGCTCTGAGTGTCGGCTGAGCGCCAGACTAGTGGCCCCAGGCCCCCAAGTGTGTGCTCGAGGCGATCGTGGAAGTGTGCGCATGCGTGTGAGTGATGAGGGTGGTAGCAGTGGTGGGATCCTGCGTATGGATCCATGTGAGGGGTGAGTGGGCGTGTGAATATGCTTGCGGTAGACATATGAGTATGTTTGGGGTGGCCAAGAACACGGATGTGGGGCTCACGGTGCATAAAGGGACAAAGGCACATGGCCGGAGGTGGCAGGATTGGAGTGTGCCCAGGCGGGAGGGGCTGCCTGGCTGAAGTTAGGGTGTTAGTGATTCTGGAACAGTCTCAGCAGAATCCTCTCTGCACCCTGGATCCGGCACTGGTATATTGTGGGGAAGTAACTGTTTAGAACTCAAGATTGAGAAAGGAGTCCAACAGGGCTGTCTGCTGGCACCCTGTTTGTTTGATCTATCCGCGGAGCCCATCATGAGAAATGCCAGGCTGGATAAGGTACAAGCTGGAATCGATAGGCGGGAGAAACCAACAGCTTTAGGTATGAGGATGATACCACTCTAATGGCAGAAAGTGAAGAGGAACTAGATAGAGTCTCTTGAGGGTGAAGAGGGAGAGTGAAAGAGTCAGTTTAACACTAAATATTACAGAAAACTAAGATCATGGCATCAGGCCCCATTACTTCACGGCAAATAGAAGGGGAAAAGGTGGAAGTGGTGACAGATTTCTTCTTCTTGGGCTCCAAAATCACTGTGGATGGTGACTGCAGCCATGAAATCAGAATATGATTACTTCTTGGCAGGAAAGCTGTGACAAACTTAGACGGTATGTTGAAAAGTAGAAACACTACTCTGCCGACAAAGGTCGTATAGTCAAGGCTATGGTCTTCTTAATGGCCGGGTACTCTTGTGAGAGCTGGACCGGAAAGAAAGCAGAACGCCAAAGAACTGATGCCTTCGAAATGGGGTGCTGGAGAAGACTTCTGAAAGTTCCTTGGACAGCAAGATCAAACCAGTCAATCTTAAGGGAAATCAACCCTGAACACTCGTTGGAAAGACTGATGCCGAAGCTGAAGCTCCAGTAGTTTGGTCACCTGATGCGAACAGTGGACTCACTGGAAAAGTCCCTGATGCTGGAGAAGATTGAAGGCGAAGAAGAGGGCGTCAGAGGATGAGATGGCTGGAAGGCAACACCGATGCAATGGATATGAACTTGGGCAAACTCAAGGAGATGGTGAGGGACAGGGAGGAGGGAGGCCTGACGTGCTGCAGTCCAGGGGGTTGCAAAGAGTCGGACACGACAGGGCGACAGAACAACAGCTGTTTAGGAACCCACAGTTTAGAAAACCCCTCTATGTGTGTGTTTCTGCAAGTGGATCAACGGAGGAAAATGTCCAGCACGTCCAGAGTGATTTTGGACGCACTGTGGATGTGAGGGTGGTGGTCCCTAAATGCGGACACTGGAGGGGGCTCGCCTCGGCGCTGCAAGTGGGGAGCAAGGAGCGTGCGCCGGGTTCCGCTTGGAACAATCAGCCCTGGCCGGGACGGGGGCGGGGTTCGGAGCTCCGGGGGCGGGGCCTCAGGGGGCGGGGCCGCGGCGGCTGCAGCAGCGCGGGCCGGGCCAGGGGGCGCCTCGCGCGGCTGCGGCTAGCGAGTGCGATGCAGTGAGGCCGGACGGGCGGGCGGGCGGGCGGGCGGGATCGCTGGGCTGGGGCCACGGCGGCGCTGCAGAGATGTGACTCGGGCCGAGGGCCAGCGGGAGCGTCGGCGCTGCGGGGCCGCGGGGGTCGGTGAGTGCCAGCCGCGCCGGGAGGGTGGAGGGCGCTGCGGCGACCCCAGAAACTTTTCCCCGGGTGCACTTGTGAGCGTTGGGATGTGGTCTGCTTCTCGGGCTTTTCTGAGTTCCTCCTCTTCCCCAAGGGGTTAGTCTGCTGGGGGAGTTGGGGTTTCCGGGCTGGAGGACCACAGTTTGGCGGCAGAGAGGAGCCCGCAGACCGCGGGGCAGGGGGCGGAGAAGGTTGGGACCTTAATGGGGCGGGGGCGGTGTTCCCGGACCAGACGGAGATCAAAGTCTCAGAGGAGGGTCTGGAGGCGATCGCAGATCAGGCAAAGGGCTGCTGGAACTGTAAGGGACTTCAGGCGTGCCCGAGTGACTCGTGTGAGGGCAGCCGCGGGCAGGTCTGGGGGCTGCGTGGCAGGCGCGGGGCCTGACCACAGACAGAGCAGGCGGAGCCGGGGGCACAAGGGGAAAGCTTTGGAGGTGAGCTGCGGCACCTGCCGTAGGGACTGGGGGTCGCGGCTACGCACTACGGGACAAGGAAGGGACACTGCGGGCGAAAAGAGGCAGAGCTGGGACCTGGAGCTGGGGTACAAGTGAGGGGCGACTGCATACAATGGCGGGGGGCTTAGCGTTTCTGTTCCTGCCAGGCTAGAGGCGATGATCAGCCCTGTGCTGCGTCCGCACCCTTTGGGGGACACAGGCTTCCAGTCCCAAGCATCCCGGGACCCCTACCGCCCGCACCCGCCTCGGCCGGAGGGCTGGTTAACTGGGCAGGGAGGGAGGGGGTACCGTTGCCACCGAGGACGGGTCCAGCGCAGCCCTTGGGTTCATTCCCCGGCTATGTCACTCCCAGGCCTAGCCAATCGCCCTCCCACCCCTCAACGCAACTTGTCCCCAGTTCGCTAAGGGGGCGGCTCCTTGGAGAGCGGACAAAGGCCCCTGGAGTGTGGCGGGCAGCGGCGTCCCCGCCTGGGGCCCCGGGCCACGCGCCACATTGGCTGCCCAACTGCGCCAGTATGGGGGGTGGGGGGGACCTGAACTGAGCCCAGGAGGAACTAGGGGTCCTCGCAAAGAGGCGAGAAGTGGGGGAGGGGCTTGGCACAAAAGCTTTGGAACTTCTGCCGAGGAACCTTGATTCATAAGTTTCCCCAGGGATGGAGGCTTTCTGGAGGACTCAAGACGTCGAGTTAAACTGCATGCAAATAGGATGTAAATAGAATGCAAATCGGTATCTGTGGGTTGGGAGCCCTCCACCCGGCCAGTTTTGTATCTGGACTGTGGAGTAAACTGTTTCCTATCTGTTCCTGCTCTGTCTGAAAAGGGGTCAACTGAGTTGGGAAGGGAAAAATGGAAGTGGGAAGGAGTCGCCATTTAGGGCACAGGCAATGAGACAAGCAGTCTTGTTAGAAGCTTAAAATCTTGATCGGTTAATGTATTATTTCAGTAAATGTGCCAGCTACACAATTGGCAGATAAGCCCCTGCTCTCAGAGCACTGGGGAGTTGGGCGAACACTAAATAAGTAAATAAATAGTAAGTGGATAGAACTTCCATTTGGGATAAGTGCTGCCAGGAAAATAAACCAGGGTGATGTAAAATAAAGTGACGAGAGTTCTGCGCAGTGACATTTTAGTGGAGCTTTGCAAGATAGGGCCGCCCCCCCCACCCCCGCCACTGGCAGATGTTGGGGGGAAGACTGAACCAGGCAGAGGGCACTGCAAGTGCAAAGGCTGGGAGGTGGGAATGAGCTTAGAGAAACTGAACAAAGGCCATTGTGGCTGGAGCTCGTAGGCAGATGTTGAGAGTGGGGGTCTGAAAGGGGATGACAGGACCAGCCAAACCGCGATCTGGGGGGCCATGGAAAGGAGCTTAGGTTTTATTCTCCTAAATGAATCCTTGGAGGGAGGGTTTGGAGTAGAAAGCCACGAGATCTGATTTTTAAAAGCTCCCCTGACCTCAACAAGGAGAGGAAAAGCAGCTCCCCTTTCATTCTGCCTCTGGGGATGGCGAGGCGCCGGGAGCCTCCAAAGTGGACCTGTGGGGACTGCTTTGAATGAGCCTACGCCAGGGATGGGTCAGGTTTTAAAACCCACTTCTCACTTTTAGGCAGTTTCTGTCTACCCTAAGCAGCCCCCACCCAGAGCCCTTGGCTCCATACGCACTTCCACGCAAGAGCTTCCTGGGGGTTCTGAGTTAGTCACATTTTCTTCTCGGAATTACAGCCTGAGAGGAACCATCCACCCTGGAACGGGCAGCCAAGGATGCAATTTGCATTTAAATGATTGCTTTTATTTACAGGATTGGAGCTGCTTTGCATATTCATGGATCACGGAGCCTGTGTTCTGACAACCCTGTTTACTAACGTGTGAGGGTTATTAAATTCAAGGGCCCCCAGATAGTCTGGTGGTCTGGATGGTGCTGGGAACTAAAGATTATGAGATGGTATAACTTGGAAAAGAGATCAAAGGGTAAGATTGCAGGTCTGGGAAAGAGTTTTAATTAATGTCAGGAAACCTTGCAACAGTTTAATCCTTCGGGAGCAGGAAATGCACCAGCGGCTCTAAAGGGAGTGAGCAAGGACAGAGTGTGGTGTTGGGGTGCGTGGGGAGACAGGCTCCGCAGCCTCATCCTGGCCGTCTGCTGAACATGGGGGAGTCCAACTGGGGTGCAGCAGCCTTGAGGTCAGGAGTCCGGAGCAGTGGGTTCTAGTCCCAGCTCATCCGTCACTTCCAGGAAGCCTCTGGCCAAGTCGCCTTACCACTTCCTATTCCCAACAGGACACTGAGAATTGTCTTTGTTTTTGTAACAAGTCAGGACCCAGAGCTCCCTCTCTGCCAGGCACCGGGCTGAGTACTTTCTAAGTACGTTTCACGTCGGCTTTGAGAAAGCGGCACTATTACTATCTTTGTTTTACAAAGAGACTGAAGGTCAGAGAGGTTAAGTGATGGCCTGTGTCACTCGGTTCTGTCTGACTTCCTCCAGCTGAGGTCTTCCACTCTTGAGGACATAGATGGGAGTGTAAATTCTGTGCCAGGTATTCATTAGTACTTTAGACATGCCCAGGGCTAGGTAAGGCCCTCCAGCCCTGCTTAGTTTTTCTTTCCCGTCCATGCTCCAGCACCTCCTCCCCACTTCTTTAGAGAAGGTGGGTTAAAGGTGCCTCTGCTGGCAGTAGCCAAGGGGAAGCGGGTCAGAATGGCATGTTCCAGAGCTGTTTCGTACGTCTTGTATCTCCTGTCATCTGGGTGGGTGGGAAGGTGAGGACGCTGGTTCCCAGGAGAATGGCTGGTGTCTGGTTTCTGGGTGTCTACCTCTGACTCCACAGCAGGGGCACCTGGTTTTAGGGCATGCAGACTGGCCTCTGGTCCTCCAGTGCCTGGTTCCCCTCTGGAAAACCACCTGTGCAGTCAGGCCACCATTTAGAGCACCTGCTGTGGGAATCGGGAGAGTTTGGGAGTTTTCAAAGCAGATCACATGAGTTTGAGTAGGCTCCGGGACTTGGTGATGGACAGGGAAGCCTGGCGTGCTGCAGCACAGGGTCGCAAAGAGTCGGACACGACTGAGTGACTGAACTGAACTGAACTGAAGGTAGACCACCCCAAAGGCTTCTCCCCTTCACACCCCCTCAGGGACTTCTTTTCTGGGTGTGTGATGGTGGAGGCTGGAAACCGATGGTGGAGGCTGGAAACCATTGGTGGACCAACACTTGGATGAGCCTATTTCAGTCCCATCTCCATGGCAAATGCCCCTCCTGGAAAAGGAAAGTCAGAAAAGTTCATAACCTCAGGGCATTTGCCAGTCTGTTATTTATTTAAGACCCTTTATAAGTGCTTCAGTTCAGTTCAGTCACTCAGTTGTGTTTGACTCTTTGCAACCCCATGAACCACAGCACACCAGGCTATGGTCCTAAACCCTACTTATTATTTTAATCCTCACAAGAACCCCGCAAGTCGGGTGTTATCACTCCCATTTTGCAGATGAAGAAACTGAGGCAAGTAAGGTTAAGTCTGCTGTCCCAGGTCACAAGGTTCTAGCAAATGCCAGGGGCAGAATCGGAAACCCAAAGTTCATGCTGCTTGGTGAGGATCAAGGCTGGGAGAACCAGCCGGGCTTGTGGCCTGCAGGCAGGCAGCAGCACTGTCCTCGCACAAGGAATCTTGCCTGCATTCTTTCCAGCCTCTGCAGGCCCCAGCTTGTGAGAAATGGAGCGTGCTGCTCCACCACCTGCCGGCAGCTTCTGGCCCCTCTGTGGGGAGAGAGAGCGTGTGTGCGCGTGCGTGTGCGACGCAGTGTATTTAAGAGCATCTGAATGAGTCACATTTCTGGGAGCCTGGCCGGCAGCAAAGTAATTAGTATGTGAGCCGAGTCTTGCACATTCGTCACTTTATTCATGACTCCTTTTGAGGAGCTGCATGCCTACATCCCACGGGTTTGTTGCCATATATTCATCCCGCCCCAGTCAGCCTTGCCCTGGGGCTGACTCCAAACCTCTAATCAGGTTTTGTGCAGTTTGGGGATCCTGGAGAGCTCCCTACTTGGCAGGGGGAGGCCTCAGGTGGCTGATGGGGCTGGGGCTTACCTGACAGTGGGTGCAATGGAGCCTGAGTGGGGTCTGGGGCAGTGGTAGGAAGGCAGAAGGTGCAAGGCCATGGTTCTGGCTCCCCAGCTGCATATGTTCGTGCTTCTCAAACCTCAGTGCACGCAAGCATCTGAGCACACCTGGAGCTTATCCGAGGGCTGTGGAAACACAGGTGGCCAGGCCCACTCTGGAGAGTCTGCATTTCTTACAAGCTCCCAGGCAATGCTGCTGCCATTGCCAGTCTGAGGACCAAACTTTGACTTAAGTCTCAGTCCCCTCCTCTATAAGATGACCGTGAGAGCATCTTCCTGCCCTGTGGCATGAGGGTTGGAGACCATATTTAATCAGTTCATTCATTCAGCAGCTGGGCCGTGAGCACTGCCCGTGTGCCAGGTGCTGGGGAATCGATGCAGAACAAGACAGACAGGAGCCTGGGTGTGGGGGAGACAGACCAAAAGAGTAATAAAATAAAACAATAGAAAATTGTGGTACCTGTTACAAAGATAAAGATCAGGAGTATTGGTATAGAAAAGGGGCAAAAGGAACCTAATTTAGATAGACTGGCTAGCAAAGGGCTCAGCCGGTGACATTTCCAGAGCCCTGGTTTGTCTGAAGAGCCCAGTAACAATAGTACATTTGTCTCCTGATTCCACGACTTTCTAGCTGTATAGCTTGTCCTAGCTTGGACAAGCCAACTGGCCTCTGTTTTATTTCCTGTAAAATGCAGATAGTGATACCACTTGCCTCATGGTGTCATTGTCCAGATGATTAGGTGTTAATGTATGTGAAGTGCATAGCAGAGGGCCTAGAGCATAGTAAGCACTGGGAGAGTTAATAGTCATTATTATGTTCACGATGGCAGTAATAGAGAACTCCACAGGGCAAGTCTGAATCCCCCAGAAAGCCCAAATGAGCTGGACTCTGCTTCATTCTGTGAGGTGGTATAGCCCTCCTTCCGATCATCCCAGAGTTCTGAGGAACAATGACTGTCACCTCGTGGGCATCCCTTGCAGTGATAATGACCTACTTGGGACAACTGAACCCTTCCAAAGACCCTGCTGCCTAGATGTTGATTAGTGAGGACTTCCTGGAAGAACAGGACCACATCCTGTGGGATACATCATAGAACGTCTTTGTTAATAAGTTATATAAACCCATCTCAAAATGGCTTAGTCCACAAAAAGAGAAGTTAATTGACTGCTGGAGGTGCAAAGACCAGGGTATCTGGCTTCAGGCATAACTGAATCCAGCCTTGCAGTGTACTGGGACTCCTGTCCATCCTGTGACAATTTCCTGTGAGCTAGCTTTCCTCTCAGGCAGGTTCTTTCCCTGTGATGGTAAATATGCCCTCTCCAGCTCCAGGTTTATATCCTTTTAGCTTGTTGTTGTTCATTTGCTCAGCTGTGTCCAACTCTTTGCAACCCCGTGGACTATAGCATGCCTGGCCTCCCTCTCCTTCACTGTCTCCTGGAGTTCGCCGAAGTTCATGTCCCATTTTGTCAGTGATGCCATCCAACCATTTCATCCTCTGCTGCCCGCTTCTCCTTTTGCCTTCCTTTCAGCTTATTAACCCCAGTAACAGGAGAAAACCTCTTTCCAGTTAATTCTAGCAAAACTCCTAAGAGTGATTCTCATGGGTCTGGTTGAGGCCAAGTGCCTATCCCTAAGCCAATCAGTGCGGCCAAAGGGTGGGATAAGTGCTTCAATTGGCCAGGCTGGGTCTGGGGCTCACAGCTGAAGGGGGCTCTCCAGAGGAAGATCAGGAGCTCTTTTCAGAACTGGAGGAAGGAGAGGTTTCCACCCTCAGGAATGAAAACAGAAAGCAAGAGTGTATCTATTTTCCCATGTCAGAAAGGAGTGGGAGCTAGAGACGGGGACCACAGCCAAAAGAACCCACACAATTTCAGAAGCTTGGTTTCCATCTTTATATTTTCTTCACATTGGTTTCCTGTTGTTGTTGGAAGGTCAGTCAGGAAGAGAGACGAGCCGGCAGAACTGAGGGATGAACCGGCAGAACCAAGTTCCAACTTGTAGGCAGGTCTGAAGAGAGGAGATTCCTCCAAGAGAGTGAGTGGAGGCAGCTAAAGAAAGTCTAGTTCTTGCAAGGAAAGGACCTGGGATGCAGGCATGAGGTTGAGAGACCTGGCTGGTTTCCTGGCTTCTTCTTCAAGTCTGTTCTCAAGCATATAAACCAGGCTTTCTCATCCTCAGCACTGCTGACATGTGGGGCCAGATCACTCTGGTGATCTTAGTGTTGAGGGCCATCTCAGGCATGTTGTTCAGTCACTCAGTCGTGTCCAACTCTTTGTGACCACATGGACTGCAGCACACCAGGCTTCCCTGCCCTTCACCATCTCCCGGAGTTTGCTCAAACTCATGTCCATTGAGTTGATGATGCTACCCAACCATCTCATTCTCTGTCATCCCCTTCTCCTCCTACCTTCAGTCTTTCCCAACATCAGGGTCTTTTCCGATGAGCCAGCTCTTCGTATCAGGTGGCCAAAGTATTGGAGCTTCAGCTTCAGCATCAGTCCTTCCAATGAATATTCAGGGTTGATTTCCTTTAGAATTGACTGGTTTGATCTCCTTGCAGTCCAAAGGACTCTAAAGAGTCTTCCCAGCACAGGCTGCTTAGCGGCTACCCTGGACTCTACCTGCTAGAGGCCAGTTGCACTTCCCTCCCCAGTTGTGACAAGCAGAACTGTCCCTAGATATGCCCCAGTGTTCCCTGGGATCACAATCACCCTGGTTGAGAACCACTGGCCTGGAGGTGTGTGGGGAGAGTTGGGGAGAGGGCTGTGGTCAAGACTCCAGAAGCACCTTCCTCCCTGTCTCCTCCCAGCCGTCCTGGGGACTGTTGGCCACTGTGTGAACTAGAAAGTCTGCATGGGGTGTGTTCTGTTGTCACTTGCTGAGAAGTCTCTTAATCGCATTTGCCATTGATGAGAAGTCTAGACGAAATCCACTATACTGTGTCAGGGGCCAATGGCATTTTGTTCCAGCGTATCCAGTTCTAAATTTTTTTTTTTTTTCTGGGCTTGTTGGTTCTTAAATTTTGATTCCGAGTGTGCTCTTGTGATAAGAAGCTCTGACTAGGACAGCATTTTTTTTCCAAAGGTGGTACATTGGGGTATGGCAATGGGGATGCAACATGAGTTCCGTCAACAGGTATTCCAATGTGTCGAGCTTTCTTTTGGGTCAATTTCAAGACCTTGGTGAGTCAGTTAAGTAACTTACAGGGGGTATGTAGACAAAGCTTAAATAGCTGAGGTGGCACTCTTGTGACTGACACCACACGAAGAGTGATGGGACCAGGGGCCTGATTACCAGTGTCTGAGTGCTTGTTTCAGGAGCATGTCTTGTCAGACACCCTCTGTTCCTGCCTTCCCTCATCTCTGGGCAAAGGAAGGATCACCCTGTAGCACCAGGCTCCTTCTCATTCTGTGGTATCAATAATTTATCCCAGTTGATGGCCTTGCGGCCAAGACAGGATCAGAGCTGCTCACTATATCCCATCAAGAAGCTGAGAGAGAGAAGTGATCAATACCACATTTACTTAAGAAAGCCCCAGGGATTTGCTGAACTGCCTGGGAGGTGGCTGGTTACAGCCTCACTGTGGGCGGAGCTAAGTCTGGCTTAAGATGCCCAGAAACAGCACAGCAGAGCTGGGCAGGCAGGACTTTCCCAAGGCCAGGCTCCCTCCAAAAGCAAGGACCTGGTGGCAGTGGGTAGAGGAGAGCCCTATTGAGAAGTCTCATTCCTGCAGTATCTAAGAAGCATCTACTCGGTGCTAGTTCTTCACCAGTGGTGCTCATTCTGTGATTTCCCGCCCCGCAGGGAATGTTGGCAGTGTCTAAGAAGGGGTTGTCACTGCTAGGGGAGAGGGTGTGTTTCAGGCACCTAGTTGGTGGAGGCCAGGGGTGCTGCTCCACCTCCTGCAATGCGCAGGACAGACCCCCAAACAAGGGAGGCTCAGACCCAAAGTGTCCGTTACCCCGGGGCTGAGAAACCCTGGTTTGCACTGATGAACAAGACAGTGTCCCTGTCCTCCTGCAGCTGGCGGTGAAGAACAGCAGGAAGGGAGGAGAGGAGGAAGGGACCGGAGAAACAAAGTAAACAGGCGAAAGGATAACAGATGCGATTAGACCTAAGAAATAGACGAGAGGCACTGTGGAGGGGGGAGGGGTGTGACCTTGGCCAAGGTCTGAGTGGATGACATGAGAGCTGAGACCAGTGTGCGGAGGAGCAGTTTTCCATGAAAGCGGGGGTGGGAGGGGTCTAAGCAGAGGAAGCAGGGGGTGAAGAGGAGACTCGGGTTAATAAGCCCGTCTCTGGCTGCTGGGTACAGTCCTTGGGGGTGTCCGGCAGACATCTCCAAGAGGATGGATTCTCAGGAGATATTTGTGAGAAGGGTAGGATGAGTGAGGGGAGGGGGAAAAGGCGGAACCCAGGAAGACAGTTGACACTGTTTGAGATGCTGGGAAGCTTCTAAGAGGGGGTGCTTCTAGGAGCTGAGTGTGTGACCTTGGGCAAGTGTCCCAGCCTCCTCAAGACTGTTGTCACCGGTGTGAGGACTGGCTGTGTTGGGTCCCTGGCCGAGGCTGAGTCATCGGTGAGTGCCAGCTGTTAGCACTGAGGGACCAAAACCACAATGCACGTGCTTCTCCCAGCGAGCGCTCAGCCCATGAGCATCTCTGTGAGTCTCATTTTACTCCCTTATTTTTAAAGAGGTCAGACACGGCCTCACATTCAACGGAGATGACAGGGTATTCAGAGAAAGGGGGTCTCCCTCCCACCCTCTCCTCCAGCCGCTAGCGCTGACGATTCATGGTTGTTCACTGAGCCTGGCCAAGGGGGCAGATGGGGACCAAAATCCTCACCCACTCCTGGCACCAGGCTGTGCTGCCTGGAGAAGGGGGCTGGTGGTGGGTTTGAAGGGACGTAGGGTCTCCTTAAAGAAGTCAGGAGAGTGGAAGTCTCACCGTGAATTGGTCTTCTCCCCCAAACTTTTCTGGAACCTTCGCGGCGGCATCAGAGAGAAAGATGAGAACCCACCAGGCGCTCGCCTTCCTCCTGCTCTTCGTGATTGCCTCCGGGGCCTCTGAGAACGCCAGCACGTCCCGGGGCTGCGGGCTGGACCTTCTCCCTCAGTACGTGTCCCTGTGCGACCTGGACACCATCTGGGGCATCGTGGTGGAGGCGGTGGCCGGGGCGGGTGCCCTGATCACACTGCTCCTGATGCTCATCCTGCTGGTGCGGCTGCCGTTCATCAAGGACAAGGAGAAAAAGGACCCTGTGGGCCTCCACTTCCTCTTCCTCCTGGGGACCCTAGGTCTCTTTGGGCTGACCTTCGCCTTTATCATCCGGGAGGACGAGACCATCTGCTCGGTCCGCCGGTTCCTCTGGGGCGTCCTCTTTGCGCTCTGCTTCTCCTGCCTGCTGAGCCAGGCATGGCGAGTGAGGAGGCTGGTGCGCCATGGCAAGAGCCCCTCGGGCTGGCAGCTGGTGGGCATGGCCCTGTGCCTGATGCTGGTGCAGGTCATCATCGCCATCGAGTGGCTGGTGCTGACCGTGCTTCGAGACGCGAAGCCGGCCTGTGCCTACGAGCCCATGGACTTCGCGATGGCCCTCATCTACGACATGGTACTGCTCGTGGCCGCCCTGGGGCTGGCCTTTTTCTCGCTGTGTGGAAAGTTCAAGAAGTGGAAGCAGAATGGAGTCTGCATCTTGGTCACGGCCTTCCTCTCCGTGCTCATCTGGGTGGCTTGGATGACCATGTACCTCTTCGGCAACGCCGAGCTACGACAGGGAGATGCCTGGGGCGACCCCACCTTAGCCATCACGCTGGTGGCCAGTGGCTGGGTCTTCGTCATCTTCCATGCCATCCCAGAGATCCACTGCACCATTCTGCCAGCCCCGCAGGAAAACACTCCCAACTACTTCGACACGTCACAGCCAAGGATGCGGGAGACAGCGTTTGAGGAGGACGTGCAGCTGCCTCGGACCTACATGGAGAACAAAGCCTTCTCAATGGATGAACACAATGCAGGTAAAGGGGGTACTGTCCCACTGGCTTAGGCTGTTCCTCCCAAAAGAGCTCCTTTTCCCCCACTGAGCATCACGGGCCCTGGGGGTAGTCCTGGCAAATCAGAGCCCACAAACATTGACCCTGTGCCGAAACTGGCCCCTAGAGGTTCAGCCTTATCAATTTATTTAGCGTGCGTGCCTGTGTGTTCAATCATATCTGACTTTGCAACCTCATGGACTGTAGCCCTCCAAGTTCCTCTGTCCATGTGATTCTCCACGCAAGAATACTGGAATGGGTTGCTATTTCCTTCTCCAGGGCATCTTCCTGAGCCAGGGATCAAACCTGCATCTCCTGTGTCTCCTACATTGGCAGGTGGATTCTTTATCACTGAGCCATCTGAGAAGAGACTTAATTAGCACTTTCAACTAATTTAATGTAAAAAGTCAGGTTCCTGGCCTTTTTTGAAAAGTTGGATCTGGCAATGCTGGTGCCGTTCCCAATGGCACCAGTTGTCTGCAGCTGGCTGGAAGGCCCTGTCTCTTACCCTCCCAGGTTGTGGTGGCCTTTTAGGTGGGCATCCATTTTCTCTTCACTACACTCCCCTTGAGCTTCCCTGGTGGCTCAGCTGGTAAAGAATCTGTCTGCAATGCAGGAGACCTGGGTTCGATCCCTGAGTTGGGAAGATTCCCCTGGAATAGAGCACGGCTACCCACTCCAGTATTCTGGCCTGGAGAATTCCATGGACTGTATAGTACATGGGGTTGCAAAGAGTCAGACATGACTAAGTGACTTTCACTTCCCATGGCTCCCTGTCCCAGACACTATAGCATATCAACGTCAGCTCCCTGCTTCCTGGATGTTTGAGTTTGCAGCCCGTGTGCTAGCTGGATGCAGGGGATGGCGAGAGGCAATGCTTATGCTCTCTCCTCTAGCTCTGTCTCCAGGAGTGGATGAATTTGGGCCCTGGAGTCAGAGTCTGGGTTGGGATCCTGCCCCTTCCCAGATGTAGGCTTTGTGTACTCCATAAAGCTGCTGTGAGTCCTGATGTACCAAGGGACCCCCACGGCACCTGGCTGGTTGAATGTGTATCCTGGTTGGGTTCCCCTGAAAGCAGAGCCTGAGACTTGTTACAGGCAGTTTACTTAGGAGGTCGCCCCTGCCCGGGAGAATGAGACCCGGAAGGCAGAAACGTCAGAACAAGAGCGTCGAGAGCTAGTTACCACCACGGGCAGCTGGGGCTTATTCCTGCCAGGGACACGTGTAGAACGAGCCTCAGAATTGATCCTTGGAGGACAGGAGGCTTCAGCATCTGTCCATCAACTCCTATCTCCCGCTGCCATGAGTGTCCACCAGGGCTCCCATAAATGGGATAATCAAGTTCTATTAGCTCCGCCAACAGAAAAGCAGAGATTCAGCAGGCACTTCAGGTGGAGGTGGGATCCCCAGGCGAGCCAAGAAGTAGCAGCCCAGGCCCCAGCTACCCCTGCGGGAGATGCTGGAGAAGTGTCTCTTACAGTTGTTGCTTAAAGCAAGTCGGCTGGGTTCCCAGTACTTGAGATTAATTAGAAGTGCCTTTTCTCAGTTACCTAAAGATTTATCAGGAGCTATAATAATAATAGTAGCAGTAGCAGCCGCAGTAGTAATAATTACCTGGTATAATTGTCATTTTTTGAAGACTAGCTACATGCCAAACCCTCCTCCTTAACCTGCATTATCTCATTAGTTCATCCCTCCAGCTGACGAGGTAGGGTCTGTTATCCCCATCTCACAGAGGAATAAGTAGAGACTGTAAGAGATTCAGTCTTGCCCAGTGACATAGGAGGTGGCCCCTTCCGAATGGTTGAGTCCCCTCTTCTGTGACGCTCACCCAGGTGCCTGGGCGGTGGTCTGGTCATACTGCAGAGTCAGCCTTTTCGGGTTCAGCACAGCCGCCCACCCCCACAGGCAGGGGGAAACACATCAAGCCCCCAAGTCCTCCAAGGCCCCCCACAGCCCTCTGCCCACCAAGAGGTACCCAGCTGCCTCTGCACCCTGCTCCTGCTCAGACCCCCGGGAGAATGACAGGCCTGCCCCCTGCTTGTTCCCCTTCCCCACCATGGGTAGAATCACAGTCCTGGGGTGGCCTTTATCAGAGCGGTCTCCTTCTTACTGGAAGCCCCAGACCAGCAAGCCTGTGTTTGTCAAGAGATTTGACAGGGATGAGCCACAGCTCTGGTGGGGCTGACTCCCCTGGTTGCCAGGAGAAGGGGGTCATTACAGGGAGCCCAGAGGGTCCCTCAGGGCATATGATAAGCAGAGGCCAGGCGCCTGACCAGTTCTTGGGGTCCTGGTGGAGCCACCTCTTCCCTGGCCTCTCCTGGAATAGGATCCTCTTTATCTGACACTTGCAAACTCCCCTTGGACCGTAAAGGTAACAGGAACTCCTGAAATGGTTATAGAGCTTTATACATTCACCGTGCAATTAGTCCATTGCTTTGTCAAATTCTCAAGGCCATTTGTGATCCCTAGAAGGTTAAGAATCATTTTTGTTGAACCTGATGGTCTAGTTTACTGCAGTGCAAGGAGGAGTTGGGTGCTAGAACTACCTACAAGTATTAGGGGCATCAAAAGTTAAAAATGGCTAACCTTTACAGGGTGCTTACGATGGGCAGGTTCCATTCTGAGCATTTTAGTGACTAATCTAATTTAATTCCTGCAATAACCCAGTAAGGTCCATTTTGCAGACAGGAAACAGGCATGGAGAGGCTGAACAATTTGCCTAAGAGGCAAAGCCAGGGTTTGAACCCAGGCAGCCTGGCTCCAAGCCCGCTCTGCCACAGAACTTCTCTTCTTAAAGCCCTTCAGCATCCCTCATCTCACAGGTATGTCAGAGCAACTCTGTGCCTTGAGAAGACAGGGATTATCAGTCCCATTTTACAGAACAGAAAATGGAGTCTAGGAGTGTCCGGCAACTTGTTCAGGCTCACAGTGGAGCAGGGAGAAGGAAGGTTGGTTTTCTGAATGCCCTGCATCCTTTCTTGCGAAAATGCAGTCAGTATGTCATATCCTTGTAAGATCCAGAGATCAAAGCGATTTGGGACCCATGTCAGAACCAGCAGTGCCTGGACTGGCACAGAGGGTGATGGGGCTTCAGAGGTGCCCACACACCCATCTGTTTCCTACTCTGGGTTCCAGAGCCAAGGACATTGTCCCTCATTCCCCTCTTTCTTTTCCGAAGCAAAAATAACTTTTTTATTCCTTTCTGATGACAGAAGATCAACAATAATCAGGAGTTCAGCAAGTGAAAATAATAAAAATTGCTCAAAATCCCATTGCCCAAAGGCAACTACTGCTGACTGTTTGCTCCCGTCTTGCCAGACACAGTACCCCCACCCCGCACACACATACGCACACACAAACCAGTCCAGCAGAGCGACTCTTAACCTGTCTGCACATTAGAGTCTCTTGGGCAGCTTTAAACAAATTACCAGCACCTGCCCCCTCAATCTGATTGAGTAAGTCTGTTTGGGCTCAAGTATTTTAGGCCCTCCAAGTGCTTCTAGGGTGTAACCAGGTTGAAAGCACTCGTTGTCTTAAGAGGCTGTCTGCAATGCGCTTGCTTAAATCGACAGTGTATCGTGAAGAAAGGCCTTTCCAGGTCAACAACTGCAGAGCTGTCCTTTTCACGAGACAGAGCTTTCCAGGAGGCACCATAATTTGTTTTCCTGATCTTGGTGGTGGTTTAGTTGCTAAGTCATGTCCGACTCTTGCAATCACACAGACTATAGCCTGTCAGGCTCCTCTGTCTCTGGGATTCTCCAGGCAAGCACACTGGAGTGGGTTGCCATTTCTTCCTCCAGGGGATCTTCCTGACCCAGCAATTGAACCCGGGTCTCCTGCATTGCAGGCAGATGGTTTACCAACTGAGCTATTTATGGTCTTAGCTGGTGAATATTCTGCTTGTTTGTGGCTTTCCATACAAGTTATGCTGCAATAACCCTTCTTATCCATTCATCTTTGTGTCCTTGATCAATTACCTCCTTGCAAAAAAATTCCTAGACATGCATCAGAATCTGCTACCTTTCAGTCCTGATATATACTGCCAGATCCCCCTCCCCACAGAAAGGTAGACTGATTTAGTCTCCCTGATGAATTGTATGAAAGCCCCCATCCCCACTTCTTCACCAACCTTGGATATTGTCAGACTTTTTTAATAGCCCTGTTTTACATTCTCCCAAATGTGTCTCCACCAAAATTCACGTGGGCACCAGGCAAAGTCAATTCCCTCAGAAGGCTCACAGAGAGAGAATAAATAGTCACCCTGGTTAGGATTGCCTTTGTTCGAGAAATCCTACTTTGCTGGCTGGGGAATGCCTGGGCACCCTTCCTGGCCATGGTGAGAACAGCTGTTGTCCTCTTTGGTCTGACCTCAGCCAGCTGTATTTTAGGGAACCGGGCCCTACACAGGGCCTTACCCGGGAGCTACAGCTGGCGCTGTTTCTCCTGCATTTTAACCAGCCAGCCCTTTGGGCTCTCTACCCTTGAGAGTCCAGCCCTGAGGTCAAAAGACGGGAGGAATATGCCCCAGGCTGGCCTGCGGCTCAGCCTCTGCTGCCTGTTTCCTTCCCCCAGTGGGACCCCAGATATGTAGGACTTCACCAGCCTGCTGTTTCTTAATACTTATCAACAGGCATGAGGTATGTGACAGAAGATGAAAATACACAAGGATATAGCACTTCAGATCACATTTTGGAAAGTGCTAACGAGGCGCATTAAATGTTCACCTTCCAAGAGCAGGAAGGAAAAGTGTTCTTTCCTCCATGAAGGGATTTGGGCTTTCTGATCTCATTAGGCCAAGGGCGATTTAAACTCTGCCCCTTCGCTGCCCAGTGGAAGACCTTGTGTCAGCTTTGGGGGCAGGACCCAAACTCGCCTCACTTGTAGTGAGGGCTGGCAGGAGAGGGCTGGCATTTAGCCTATGCTCTTAGATTCCTCTAGGGACTCCTTGTGGGTGAGCCCTGCTTGCCTTTCAGAGGGCTCATCTCTGGGTTAGAGTGGGCTGTCAGTTGGGGTTCTTGAAGATGCAAGTTAATTTTTTTAAAAAATCTCATCTGAAGCAATTTAAGTAAACAAAACGACAACAAAACTAATGTACTGGGGATCAGGCTTCAGAAATGGATAGATCTAGGAGGCTCAAGTGATGCCAAGATCCGGTCTCTCTCCATCTCTTGGCTCTGTTAGAATCACACCAGCTCTGAACTCATGCAGAGTCCCACTAGAGAAAAGGAATGTTTCCCAGGATGCTTGAGTATAAAATCCCAGCATTAGCTCTGACTGGACCTGATTGGCCAGGCTTAAATCCCATGCCCACCTCAAGGCCCAGGGAGGAGGCAGTTGTAGCCAGTACTCAGGGACCCAGAATGTGGGAGGGATGTTTACCAGAGGAGAACCAGTCCAAATAACCACTACACAGAGGGATCGCTGGGCCAGGGCACCCCACAGACACCTATCCAGCTGAGACTTTGTTTCTTTGAAGAGAATGTGAGAGCCACATTCCCGCAGTGCAGCTGGCCAGCCTCTGCTCCATGAGGAAAGCTGCGCTGTTCCATTTTCCCTCTTTTCGAGGAGGTCTTGGCTAGGAATTGGGACTAGCGAGAGTGAGAGTCGAGGGACTCTATGTCCCCTGGACCCTGTCCCCTCTTCTCAGCTCCCCAGGAAGGGCACCTCCTTGTCAGTGTGTGCGTGGGAGCTATTGAAGGCTTGGAGATGCTAAAGCAAAGAGGTTTTCACAAGTCTTTTAGAACATGCCTTCCCCACTCTGCCTATGTTTTTTGGTTCAGTCTGGGCCGATCTGCTCCCAAATGTCACTTAAATTCAGATTACTCCTAAGTAACTAAGTGCAGTCGTTAAAAACATCGTATTTGGACCCAAAATAGTGTGATGGTCAAGGAAACCAATTCTCTCTGCTGCTGCTGCTAAGTCGCTTCAGTCATGTCCGACTCTGTGCGACCCCATAGACGGCAGCCCACCAGGCTCCCCCATCCCGGGGATTCTCCAGGCAAGAACACTACTTGGACTCAAATGCTGGTTCTTACCAGCTGTGTGACCTCGGGCAAATTACCTAATCACTCTGTGCCCCATGTAAAATGGAAATAAAAGAACCTACTATGCTATGAAAATTAAATAAGATAATACATATAAAGTATGTTTATAAGCAGCCCTGGCTCTTGGTTGGCACTCTGTGAAGTTTAACTGTACTATCAAGGTGATTTTGGTCCCTTCCCCAAGTAATTTAATTTGTAAAAATCCCAAGTCCTCTTACTACTTTTTAGTCAGGAAAAAAAAAAAAGACTCTCTTCAGGGAGGACTTTAATTGAGGTTTTTCTCAGCAAAGTGAGATAAATGCCTTCAGTGAGAAGGAAGATAATGAAGGCGACAGCTCACAACTGAGACCGACTTTTGTTTTGATTTTTTTATAGTGCTTCTTCTTTCTCTGTTATCTTTTAATAGACTATTTTTTAGAGCAGTTTTAGGTACGGAGAAATTGAACAGGAAGTACATGGAGTTCCCACCTGCCCCATCCCCCCTGGTTTTCCCTGTTATTAACAACTTGCACTGGTGCTAACATTTGTTGCAATGGATGAATCAATACTGATACATTATTATTAACTCAAGTCCATAATTTGCTTTCTAGAGGTCACTATGTACAGTTCTGTGGGCTTGGACAAATCCATGATGTCATGCCTCCACTGTTACAGTATCACCCAGAGTAGTTCCGATGCCCTAAAAATGCCCTGTGCTCCCCCCAAACCCCTGCCGATCGCTGATCTTCTCACTGCCTCTATAGGTTATACTTTTGCAGAGTATTATAGTTGGAATCATATAATGTGAGATTTTATAGCCCACTGCTTTCACTTAATAATACACATTCATGGTTCATCCAAGTCTTTTTGTGCCATTTGATTTTTCTTCACCGAAAGAGGAAATTTAGATGTATAAAAATACATTGCAAATAAGAAACATCATTTACCTTTCAGAGGTAAAACGAACAGACCTATGTTGCTGCCTTTGCTTCAGATCTCCCTTTTTTCCTGTCTAGAAATGACCCCACCCATACACCTGGGGCCCTTCCATCCTCTCCCGCGTCACTTTCCCAGGAAGATGTCCGAGCTCTCCCATGTACCTGTGGTCCAGCATCTCAGGCTTGCCCACCTCTGTGTGTATCCAGAAACCGTGTTGCACAGTATGGTGTTGAACCTGACATGGATGGCACTCAGCCGCGAGCAGGTCTTTTGTCAGAAGAGACCTTGTGAGAGGTGCAGGTGCTGTCTTTGTCACCCATGGCCCTCTGGGGGTGCGGGGAGAGGCTCCACCCTGGGTCCCCTCCCCAAGAGCTGCCTGCGCCCTGGATTCTGCAGACTCCCCAACCCCACTGAGATGGGTCAGGCTCCAAGAGAACCCGAGAACAAAGCGCCTTTGTGACTTTGTTTTGAATCTGGCTTGTGACAAAGGGGAGGAGCAGGGAGGGGGCGTGTGCCTGGAGCATGGTGTTGATGCAGGGGAAGAAAACAAAACTCAAAACTGTGTCTTTTTGTGTGTATGTGTGGTGTTGCCTTTCCCTCCCTCAGCTCTCCGAACTGCAGGATTTCGCAATGGCAGCTTGGGAAACAGACCCAGCGCTCCATTCAGAAGCAATGTGTATCAGCCAACTGAGATGGCCGTTGTGCTCAACGGGGGGACTGTAAGTATCAAGAGGTGATGTTCTGGCAGGAAGCCTTGGAGTGGTCAGTGTTGGGGGGCAGCTTCGACAGGGACACACCACTCTGTGGAGGCTGCTCACGGGGCTGCAAAGAGAGCAGCTCACGTCAATACCCCTTGCAGCTAGGATGCATGCAGTGTTCCATGTCTCTTTCCCCTCCACCTACTTTCTCCATGCATGAGACATTGCCCTGTAGTTAGTTGACCATCTGTAGATCATTTGAACGAGTTCCTGTTTCCTGCAGCTCTTGCACCCAGTGAATTCTCTATTTTTCATCATAACAGGAGGTGCCCCTTCCCATGCTTTCCTTGGGAAGTGACTTCTAGGAAAAGCCCAGAGTTACAAAACCCTGGCAGATTTTGCTGGCATCCAACCTAGTTGAGCCTCCTGCCCCATGCCCCAGCTGGGTACCAGGTTCCCCCCAACCCCCAATCCTTAAAAGATTTCTTAAGAAATTGAGGTGATTATCATTTCTCTCCCACAAACACAAAAACAGATACTATCTGATGCCAAACAGACCTTCAGCAGAATTGTCATCATTTACATTTTGCCTCTGTGGAATTACATCATTTTGTTTCTCTAGCGATCCAAAATTGCACTCTCATGCCCACATTTCATTTTCAAACATAGCTACATGCTTCTTTTACAAACAACACATGAACCAGTTTACACGTGTAAATTGGATTCCCATTCTTTATATCATGTGCCAATTCCATAACTCAACCTGAACTTTTTTATTTTCAATGTGAGTCAGAGATGGTCTTTGATCTCTAGAGGAAACTTGGGTTTTCCTGGCCTTTGACTGGTATGAGAGGCATCATTTGCACTGGTATGCCAGGGGCTCAAAGCAATAGGCTCACGGGTTGCAGTCATGAAGAGCACCAGCCATCCATGGGCCTGTTTATTGTTGGGTACCGAGAAAATCCTGAGTTTCAAGCATTTGATCTGTGGGTTTTAATAAATTTAGTTAGAAAACAGCCCCACCAGTCATTCTTAAACCCTCTGTGTCCAGTCAAGGCCAATGTGCATAAAAACACCCTGGACTTAGAAAGTGATGTGGGTTCTGGGTAAGGAAACGTATTTGTTCGGGTGCACGATTATAGAAAAGGGGCAGACAGCCTTCCCAGGAGCAGAATGTTGTAGGTAACACACAGTGGTTGCTGCTTTTCTTGGGAATTATTCAGCCCTTTAGGAAAAGGCAAGCTAACTTAGCTTTGGTACGTTGTTAACAAATGGGTTTCTAATATTGACTTTGCAAAGCTGAGTTCTTAGTGTGTTATTCCTATTTCCAGATCCCAACAGCTCCGCCAAGTTACACTGGAAGACACCTCTGGTGAAAGACTTTAAGTTCCAGAGAATAAGAGTCTCTCTTACCAATTTTATTCCCTGGTCGTGTCTTTCTTGAGGGAGAAATCAGTAACAGTAGCTGAACAAGGCTGCCTCGAAGCCAGGAGATTTGGAAATCCTAGACAAGGGGATTTCGTGTAAATGTGAACACTGCTGAACTGAAAAGCTAACACCAACTGCCCTCCCCGCCCCTGCCACACACACACACACACATACACACACACACACACACACGTAATACCAAACCAACCTCAAACCCCGCAAACTAAAGCAAAGCTAATTGCAAATAGGATTAGGCTCACTCGAAAATGTGGCTGGGAAGACTGTTTCATCCTCTGGGGTAAGAGCAGAACCGCGTTCACAGCCAGCAGGCCAGGCCAGTGTTGGTTGAGCACGGAGAGCCCCACACCATCGCCCCTCCCCAGCAAGTGCTGGACCCCAGGTGGCCTCTTGCAGACGGTCATTTCACTGAGGAAGGAGAATAGGGGCTTTCTCACTGGCCTGCCTGTAGGTTTTCACATTTCAGGGGCGTCAGGAGCAGTGGAGGAGATGGTGAGTGTGATTCTGAGGCCCAGCCCATCTGTATCTGGGGAAGAGCTTTATGAGCAGTGGTGGAGGAAGCCTGGCATGTGCCAAAGAAGAGAAGGCAGTCTGGGAGTTGAAGGGACCGTCACACTTAGAAAGTAGCACCCAGGCTTTGCTCCTTCTCTGGGCCTCTTGCTCTGGCATCACTGCCAGGAAGCAAGCCTGCCTGCCTCCAAGGGGCAGTTTCCGACTGGAGCAGCCGTCTCTCCCCTGATTACCCCTCCCTCTTCCCATCTCAGGAGAGTTCCTCCAGCCCTACCCCGCCTCTCCTGCCATGTCCATTTCAAAGGCTCACGTGGAGCCAGCAGCTCAAAGCCCCATGGCTTGGCCAGGGGGCGGATGCCGAGGTGGATTTTCCAAGATGCTGTCACGTGGCGGGGGTACCCTGGGGTGGAGAGGCGGTGCCTGCTGCCTAGCAAGCAGTGAGTTCTTGGGTCTTCTCTGCGGATGTAGTAAAAGGTCCAGCGTTGGGTGGAGCACATGAGGATTTCTTGCTGCTTTGGGAGGGCGTGGGGGACATTTTTGTCTCAGTTTTCTGCAAGTTCCATGAAAATGGTTCTCTTCCAAGCCCATTGTTTCTGTCATGGTTTCCATCTGTCCTAAGCAAGTCATCCCTTTCTTTGGCATTTCAGACATCTCGGCCATTAAAAGCCCCATGTTCTCTGCACTGTTTGGCCAGCATAATTGCAGGCAATGATTCAAAGCAAAGAGTTTTAACCTGACGGCATGGAATGTATAAATGAGGGTGGGTCTTTTTGCATATACTCTAGTCACTGTATTGCTTTTTTTTTTTTTTTCTATAAAACAACCCATAAGCCTTTAACCTTTACAGAAAATGAAAAAGGTTAGTGTTTGGGGGGAAACTGACCTCTTCAAAAGCCAATATGTCTGAGCTGAGTATGTTTTAATAAACCTTCTGATTTTTCTTGAGGCCCTAGTCTGCTGTGTCCCATCCTCGCCTTCCCCTGTCCCCGTCCTTGCAAAGCACCCGGGTAGGGAGGCCAATCTGGCCCCAGTGTGGCCCTCCTCCAAGGTAGCCCATTTCCACATGTTGCCAGCATGGGGAAGAGGGGGCATACCCGACCGGGGAAGCAGGGAAGCACCCACCCACCCGGAGCACGTGCTTGCTTCTAGAGAGAGTCAAATCCGAGACCTCTGTGCCAGGAACACCCCGGGTGGGGGGGTGGGTACTGCCACGGGGAGTATTGGGGTAGGGGGGGAGAAGCTAAGACCTGGGCTGGGGTTGGGAGTGCGGGAGGACGCATGTGGACCTAGAATTCTGAAAATCACAGAAATCTCCGAACACCTTGGTCCAGTCCGGTGAAAAGCGGCCACGATACATGTTCTCATGCCAGGAAACAGTGGCTCACCCCTGCTCCCTGGAGTCCTTCGGAGCTCTCTGATCCCATCAGGGGCTCAGGCTGCAAGAGGCCCCCCACCACTTGCAGAGCGGAGAACTCACACGATCATATTCTAAGTTCTTGGTGGTCTAAGCGTGCACGGTGAACACAGCAGAGATGGCTCCAAGCAGAAAGCAATGTTTCACCACCTCAAAAATAGAACTGGCTTTGAGCCACAGGAAACCTCACTTAATGAGACCTTTTTCTTTTCAAGTTTCTGATAGTTTTTTGCGCTTCTGGGTTTTATTTTATTTTGGCTTTAAGGTCAAGAGGGGGCTGAGTGCTCTCCCAGCGGAGGTGGGTGGGAGGCAGGGAGTGAGGGGGAGGGCAGTAAACTGTTCTCTTTCTAAGGACTTCACCTGAAGGGTACGAAGAGACATCTTTGCCAAGAGACTGTGGCAGCCCCCGCCCCCACCAAGTGAAGTTTAAATACAAAATTAAATGGCACCGCTGTTTCAGATCTGTTGTAAACAAGACGTTGAGGAGAATGACCAGGAAGGAGAGCTTCTGTGATCAAAACACCTCATTGTAAGCACAACTCTTTCCAGATCCAGTTATCAAAATCACCTTGGGACTATAACAGCCACTCTTTCTCCCCTTTAATAGGAAATGGTTATTCTGTGCTGGATTCCTCCCCTGGAGATGGGAGCAGGGAGGTAAGGAGGGAATGACAGACTGGGAAGTTCTGTGTGTCTCCAGGGTTGCAGATCTGGTTGTTGCAAGCTGGGGATCCATTGTTTTAGCACAGTTTCTGTCAGGGTCCAGGAAACATGGGCAAAGTGGGGGTGGTCTTCCTGGTTAGGCAAAGCCGAGTTGAACCCTGAACCGAAAGGGAGCATTGTGGCTTTTATAATCCAATGATGCAATGATTATACCAGCTTACAGGAGTTCTCAGCAGGTGCTTTTTATTAATTGATAAAGAGCTAAGGCTCATTTTTGATAGATAATATATATTTATTAAATGTATTAATGTGTGTTTTATAATGTACCTTTATCCTCCCCTGGCTGACTGTTGCATACTTAAAAAAACATCGTTAAAGAAATTTCAAGACAATCAACATGTATCATAAATGACTGTATATAATAAATATTACAGATTTAAAAGGTTGTAAAGCATGGGCAGATAGGTTTTATTTTCAAAATGCTGTTCTTAACACAAAAAAATAAAGGCTTTACTATTTACTTAAGACGTGTGGTAGCTTGTCAAAACAACCCCATACAACTGTTTGGCTTTCAGATCCGCCTGGAGGCTAAGTCTCTGGCATTTTGAATGGGAAAATCCATTCAAAAATGGGTAACAGCAAACTGTGGAACAATTGAAGATAATAAGTCAGTTTACCCATGAAATGAGGAACTTTATAATGTTTTGGGGCGAAGACAACAAAACTTATTTATCTGTTATAGTTGCCTGTGTTTAAGCATCTCATCTTGCTAGGTTTGCAGTCAAAGTTCAGGGTCAACCTCCTTGTGAAAGGATCACAGGCAATGATGTCTTTTTTTTTTTTTTTTAAGCATGCTCAGCGGATAAACTTAAACCCACTGCAGAGGTTTGGGACTTTGTTTTAAACATGGATCTTTGCAAAGGCGACCAAAAGTGGGAAGCTGGTAACTAGAACATTTCAACATCCCTTGGAACTAGAGTTCATTGTACGTTTTAGCAGTGGGTGATGTAGAAGTATATTGCTGAAGAAACAGACGAAAGAATAAAATCGGGGGGAGGGGAGGATAATGCAGAAAGTTAAAACTACTTTTTTATGATAAACTATTTGCACTACAGTATGTTTGCAACAAAAAGATCCTTATCCGAATGTACCAGATCTAGTCCTTCAAGAAAACACAATAGAGGAAACATAGCTAGAACATTGACCTCCAGTTGAGTCATTGGAGCTTAGAGTGGGAGAGACGCCAACAGCTGTTAAGGTTGTGGAGTCTTAGCTGCAGCCTCTTCCTCATCCTCCATTTTGCATTTCACTGCAAAGAAATGAAAGAGAAAGTCAGGGCTGATTTATCAACACACACCTAGACAGAAGTGGCATCTGGACACCGCAAACTTTGATACGCGGAAGTCGGTTGCTTTGAATCCCACTGAGCGCCTGCAATGGTTCTGATCTCACAGATCCACCAGGGAAGAACACAGGGCATTGTCCTCCACTGGCAGCACCTGAAGTTTCAAAGGAACTGCACAAAATGTTCACAGCTGTTCTGAGTTCAGTTCAGAAGAAGGTCAAAAGTATGCTTTGCAGGTCAGGGGCACTGAGGGAAGTTTCACTAAAGATGATGACAGATTCGAAGCTCTTGATTCAACCGAATCTATCACCACTTACCCTGTTCACCCCCCGCCACCACCCAAAATTAAAAACTCAGGACACGGGGGTCAATGCACGGCCAGAAGAGAACCTTTTCTTGTCTTTCATGGACCGGACGAGAATGTGATCCGGGTGATTTCCTGAGTTGGCCAAACAGGAAAGTTAGGTGAACACACAACAGGGCACTGTCTGTAAGGGAAATTGTCCCGGTAGATAAAAACCCCTCCCCCAAGGTGTACGGAAATCCAATCTCCTGGAAGGTGGGGGATCCATTTGGAAAGACCCTCTCTTTTTAATAAATCTTTGCTTCTAGTGTCCAAGTGCTTGCCCCCGATGTTAATGCCTAAAGGGTTATCCAGAGCAAGGCCACAGGCTCTGGTCATTTGTGGAGAGCAGTGTTCAAGTTGGAAAGGGTATTTGGGGGTTGGTACCATGTAGAGTAAAGATTTCAATCAAGCCTAACCTCCCAGTGATTGAGGTCACAGGCTGGCCGTGGACCCCATCACATGCAGTACAGTGGGCTAGACAGGCTAGCCCAGCAGTCTTCAGACTGGGGCTACACGAAGAATTCCCAAGAGTTCTTGGTCATATTTTCTTCAAAGACAATCAATTTCCAAATCTTGGCTTCCTTGAGTGGACCTACAGTGTTAGTTTCCCCATCCTGGCATTGCCCAGGGTGTCAGAAATCCCCAGGGGCCAAACAGGGATGCAGTTTGAAATGCTGGTGTCCCCCAGAGTCTTCTTCACTTTCTATATTTAATAACTATCAAATTTTAAAATGTGTTAATTGGCTTTGTGAACTACTATTAGTTGGATTAATAACTGAAACCAGAAAAATATGTTTAATACTAGGAACCTATAGGCATGGGAAAATTATCCTGAGGGCCCATAACATAAACTAGGATACGAAATGTTTAGCAACAGACTGAGGTGGCAGAGTTTTGATTTGTAGCATTTGCCAGTTTCCATGGCTGATTTCAAGCTACCAGCCTGATAACAAAATACTGAGGTAGAAGGGGGATCACACAGCCGGATGGAGCAGCTTAGCACATGGCAGCCCGGATCCCCACAAAATATGCAGGGAAACCCCCAGTGTACAGTGGTTTCCCACATGTGGTTGGGGGACCAGCAATGTTTGCAGCCCCGGGAACCTACTAGAAATGCACATCCTGGCCCGTACCCCAGGCAAGTGAAGCCCAGCCATGTGTGTTCTTATCAAGTCCCCAGGTGATTCTGATGGACACTGGATAAAGCTGAGACCCACTGACTACTGGTTCTCTATCCTGGCTGCATTTAAGAATTACCTGGGTAGCTTCTGAAGCCCGTTGTTACCTAGGTCTCTCCCCAGACATTCTGATGTAATTGGTCTGGAGCCCAGGCATCAGTATTTATTCAAAGTTCTTGTATATTGATAAGATTCAGGCAGGGTCAAGAAACCCAAACCAGGGTTTCTTTAAGGAAACCTGACTACAAAGACCCTCAGAGCAGGTCACAGGAGCCTCAGTGTCTCAATATATAAGCCGTATGAATGACATTCTCTCTGGCCTACAAGTGGCAGACAGACACTTAAGGCTACTGGTAGCACGGGAGGAAGGAGGAATTGGCTGACAGGTGGAGTTCCCAGCCCTTGGGTTTTCTTTAATTCCTCAACCCTGCTGGAAAAATCCACCTGCATGTCTTTCCTTTGTCCCAGAATTTTAACCAGTCCTGTCACTCCTTGAGGTGCTCTTCCCCAGCTCCACATTTTGACTTTGCCTGGGTAAAGCTCTTCTCTCTTTCAGATCATTATACGAAAATCTTGAGGGAGAAGAGTCAAAAGGGATGCTAGGGACACTCCTTCCAAGTTGGAGTGTCAAGACACTAACTGGAGTTGATGGGATCACCTGGAACTCTGAACACTCCTGGTGCCCAGCCTCACGCTGGCCAATCAAGTCAGATTCTCTGGAGGTAGGGACAGTCCATTGGTGCAAACACCCTGGAACACTGACATTTTAAAGTGAAACAAGTGTGTACATTCCCCACAATGCAGTGATTCCACTTCTTTATCCAGCCCCTGGAGAAGCCCTTGCTCACGTGTACTGGCACACATGAATGAAGGTGTTCATGACAGCAGAAAAAACTGGAAAGAGCCCCAAAGTCCATCACCAGCTGACTGCATCAATAAATGCTGATTTCCTGGAACAGTGAATATACAGCAGTGAGCCTGAATGAACTACAGCTAGTCATGTCAGCTTGTGTTAGCTTACAGGGTTGAAGGGAAAGATGCAAGGCACAGAATAACACACAGAGTGTGATCCTACTTTTAACACATCTAGATGTTAAGGGATACCTATAAAGGTGAGAAGAACTCTAAAGAAAAGCAAGATCATGATGATCACTAAGGTTAGGGTGAGTGGTTTCACGGGGGAGGGGAGCCTTAAAAGTGGCCACAGAGTTCCACTCCCTTAACTGGGATGATGGTTACGTATTTGCTTTATAAGTTATATGTGTTTTATGGTAGCTGTTATTATGTATATGTCTCCCCCCTCAAACAAAAGGTAAGAAGATGGCAGTGTATTACTTGAAATTTCAAAAAGTCAACTAATAAAGGAATGGAAAGGAGCAATTTAAGTCTTTGGGGAGGGCGTGAATGGGGTGGAAGCAAGCTGATTCTCATGCGTCACAGCAGGAAATCAGGAGACAGTGTCTAAACGCCTCCTGACCCTAACACCCTTAACCACCCAGAGAGACAGCTGAGAGCTCAAAGTGACTGCCAGAGAAGACGGTGACAGCGCTGATGCTCATTCAGCCTCCTGCTTTATCCTATATACCCGTAACCAGGGGAACCGTGTACAAGGATGACTTTGCTAAAAAATTAAGAAACATAAAACCTCTCCCTTGTGGTTTTCCTCCTCCTGGTCCTGATGGAACAGAACCTTGCACAGATAGGTTATTCAGTAGAAGGACAGAGCAAGGGAAGAGGCAGCAGGGAGGAGCAGGTGGGGAGATGAGAGACCCCAGTTTCCACCTTAGTTTAGAGACATCATCGAGGTTGGCTTCCATCACGAACGGATGGCTGCCTCCGTGCCCCTGCGCTGTCCTTGTCCCCCTTTGGCAGGCTGGTGAGCAGCCAGTTCCGGAAGGGCTTGAGAGAGTGGAAAATCCCGGGGTGATGCGCCAGCCCTTCAGCTTCAGTCAAAGGAAGTGTGACAAGAAAGGCCTCGCATATTAATGAGACCTGCTTACACTCTCCGCCTCTTGATCGCCCCCCTACATTCTCCGGTTCCAGCCAGTCACAGAGCTGAGAACTCCAGGCATGGCTAGAGAAGCTACCTAAGATGCAGGGAGGAAATTCAGGGACCACGGGGGTCACCCAGCTGCTCATTCAGTGTTGCCCACATGTGGCCTCAGTGCAAAGGGTCCCAGACCTTGACAATTAGAATCTCAGAGAGTGAGGCCTGGGAATCAGGACTGCTTCCACCACTGTAATCCTTCTGGATGTGACAAGTGATCCTGGATGTGACTGTGATCCTTCTGGATGTGACAAGTTTGGGAAAGAGCACGGTATCGCTCAGCCATCACTCAGGGCCCACATTTGAGAGGTGCCCTACCTCCTAAGGGCCTGGGAGGGGCAATCAAGACAAGACCAGCAAAGGGGTCACTCAGCACTGAGTCGGATCCACAGAAGCAGGCACTGCACATTAGCCATTACTCTTTTCAGGACACAGTCTCTGACCTCAAGGAGCTGACAGCCTAGAGGGAGAGGCAGGAAAATTAACAGGGAATTCGAGATGCTTCCCTGGTAGCTCAGCTAGTAAAGAATCCACCTGCAATGCAGGAGAGCCCGGTTTGATTCCTGGGTCAGGAAGATCCGTTGGAGACGGGATAGGCTACCCACTCCAGTATTCATGGGCTTCCCTGGTGGCTCAGACAGTAAAAAAAGTAATAATCTGCCTGCAATGCGGGAGACCCGGGTTCGATCCCTGGATGGGGAAGATCTCCTGGAGTAGGGCATGGCAACCCACTCCAGCATTCTTGCCTAGAGAATCCCGTGGACAGAGGAGCCTGGCGGAATACAGTCCATAGGGTTGCAAGGACTCAGGCACGACTCAGCGACTAAGCACAGCACTCAGTACAGCACAGAGATGCTTACAAACCAGAGAGAGAAGCTGCCTCAGTAAATGTGCATCCATCGCAGAGATGGGCCCTGAGGTTACAAAGCGGAGACTAGTTCACACTCTCAAGTCAGCAGTATGCGTATAAGGATGAAATTTTTTTTTTTTTTAATCTGGTTAGCACTCAGTTTTTAGGATTCCAGGTAAATAATAAAACATCACTTCTCTGGTGCTCACTGGGCCCTTTGAGCATACAAAGGAGCAGGGAGGTACATGCTATTCTTTTCCCAGTGATCATACGGATGAGGAAATGGAGGCATGCCCGAGGGGCCTGGGGTCACACTGTGGGCTGCCTGGCTCCTGCATTCATGCCCTTACCCTCTCCAGGGTCTTGGTCTCCCCCTAGCGAGATGATTTCTGCAATAAAGATGTAATAAAGACTCACTTCCCACACAGACAGTTTAGGAACAACTACAATGCCCAACCCCGGGGAATGAATAGGTATCTGATATTTTATAAACTTCATAAAACAGGAGGCTGCCATTGCAAATGTGCTTCTGCAAAGTTTAAAGGAACAGGGAGACAAGCCAAGGGCAAAATACAGTGGAATTTATAAAATTCCTGTACATTCTGATTATGTAAATTTGTTGCTCCATTCCCAAAGTTAACAGTGTCTCCAGAGGGGACACTGTGGCTTCTGTCTGGTCGTGTTGAAAGCCAACCAAGCTAATTCCTCTGAAAGTAAAGTAGAATTTAGTTTCTTCCACTCAGCCATCTCTGCCCCAGTTTTCCCTCTTGCCTTTCTGAAACAAAATTTTTTAAAAAAACAAGTGAAAAAAAATTAAAACAAGTGACGCCTAGTTTACATTTGTTCCTGGGTGAGCTGTTCACAGTACATCCTTTAAATGTGACTGCCCCGTTAAAAAAAATTACATTCATAACTAAGTTGTAGCCCAGCTTTTTAACTGTTTAAACAACAACAAAAAACTAAACATAGATAAAATGATTGAAAAGAAATGGGTGAATTTTCATTTTCTCAAATGTCTACAATATACATGCATTGCTATACTATTGGGGAAATTTTTCTAAAAGACTTATCAGAAAATATACCAGACAGAAAAAAAAACAGACTGTCAGAGCATCAACAGGTACGTGGTGTTACTGCGATCAGGCAGAGCGCAGAGGTGGGGAGAGGAAAGAAGGAGGAACAGTGAGGAGCTGGGGAGTCTGGAGGGGCGGGGTGCTGGCCTCCTGGTATCAGCAGACCCGGTGTTAGGATGCTGGGAGACCCCAGGGAGAGCTCTACCCAGGGTGGAGTTGCCTTAGTAGAGTGGTGGTGGTGGTTTAGTCGCTAAGACACGTCCAGCTCTTGCAACCCCATGGACTGTAGCCTGCCAGGCTCCTCTGTCCATGGGATTTCCCAGGCAAGATTACTCAAGTGGGTTGCCATTTCCTTCTGCAAGGGATCTTCCCAACCCAGGGACTGAACCCAGGTCTCCCACATTGCAGGCAGATTCTTTACCAACTGAGCCTTCATGGAAGCCTTAGTAGAGGTGACCATTCAAAAAATATTAATGAAATGTATGCCAGGAACAGCTTGCTTGTTCACAGAAGGGGCGATTTTGGAGACAAGTAGACCCAGTGTTCGAATCCTGGCTCTTCCATCTAATAGCTGGGTGACCCAGTCCCAGCCCCATTTCCTCATTTGAAATAAGTGAAATAATCTCGCCCACACAGAGTCCTTAGGAAGATTAAGGAGATAATGTACCTAAAGTGCCCAGTGCAGGAATTAATATGTAGTAGGTACTCAACAAATGTGACTTCTTCTCCCCTGAGTGGTCTGTAGAAATACAAGCTGGAGTGTTACTAAAGAGTTCACTTAGCATCATTGAAACTCATGTCACTCATTTGAAAGTTATTTATCTTCAAGCTCAGCTATCAAACACAGTCCAGGGCCTGAAAGTGAGCAGAAGAAGCATTGTAGATGCTTTGGAATGTGTTTCCCAAACTCTGGTATATTAGTCACAGAAGAGTCTCTGAGACCCCTCTCAGAGCTGTGTGCCCATTCCTAAAGCATCATACTGGCAAGCTGAGTTATCCTTGGACCATAACTGAATTTAGGAATGAATTAGTTTCCCAATGGGCCTCCCTGGTGGCTCAGACAGTAGGTTCAATCCTTGGGTCAGGAAGATTCCCTGCAGAAGGGAATGGCAACCCACTCCAGTATTCTTGACTGAAGAATTCCATGAACAGGGGAGCCTGGCAGGCTACAGTCCATGGGGTTGCAAAGCGTTGGACATGACTGAGAGATTCACACACATACACACACGCACATACACAGTGTCCCAGTGGCTGACAAGCACATGAAAATGTGAGGGTCCACAGTGGGACAGCCACGACACACCCACCAGAATGATTACAATGAAAATGTCTCATCACACTAAGTGTTGACAAGGATGCAGGACAACTTAATGCTGAGGCATCACTGGTGGGGATGGGAAACCGTCCCACGTCTTTAGCAAACTATCTGAAAGCATCTCACCAAATTAAATATTATTATATACTCTCAGGGCACTGAGAGTGTATTCCACTCCTGGCTAATCCTCAACTGAAGTGAGTATTGACATCCACCAAAAACCATACAGGTCTCCCTGGTGGCTCAGACGGTAAAGAATCTGCCTGCAATGCAGGAGACCCGGGTTAGAATGTTCGTAAAAGCTGGATACAACTCAACTGTCTATCCAAACTGTGATGATATTCAAGGGAAAGAATACTACAGTTTAGGGGAAAAGAGCAAACTGCTGCTGCCCTCCACAATTTGGTTGAGTCTCCCAGATGTAATGTCCAGCCAAAGAAACCAGACACAGAGTCCATATTGAGTTTCCACTTATACGGAGTTTGAGAATAAGTAAAACCTTTTCCACAGCGATAGAAATCCAAATACAGTTTGCCTTGGGATCAGCTGCTGCCTGGTGGGCAGGCCCCTGAAGGTGGGGCCCATTCTTCAACCATCTGGGTGCTGTTACATTGTATGTACATACGGACGAGTTCATTGCGCTGTGCCCTGAGAATCAGTACATCCTGCTGAGTTTCACCTCAACAAACGATAAAACAAAATAGGCAAACAGGGAGGAAGAGAACAGGCACGAGAATCTGAGGCCTTTTTCATTCAGATCCAGGGCAGAGTCTGAGGTGCCTCAGTAGTCCCTGAGGGTTCCACACTTGTAACAGATTATTAACAATATCACAGAATTAATTAGAAAATTTGCATTTACTGAACGCTGGACATTATGTTCAGGCTTTACACAGATTTTTCACCTCACTTAATGTTCCTAGTCACTCCAGGAGGTAGATGCTAGCATTATTTCCATTACCGATGAGAAAATTAAGGCCCAGAGACACTAAGCAACTTGCCCAAGGTCACAGAGCTAAAAGAAATGGCCCTGCCAGGACTCTAAGCCTGGTCTATCTGAGTCCAAAATCCATGGTCTTAACCACCATTCACACCAGTGCAGAGTAAGAACTTGGACCCCTGATCATGACCCAGAATCAGCCAACAGAGCTTAAAGTCATGTTCCAGACTTTCCAGTTAGGAAGGCAGGGGACTGTGCAATATATATTACCAAGGTTCTATTTCTTTTCTGTTTTACCAGGCTGAATTTTTAAAATAAGATTACTTTTTGATTATAAAAGCAGTTCACAGTCATTATAGAAAGTCTGAAAAATATAGAAAAAAAATGTGAAAAAAACTCCTTATGTCCCCACTGGAAGATGTTGACATGCAGAGGGTAATGTGAGTCCTCTGGTACATTTCCCTCCCTTTCCTAATGATGCCAGATGTTGGGTTGTGTTATTTTTGAGGAAAGTTGAGCCAGCTTGGAAGCCACAAGGGACTGGGGTGGACAGTCTAAAATGTGCAGTAATTACTGGTGTTGACTTCTAAACAATGTAGACTCAGAATGAAGTCTCCTGGGAGGCAGCATTTTGTAAGTGGAAATATTTGGTGCTGGAAGTGACAATATTAGTTATATTGAGACAGAATCTCAATATCAAGTTTTGACCCTGGAAAGGGAGACCATCAATAAAAGACTTGCTTTTCATAGATAACAGAAATGGAGGCTCCAACAGGGGAAGGAAGGAGGCCATCGGAGCACAGCTTAGTTGTTCAGGGCACAGCTTCTGAAACCAGGGGACCTGGCTGTGAATCCCACCATCATTCAGCAACTGAGTTCCTGAGCAAGTCTTTTAACCTCTTTGAAGCTTCAGCTCCCTCACTCATAAAACGGGGTCAGTAATAGAGTGCAAAGGGTGAAATGAGATGGAACCTGCCTGGCACGTGGTTGATGCCCAATAAAATTATTTCTTAATTATACAGGTAACGCAAACTCCAGGCAAACTCCGGGAGATGGTGAGGAACAGGGAGGCCTGGCGTGCTACTGTCCGTGGGGTCGCAGTTGGACACCACTGGACAACTGAACAGCAACAATGCAGTGACTTTAGAACAACTGGAAATAAATATTTAAACAAATTTTCTTTAAATTATGTAGGTGAGCTTTTGTGCTACTCATATGTATTTATATATCAATTAGTATTTCCTTTCTACATCAATATTTACAAAGGTAGTTCCATTTTGAAGTTATCAAGACTGGAGATCCAGCACAGCAGTTTAAGCCACTATGTAGTAGGCTGTGCTTAGAAATTCTGCATCTTCAAAAGCCTAGTGAGTCCGGGGTGTGAATGAACACAGACGAACCCTGTCAGCCGTGTCTCATGACTTTTTTATTTATCTCTGCATTCTCAGCTGCTGCCGCCAAGACTGAACCTTTAGAAATATCCCAGGCATTCTGAATGAGCTTGGGGTATAAACAGTTCTCATCCAGTTCAGACTGGCAGAAGCTCTGTATACTGAATGCTGTCTTTAAGTGAAATGGAAACAGATCCCCCAGTTTATTTTTACACAGCTCCTCTGTAAGTATAACAAGTTAATAACTAACTGAGAAACTATTTCAGCCTGTACTTAGGCACCGTGACAGTATTCACTTACTATCTGGTGGTCAGTCCAGAACCCTGGGCTGACACAGCTCTAGACAAGAATCATCCAGGACTAGGAAGACAGTTTTATCAAACCTTAAATGAAGGAGATGGGAAGTAACATTCCAAGAGTTTCAGCACGGAGTTCTAAAAGGAAGCTCTCTGGTGTACTGAAAAGAAAAAATCAAATATTCTCAAACCCTGACCTTGGAGAGAAACATACTGACTCCTAAACAAAGCTACTTTTTAGAAAGGATCACTCATATCACCTATGCCATTTTTTACCCTTTAAACATCTCCTAAACCCATCCACTTCTGTCGAATTCCACTGGCACCAGGTCATCTGATTCATCCCCCACCTCCAGCCATGCTCATCCTTCTATAAAGCCCATCTCATGATGCCACTGCCCCACTAAAGCCCTTTAAATGCTGCCTGCTGCCCCTAGGACCAAGGCCAAAGTCCTTAACCAGGCCCCTGAGGCCACTGCTCTCTCCCAGCTCCCCATCACCTCACACTTGCTTTCATCACTCAAGCCTTCTTTCAGTCCCCCTTCCAGGCTCAGGTCTTTGCCTCCATCCTTTCCTCATCTGAAAGCCCTCACTGCCGCTCACGTCTAGTTAATTACTAGGGGAACCTAATCAAACCTCCTGCTAAAGTCTCTCAAGGCATCTATCTGATGCCTCAGAACTTATTCAGAGCACTGGTCACAGTCTGTAATCAAGGATTCATGTGATTACTGGAATAGCATCCAGCTTCCCCAACTGGCTTAAGTTTCCAGGAGAGCAAGGTGTTAGCTTCTGTTCACCACTGAACCTCAGCATTGGGCAGGTCCAGTACTGTACCCAGAGTAGGTGCGCAGTCAATTGGAAGCCCCCAGGCCTCTCTCTCTCAGCCTCCCTCCAGACTGTTGAAAGGACACACCTGTTTACCAGCAACATAAAGGGCACTCCAGTTCAGAGGGGATACCCAGACTTCAGCATCGGAGAGGCAAGTGTTTGGAGTGTCTGCATCCAGGCTCCAGTTCTTACTACCAGCATGCCCTCGGCCTAGTCACTAGCTCTCTTGATGCTTGTTTCCTCACAAAAACTGGGGGTTTTGCGGATCGTATTGCACAAGGTAACCTTGATATTTAAATACGTTAACTGAGATTACATACACAAATCCACCAGAAGAGTGCCCGGCACACAGCAGGTGCTATAGATGCTTAATACATGGCGGTTCCTCTCGGGATTCAGATGGCTATTTCTCCGGTTTTCTAGGCAAAATATAACAAAATGTAACCGGGGGCCTGCTGCCTTCCTTCTTACCTTCCTCTGCCAGCACCTATTGTGTGTTTGTTGACGCAAGATGTAAAATGACGAACGCACCAGGCAGAGCCATGCTCTCTTGGAGCTAATCTATGTTTCACCTAAAAGAGAAGTGTTTTCAATATGCAAACAATATCTTCAGCAGTTACATGAATTGGGTTAAACCCTCTCACAGACATTGCTGGGCAATGATCCAAAGAAACTGATCTTAGATACATACAAAGATTTAGGAGTGTGGACACTTATCTGGTGTGTGATACCGAAACACTTCTGTTTGGCTGAGGTGAGAAAACATTTAATGTCTGCTTATTCTGATTGCAGTTCCCAGGCTGGTAGGAAGGACCTGCACATCCCCCCACCATCTCCTCACAGGCATCCTGCTCTGTTTCCACTGCCTGTTGCAAATTTAATAGTGCTAGCAACAAGAACAACAGTGGTGAAAATAATGATAATCATTATAAGTACTATTTATTGAGCTCTTAAAATATATGCAAGCACATATATCCCTATATTGTCTTTAATCTTCAAAACAACTCTCTGAAGCTATCATTATCTCCATTTTTCAGATGAGAACACTGAGGCTCTGAAAGGTAAGTGACTTCCCTAAGGTGCAAGTGTGGGATTCGACACCTCATTTGCCTGTTCCTGTTCTACTGCTTTTAAGAAAATCAACTTAGACTTTGAATTAAAAGATTCATGTTTTCAATATGTAAAAATATCTTCAAAAGCTATGCAAATGAAATCAAACTCATAGGAATGAAGGCAGCCGTGGCAGCAATATTTATAATGGTGAAACTGAGAAAGAAGTTTCCAATAAGAAAAAAATTATGTAGCTAATCATGTAAAACAAGTTTCTAATATAGGGGGATAGGTTGACCACATAAAGTCAGATGAAAAAAAGCGGGGATACGTAAAATAAGTGCTATGAATTATCTCACTGATAATTGTGCTCTAGAGCCTGTGTTGCACAACTAGAGAGGCGCACACACTGCAATAAGGAGCCTTGTGTCACACAGGCTGCAACAAAAAGCAGCACAGCAAAAAAAATTTGTTTTTTAATTAAAAAAATAAAATACATTTTAAAAATCCTTACTATTCAATAAAAGACAATCTAATTTTAAAAGGTGGAGGATCTGAATAGACATTTCTCCAAAGAAGCTACACAAACAGCCAATAAATACCTGAAAGGATGCTCAGTCATTTCATTAGGCATGTTGTTGTTCAGCCCCTCAGTCGTGCCCAACTCTTTGCAACCCCATGGACTGCAGCACGCCAGGCTTCCTTGTGCAGCGGCATCTCCCAGAGCTCGCTCACAGTCATGTCCATTGAGTCAGTGACGCCATCCAAACATCTCATCCCCTGTTTTCCCCTTCTCCTCCTGCCCTCAATCTTGCTCAGCATCAGGGTCTTTTCTAAAGAGCTGGCTCTTTGAATCAGGTGGCCAAAGTCTGGGAGCTTCAGCTTCAGCAGCAGTCCAAGGGACTCTCAAGAGTCTTCTCCAATACCTCAGTTCAAAAGCATCAATTCTTTGACCCTCAGCCTTTTTTATGTCCAACTCTCATATCCGTACATGACTACTGGAAAAACCATAGCTTTGACTAAACAGATCTTTGTCAGCAATGTAATGTCTCTGCTTTTTAATATGCTGTCTAGGTTTGCCATGGCCTTTTCTTCCAAGGAGCAAGCATCTTTTAATTTCATAGCTGCAGTCACCATCTACAGTGATTTTGGAGCCCAAGAAAATTAAATCTGTCACTGTTTCCATTGTTTTCTCATCTATTTGCCATGAAGTGATGGCACCAGATGCCATGATCTTAGGTTTTTGAATGTTGAGTTTTACGCAAGCTTTTTCACTCTCCTCTTTCACCTTCATCAAGAGTTCTTTAGTTCCTCTTTGCTTTCTGCCATTAGGGTGGTGTCATCTGCATATCTGAGGTTGTTGATATTTCTCCTGGCAATTTTGATTCCAGCTTGTGCTTCATCCAGCCTGGAATTTCACATGATGTACTCTGCATAGAAGTTAAATAAGCAGAGTGACAATATACAACCTTGACGTACTCCTTTTCCAATTTGGAACCAGTCCGTTGCTCCATGTCCGGTTCTAACTGTCGCTTCTTGACCCTGAATACAGGTTTCTCAGGAGGCAGGTAAGATGTTCTGGTATTCCCATCTCCTTAAGAATTTTCCACAATTAGGCATGAGAAAAACATAATTCAAACCACACTGAGATACCACTTCACATCCACAACGATGACTATAATCCAACACACTGTTAACAACATGTGTTAGTGAGGATGTGCAAGAACTGGAACCCTGATCCACTGCTGGTGGGAATATAAAATGGTGTAACCACTGTGAAAACAATCTGGCAGCTCCTCAACCAATTGAATCTAGAGTTACCATATGACCCAGCAGTTCCACTCCTGGTTATACACCCAAGAGAAATGAAAACATGTGTCCACATAAAATCTTTTACATGAATGTTTATAGCAGCATTACTCATAATAGCCAAAATACGGAAACAGTTCAGATTTCTGTCCACTGATAAATGGATGCAAAGGTGTGTTACATCCATATACTGGAATACTATTTGGAAACATGAGTTGTGTCTGCCTCAGATTCACATGTTGAAGCCCTAATCCCCCACATGTGACTGAATTGAAGACAGAGCTTTTAAAGAGGTGATTAAAATTAAATAAGCTCCTAAGATGTAAACTGAAAGAACGGGAACCCTTTTAAGAAGAAGTGAAGATACCAGAACTCTCTCTACATTATGTGGGTACACAGCTAGAAGGCAGCTTCTGCACTCCAGGAGAGCTCTCACCAGACCCAATCATGCAGGCATCTTGATCTTGGAAATCCAGCCTCCAGAACTGTGGGGGAAAAGATGTCTGCTGTTTGAGTCCCCCAGGCTACAGTATTTTGCAGCCATGTAATCAAGTCATAAAGAGAAATGATATATTAATACGTGTTACAACATGGGTGAAGCTTGAGAACATTGTGCAAAGTGAAGAAGCCTGTCACAAGGGCAAATCTATAGAGACAGAAAGCCTGTTAGTAGTCGTCTAGGGCTGGGAAGAATGGGAGTCTTGCAGGACTATGGTTAAGCTGAGTGGGGTTTCCTTTAGGGGTGATGAAGATGTGCTGAAATTGATTGCAGTAATGGTTGCAAATTCTGTGAATTATACTAAAAGTCACTGAATTGTATGATACATGAATTATATCTGTGTTGTGTGTTAGTTGCTAAGTCATGTCCGACTCTTTTCAACCCCAGGGACTTTAGCCCACAAGGATCCTCTGTCCTGGAGCTTGCCAGAATTCTCCAGTCAAGAATACTGGAGTGGGTAGCCATTCCCTTCTCCAGGGGATCTTCCCATCTCAGAGATCAAACCTGGGTCTCTTGCATTACAGGCAGATTCTTTAACATCTGAGGCACCAAGCGAGTCCCTGAATTATATATAAAGTTATTTTTTAAAAAGAAAGATGACATTTTAATAGCAATCATCTCTGGATGGTGAGACTTAACTTAGAATGATCTATTGGGTTGGTTAAAAAGTTTCTTTGGTTTTCAAGTAAAAAAATAAAAAACACATTTTTCATTTTCACCAGAGTGTTACTGAACAACAATATTTACTGTTTTGTTCTAGTACCTTCTGCCATTTTTCAGGCAACTTCATAATTTCATCTTCCCAAAACTTTCATTTTTTTGAGCAAAGAATTCACTTGTTCCAGGTGCCTTGTATAGTCTTCCAGGGAAAAAATTTTTTTCATTAAAAGAATTTTGTAAAGACCAAAATGAATGGAAATCCAAAGATGTGATGTCTGGTGAATACAGTTGATTAATCAGAACTTCCCAGTCAAACTGCAACAGTTTTTGCCTCGTCATCAAAGAAACATACTGTCCTGTGTTACCCTGATGGAAGATTATGCATTTTTTGTTGACTAATTCCAGGTTCTTTTCATCAAGTCCTACCTACAGTTGGTCTAACTGGGAGCAGTCCTTGTTTGAATTAACCATGTGGTTTTCCAGAAGGAGCTCACAATAGAGGACTCCCTTCAATCCCACCATATACACAACATCAGTCTCTTTGGATGAAGACCCACCTTTGGTGTGGTTGGTGGTGGATCGTTTCGCGTGCCCCACAATCTCTTCCATTCCATATTACTGTATAGTATCCACTTTTCATGACCCATCCCAATTTGTTTTAAAAACAAAATACCTTTAAGTAGAAAATCACAAGTGGAAATATGGTCAAGAAGGCTTTTTTTGCTTCACTTATGTAGAACCCAAACGTCAAAGTGACTAACATTACCAAGCTGGTGCAAATGATTTTCAACAGTTGATTTGGATATTTGGAGTATGTTGGCTATGTCCTGCATGGTATAATGTTGATTGCTTTCAATTAACGTCTCAATTTGATCACCATCAACTTGTCTACATAACCGTGGAGCATCATCCAGCAAGAAATCTCCAGCACAAAACTTCACAAAACACTTTTGACACATTCTATCAGTCATAGCACCTTCTCAATTTGTTGCTGCTGTTGTTGTTCAGTTGCTAAGTTGTGTCTGACTCTCTGGGACCCCACGGACTACAGCACACCAGGCTCCTCTGTCCTCCACTATCTCCCAGAGTCTGCTCAAATTCATGTCCATTGAGTTGATGATGCTATCTAACCATCTCATCCTCTGCTGCCCCCTTCTCCTTTTGCCTTCGATCTTTCCCAGCACCAGGGTCTTTTCCAATGAGTTGGCTCTTCACATCATTTGGCCAAAGTATTGCAGCTTCAGCTTCAGCATTAGTCCTTCCAATGACTATTCAGGGCTGATTCCCTTTAGGATTGACTGGTTTGATCTCTTTGCTGTCCAAAGGACTCTTAAGATTCTTCTCCAGCACCACAATTAGGAAGAATTAATTCTTCAGTGCTCAGCCTTCTTTATGCTCCAATTCTCACATCTGTACATGACTACTGGAAAAACTATAGCTTTGACCTTTGAACTATAGATCTTTGTTGGCAAAGTGATGTTTCTGCTTTTTAATATGCTGTCTAGGTTTGTCACAGCTTTCCTTCCAAAGAGCAAGTACCTTTTAACTTCATGACTGCAGTCACCATCTGCAGTGATTTGGGAGCCCAAGAAAATAAAAGCTGCAGAAATCTCTTTTTGTGTGTCAGTTGTGTTTTTACCTTTCTTGAAATAATAAGCATATTATGCCAAAATGTTGTTTTTTCTTCCTTCTTCAATATTAAAATGGGTACACAAAATTCACCAATTTTGATAAGTTTTTTTTTAATGCACACTGATATGACAGCTATCATAGTACAATATAATGAAATCACTTCAAATGAAGTTAAAGACAAAGCTGGACCGTAAAGAAGGCCAACCAACTGCCAAAGAATTGATGCTTTCAAACTTTGGTGCTAGAGAAGACTCTTGAGAGTCCCTCGGACAGCAAGGAGATGAAACCAGTCAATCCTAAAGGAAATAAACCCTGAATACTCATTCAGAAGGAGTGATCCTGAAGCTGAAGCTCCACTACTTTGGCCACTAGATGCAAAGAGCTGATTCATTGGAAAAGACTCTAGTACTGGAAAAGACTGAGGGCAGGAAGAGAAGGGGGTGACAGAGAAGGAGATGGTTGGATGTCACCACCAATTCAATGGACATGAACTTGGGCAAACTCCAGGAGCTGGTGAGGGGCAGAGAGGCCTGCTGTCCATGGGGTCGCAGAGTCGGACACAACTTAGAGACTAAGCAACAACAAGAAGCACTACGAGAGCCATCTTACGGGTAAAAAAGCCAAATGAACTTTTTGGCCAACCCAGTACTCTTTTGGTTCAACTTTCCAGAAAGACAGTTAAGAAGAAATTTATTTTAAAATCTGTTAGAGCAAGTGCTAGCAGTATTCATATTCCTTTTCTGCGAAGCTGATAAAGCTCACACCTCTGCAAGAGTTGAATGCACGCTAATGATAACTCTTCCAGGTCAGGCTTCTCAAGGTTTAATGGTCTCTCATGTACATTATCTCATGTGATATTCACACCTTCTCTGCATTGTAAGCAAGGCAAATACCTATTTTCTTCCTGAATCTACTTATGTCCTGTTTCCTCCCTAAAAGGATTTCAGATAATTTTTGGGGTTGGCCAAAATGTTCTTTCATTTCATCCGCATGAAAATTTTGCCCAACCCAATACAATAAACTATAGTTAACAAAAACAGAAAAGAAAAAGTCAGATCTGAAGAGAAATGGAGAACTTAGATATGCTAACGAGGAAGAGTCAATAAGTTGCTATAAATGAGCTTTAAACTGAACTCTGAGCTTCCTGGCAGACAAGGCAAAAAGGAAAAGTTAGGGAATAAAGAACCATTTCCCCAAGGGGAGCTACATTTTTCTTGGCACTGTTTGCTGGATAACATTTCTCATGCAGAAATTCATTTTTGTAAAAAGATTTTAAGGCCCGTGACCCAGGAATACTACTCCTTGGTATACACTCAGGAGATACTCTTAGATATCTACCAAGAATGATCATAGCAGTTACATTCGTAATAACTAAAAGCTGGAAACAGCTCAAATATCCTTCAAGAGTAGAATGATAAACAACTGTAATATGTTTATACAATGGAATACTATACCATCAGTGAAAAAAAAACAAATTACTGATACATCCAAGATGGCTGAATCACACAAAATATGGAGTGAGGAAGCCAGATATAAAAGATCATATAAAATCACTATATGATTTTTATTAAAATGATGATCAAAACACAGGTAAACCTAGTTGAGGATGATAAAAATCAAAACAGTGGTTCTCTAGGGGGGTCAGGGAGGTGAGAGGTTAGGAAGGTGGGTGGGGTGGATTGACTGGGATGGGGTACGGAGGAGCCATCACAAATAACAGTAATGTTGGCACTAAGCTGGTTGGTTGGTGGTTACCTGAGGGGAAATATCTATTCAGATCCTCTGCCTGTTTTTAAAGGTTTGAGGTTTTTCTTTTTTTGATGTTGAGTTATATGAATTATTGGTATATTTTAGATACTAACCCCTTATCAGATTCAGTGGGTGGCGTTTTCATTTTCTCGATGGTTTATTTCTCTGTGCAAAAGCTTTTTAGTTTGAAGTGGTCTCGTCTGTTTATTTTTGCTTTTATTTCCCTTGCCTGAGGAGACATACTGCCCCCTCCCAAATCACTTAGACCGATGTCAAAGAATGTACTGCCTATGTTTTCTTCTAGTAGTTTTAGGTCTTACATTTAAAAGAATAAAACTGGACTACTTTGTCATACCATATGCAAAAATAAATTCAAAATGGATTAAAGACTTAAGACCTAAAATTATTTCAGTTTTTAAAATGCATGTGGTAACCCACTAATTGATTTCACCATCCACAGTGGGAAAAACAGTGCTCTAACAGGAGTCAAAAACTGTATGATTTATGATAGTCACTGATCACCACTGAAACCCTACTGTCTGTGAGGCATTGGACTAAATGTGTCACATGCGCCATCTCATATGAGTTTCTCTAGGATCCACTGAGGGGAGTACTTTTATCATTTCTATTGTACAGATGAAGACACTAAAGGTCAGAGAGGTTAAATAACCTTCTCAAGATCCCACAATCAGTGAAAATTGATAGATGAGCATTAGCTCAAGGCTTTTTAACTCAAATAACCTTGTCTGCAAGTTGGACCTTTAGGAGGATGTTAGTTTCATTTTATAGTTAAAAGATGGTTAAAAGATCAGGAGGGTTAAGTGCTTTGCCTAGGGATACACAGATAGGACACTTCCAATCAGGATTTGAATATAAAGCTTGGGACTCCAGGCCCAGGACTTTTTCTGCTGTTATAAGCTGCTCACTCTGGAAGAGCTTCAAATATCATTCCAAAACCTCTTAAATGACAGGCCTTCAGATGCCACAAAAAGCAAATGAGGGCGACTCCAATACACACGGCAGAAGTAGATCTCATGCAAAAGACTCAGTCTCCTCTACCTCCCACCTGCTCAGCTGGGATAAATAAAGCACTTTCTGAAAGGTCTCTCTAAGTCTTCCTATACACCAAAATATCACCAGGGACAGCACGGTGGGTAGTTTTATTTTGTTTTGTTTGATCTCTTGAAACTTTTCTGTATTTTTTCAGAATGAGAATACAGAACAGTTTTTAAGTTATTAAAAAGGGACAGTTTTAAAATTATAGTTCTAAAAAGAATCAGATTAGCCTCCATAGCTCTATACCTTTAAATTTGTCCATGTCCTGGACTAATGAGAGTTGAATCTAAAAATTGGGAAGACATTTTAGCAGCTCAGATCCTAAATTTAGATCCTCAGGGTGAATACCGTGCATCAACCAGGGTTGGACTTGCGCTTACAGAGAGAAGGCGGGACAATTAGGTGGGTGGGACCACTGCTCTTTAAAGCAGTCTAACATGTGCTTCATGGCCTCAGCAGTTTAATCAGAGGGTGGGTCCTGACGGATTTCGCAAAAATACCAAACACCAGCAGATTTCTCCCGAGCTTAACTCCATAAATAACATCCGTACATTGCAGCATAAGGAGGTGGGGAAGAGGAAAGACTTCCAAGCTCTCTTCCTTTCTGAGTGACCCTGGGTACATGGTTCAACCTCTCTGTTCCTCAGTTTCTTCATCTATAGAATGAAGACCATACAGTACCTTCGTCAAAGGGCCGATGAGAAGACTGAGTTCCTACGAAGTATGTGCTTAGAACACTGGCTGCTTCATAGGAAGCACATGGGAGTGTGAACAGTCCTTTTTATTATTTTAGAAAAACGGATAATATATTTCCTTTTATTTATTTGTTTGGTTGGTTGCTTGGAAACAACTCTGATTACCTTAGATTGACCTTGTCCATAGGGTGTTTATCAAGCTGGATGATTTGGGAAGGGGATTGTGTAACACAGATTCATTCACTGAATCAACAAATACTTCTTGAACATCTATCACAAGTATGCTGGGCACTGTGCTAGCAGCTGGGATAGAGCAGTGAATGGCACAGAAAGGAAAAAAATCCCCAAGCTGCCACAGGAAGCGTCCATGTTCCAGGACAGTCACAATAAGCAAACAATAGGCAATAAATGAAATAAAGTATTAAAATCCTGGGCAAGTCAAAAGAATTAAAACCTTGAAAAATTATTACCTAGTGACTGCTGCTGCTGCTGCTGAGTCGCTTCAGTCGTGTCCGACTCTGTGCGACCCCATAGACGGCAGCCCACCAGGCTCCCCCGTCCCTGGGATTCTCCAGGCAAGAACACTGGAGTGGGTTGCCATTTCCTTCTCCAACTAACTAGTGACTAAATATAATTAAATACATCACATAGTCAAAGACAATTTGTAAAGGAAATACAGTGGTTACAATATAAGCGATCCTCTATGGTGCAGCCCCCAGAACATACACCGGACTCAGGGCACCCCACCATCCTGGAGCTAGCTTTGTCCTCTACCCTTCATCACTATCAGAGTTGAAGGGCAATCACTTTATTTCTCCAAAGTGGCAAAGAAGAAATGGCACCAACACTAAATTCTTCATCTACGTCCATGCGTGTTTTAATAAAAGTCTGGAAGTGGCCAGTTCCCTTTGAATCACCCTGTAGATAACATGTTAGATGGAGATGAGCAGGGCAGAGGGATGGGGGTGGTCAGGGAGGATGCACTGAGAAGGTAATAATTAAGCAGAGTCTGACGGAGGTGAGGGAGAGAGCCATGAGGGAGTCTGGGGTCTGCACCTTCACTTTTTCCCTCCTAATTTTTTTACTGTGACCAAATACACATAAGATAAAATTTACGATCCTAACCATCTTAAATGTTCAATGCAGACATGAAGGCCACCCCATAAAAAGCAATGAAGGACTGATACATGCTTGAATGTAAAGGAACCTTGAGGACTTGAAAACGTGCTAAGTATAAGAAGCCAGACACAAAAGACCATTATTATGTGATTCCCTTTATGTGAAATGTCCAGAATAGTGTACCATTTGGAGGTATCAAGTACACTCATACCATCGCCACGATCCATCTCTAGAACTCCTCATCTTGCAAAACAGAAACTCGGCACTTATTAAACAAGACCATCCCTTTCTCCCCTCCACCCAGCTTGTGGAAACCACCATCTTACTTTTTGTCTCTATGGATACTGCTGTTCTAAGTATCTGATTTAAGTGGGAACATTCAGTATTTCTCTCTTTGTGACTGGCTTATTTCGCTTAGCGAAATGTCTTCGAGGCTCATCCACGTTATCGCATGTGTCGGAACGTCCTTCTTAAGGCTGAACAATATTCCACTGTATGGACACACCATATACTTCCCGTCCATTGATGGACACTTGGGTTACTTCTACCTTTTGGCTATTGTGACTAATGCTGCCATTAACATCTGTGTACAAACATCTCATTGAGTCCCTGCTTTCTTTCTTGTATATGCCCCAAAGTGGAATTGCTAGCTCATGGGTAATTCCTTTTTAAAAAATTTTAAGGAACCACTTTATCTATATCATTTTACATTCCTACTAATAATGCAAAATGGTCCATTTTTTCCACATTCTCATCAATACTTATTATTTTCTATTTTTTGATGGTATCCATCTTAATGGGTGTAAGGTAGTCTATGCCTTCATTTTTATTTATATGACAGCTTTATGAAAATATAACTCACATGTCATATAATTCACTCATTTAAAGTACACAATTCAATGATTGTTAGTATATTCACAGACAGGTGCAACCATCACTACAATCAACTTCACAACATCTTCATATTCCCCTAAAGAATCCTCTTACCTTTCAGCTATCACCCCCATTCCCTCAGCCTCCCAGGCCCAGGCAAGCACTAATCTGCTTTCTATCTCTACAGATTTTCCTATTCTGGACATTTCACATAAAGGGAATCACATAATAATGGTCTTCTGTGTCTGGCTTCTTGTACTTAGCACATTTTCAAGTTCTCAAGGTTCCTCTACATTCAAGCATGTATCAGTCCTTCATTGCTTTGTATGGGGTGGCCTTCATGTCTGCATTGAACATCTGTTGCACTTTTGAGAGCACGGATTCCAGACCTCTCCCTCAGCCTACTTGTTCGGGGACTGACAGAAAGGAAGGGTATGAGGCCGGCAAGGCAGTATGATGTTGAGGTAGTCTAAATGTCCTCAGTTCTGCTCCTTAGCAGCTGTCGACCAAAAGCAAGTGACTTAACATCTGAGAAAAGAGATGGGGTGACAATAGGTTATTCTCATTACATTTGTTATGAAGATTAAAAATAATGTATTTAAGGCATGTGGTAGGCACTCATAAGGACCATGGATCTTTGCAGACACCAAGGCATGGCAGCTAAGGGTAAAGACAACGCTATCCTGTAGGCTGGACACCACAGCAGGAGCAGTTTCCCATGGCCCTCCCTCTGTGAGCTCGATTTTCACTCAGGAAGTCACCCCTGGATGTGATAGAAATCCCTCAGCCTAGGAGACATCTTCCTACTCTTCAAGTATATGACCAAACAGAAGGCGCCTTTAAACATCCCTACTCTTTCCCCTCAAATTCTCTTAAACTGCCAAACACCTAAAATACCCTTTGCCCTTCTCCCCTCCCCAGCAACTCTCTGGCCCTATCTAACCTCATTCTTCACAGCAAAACCCAGAATGTTCCTCATATATTGTTCCTGGCTTCAATCTTAAGACCAAACTCCCCAAACCAACAACCACCACCAAGACAATAGCAATAGTTTTCCAGGCTTTGGATTTGGTCAACAATAGGTCTCTTAGCCCTGGAGGCAGGAGATTCTATAGCAGACACCTATCGCATTTCCTGTTTTATAGAGATTTCCTTGCTCACTCGTTCCACTTTTCAAAGGGGAAAGCAAAGTCCAGCTAGTTGGTAAACTGAAGGGACTCAGATCCTCTGAATTTTAATCCAAATGAAATTGCATTAGTAAGAGCCCTGCAAAGGAAGATTTTGAATCCAAAGCTATTACTGGGATCCTCCAGCTAATCCATAGTATTATGATTGTGCTGATGTGGTTACAACACATTCTCTTCTAAGAATACACCCATGTAATCGCTTTCTCTGGCCTCTGGCCTGACACATCCTTGTAAATTTCCCCCAGGGTGTTCTAACCTGCAGCCAGGATTGAGAACCACTGCTGCAAGTAAATCACCTGGAATATATTTTGTTTCTCTCTCTCAACAGTTCAAAAAATATGACAGAAACCAGCCACCAGTTATTGATCATTCCCTTTGTACCAGGATCTATTTAATAGCATACATGATATTAAATATTATTTAATTCTCACAAGAGCTCTGTCTGATGGGCCCTAACTGTCCCCACATAACAGAGGAGAACACTGGGCTTCAAGAGAATGAGCACCTTGCCCTGCCCATGCTGATGTTAGAGGCAGAATTCATTCAGACCCCAGAGCAAGTATTCTTAATAATAACATATATTAGCCATATGTTGAGCATTCATATTGCTAATAATAGTAATCATTTATTGACCACTTCTTTTTTTTTTTTTTGAGCCAGGCACTATTCCAGTTCATTTAATCCTTATAAAAACCCTACGGAGTGGTTACTAACATTAGTGTTTCTATTTTATTGCCATGCAATTGAGTCACTGAGAGGTTATACAACCAGCACAAGGTTATACAGCTGATAAATGGGAAACTTTATCCAGTCTGGTTCCTTGAGCCTTCCAGGTGTTTGTAGATACATCTAGATCCTACAAGAGCATTCTGAGTCTATATAACTGCAAAGAATGCTGAAAAGTCAGATGATAGAATGAAGCTACTGGTTGGAAGCATCCATTTACAAAAGTTTAAACTGGGGACTAAAACTTTAGGAGCAGATCATTTAATAAAGGAATTCATCTTTTATTTTACTTTACATTTCAGTAGAATAGTAGGGGAACATTAGCATTTTAAGCAAAGGCTCGTCCCAGTTGTGCAGACTTGCAAATTTTAAATGAAAAGATATGTATGAAAGTTGATGTCATCCTAATATCCTCACCCACTGGTGAGTCTTAAAAATAGAACTGATGAAAGTAATCTCAAGGCATGAAGTCACTAGACTTCTTTTAATCAAATTTTTATTTCTTCTGCTGGTTAAAATAGAAAAGGAACTAAGGTTTGAGGAGATATAAGAGAAAAAATTAAAATGAAAACGACACCTTAGATTTCCCAATAGTGTATTTCTTCTCAAAGACCCACGGTGATATCAAAGCAATGACCTCATTTAGAATTATTCCTGAGGCATAATCATTCTCATTTTACAAGTCGGGAAAATGAAACACAAAGATTACATCACCCATCAAAAGTTCCAAAGTGACTTGGTTATGCATTAAGCATAAATTGTTGTAGTGTTTTTGGATGACAGTATGGTGATCGCTGTCTAAACTTGATATATTTATATCCTTTGACTCAGCACCTCCATTTCTAGGAATTTATCCTATAGAAATACTTTTATAAGTAAGCAAGAATATGCCTACGAAACGCCTTTCAGTACATTGGTCATGCGGTACTGCATTGTGCTTAGTCGCTCAACGTATCTGACTCTTTCTGACCCCAAGCACTGTAGCCCACCAGACTCCTATGTCCATGGGGATTCTTCAGGAAGAATACTGCAGTGGGTTGCCATGCCGTCCTCCAGGGGATCTTCCCAACCCAGGGATCAAACCCAGGTCTCCCGCAATGCAGGTATACTCTTTACCATCTGAGCCAACAGGAAAGCCCAAGAATACTGGAGTGGGTAGCCTATCCCTTCTCCAGGGGATCTTCTAGACCCAGGAATCGAACCGAGCTCTCCTGCGTTGAGGCTGGATTCTTTACCAGCTGAAGCTACCAGGGAAGCCCCTACATTGTTCATAATACAAGCCAAATATCCATTCATTGAGAATTTTTTTTAAAAAAAATATGGTACAGATTTATCAATGGGCTTCCCAGGTGGCTCAGTGGTAAAGAATTTGCCTGTCAATGCAAGGAGATCAGGAGATGCAGGTTTGATACCCGGGTTGGGAAGATCCCCTGGAGGAGGGCATGGCACCCCACTCCAGTATTTTTGCCTGGAGAATCCCATGGACAGAGAATCCTGGCAGACTACAGTTCATAAAGTAACAAAGAGTCAGACACGAATAAGCAACAGAGCACGCGGCACAGATTTATCATTTTTACGGAACCACAAAAAATCATGAGAGGTCTCTGTATATGTGTCACGAAAAGATGTCAATGATATGTTGTCAAGTGAAGAAAAAAGCAAGTTACAAGATACTGTATATAACATAGCTCATGTTTATAAACATAAATGTGTGTATATATATTTACATATTAATAGGTGAAGAAACTCTATGAGCTGACACACTCAACAGTGGTTGTCTCTGGAAAATAAGTCACTGAAAATTTGCCCCTTTCTGTTATATGATAGATCATGTTTATCAGTCACAAAAGGTCACACCTAATGCCAGAACCCACCTCCTGAGCCTCAGGCCAGAGTGTTCTCTGCACCTGGGCCGCTCTTCTGTGGTCAAGGCCTTCTCTGTTCATCTGTAGACGGGAAGGGCGTATGGAAGGAGGGAAACAAAGCATCCTCATCCTCATCTTCTCACCCCTGGCTTCCTGCTCTAATGGAAATGTTTCCTAGAAACATAGGTATAGATCCTGCATCCTTCAGACTGAGGACTAGGCCTTCCCTACCCTCAGATCTCCCCTATTCCAGCGGCCTGCCATCACTTCAGCTAGTGTCAAGTGGAAGGTACAGACACATGTTGCCCACTGTCCAGCCTAGGGGTCCTGGCACCCTGCTGGGAAGATTTGCAGGGGGCCGATCAGCCCTACTGGACACACAGCTTAAGGTATTAATAATAACTGGACACCATGGCAAGAGATGACCAGAGATTCCCTGGCATCAGGTCGATCTGGGTTCAAATCCCTGGTCTCTAGCCTTCCTGGCTGTGTGACCTGGGTGAGTCATGTAACCTCCAGCCCTGGTTTCCTCGCCTGTGCGATGGAGATCATATCCTTCCTCTGGGAGAGAAGTATGAGGGCTACATGGGAACACGGGTGCTTAGTTCAGGCCCTGGCAACAGTTATGAACTCATAACTGTTCCTGAGCTCCAGACAGCCTTCTCTGCTCTAAGAACCAAGTTCCAGGGTGTGACCAAGACAAGGTGCTCATTTTAAGAATATCCTAAAACACCAATCCTAATAGCTAAGATTTGTCATTACAATCTAAACTTAAATACTAGAAAAGAAATTTATCTGGTTTCTACCCTACCCGGCACTCAGGCTTTTATCTTTTTCCTCCAGAAGCCATGCCCTACTAAGAAACTCATTATATTTAGGGAAAGGATAATGTTCACCTCATTATAATGTCTTCTTTATGAGAGAAAAATTAGCTCCAGAAATAAGCGTGCTTCCAAGAAACTTTTTAAATTTGAGGACAACGAACAATGTAATGATCCTATTTCATTCATTGCTGTGGCTTCTAGGAAGCTCGGATATTTCTATTTATTGTAGGAACATTTTTGAGGTTATTATTCACATTGCATAATGTATAGGGAAGGACCCAGTATTTCTTGAACCACTGGCTCACTTTTTTTTTTTCCTGTGGATACTGTGAATTATGTAACAGACCTTATTTCCCTCTTTACTTTGTCCCTAAGAAATCTCTAGCAAATACAGACCTTGGAGTAAGTATTTTGCTTATTATATTTAATGGCTTTATTTTTTCTCTACTTTTAATTTTTCCTTAATCCAATCACACATTTACCTAAAAATGTTAGATTATGTGTTTCTGTAAGTGACTATAAACTACTCTTGGACATAGGGAATAAAAAGGTGAGCACACCAAAGTTAAGAATCTGTTTCCTTTGACAGGTCAGCTTCCCCCACCCTTTCTTTTAAAATATCAAGAAGTGATATTTAAAATAGCAAAAATTCCAAAAAGAAAGTTATAGGTAAATGACTATTTTTTTAAACTGGGATATGGTCACTTTCCAGTGTTGCTAGTTTCTGCTCTACAGCAAAGTGAATCAGCTATATGTATACATATAGCCTCTTTTTTGGATTCCCTTTCCATCTGGGTCACCACAGAGCACTGGGGAGAGCTTCCTGTGCAACACAGCAGGTTCTAATTAGTTCTCTGTTTTATCCATAGTAGTGTGTATACATTGATTCCAATCTCCCAATTCATCCCACTCTTTAAGATTAAAATACTGTCAGTCTTACAAGGATTGAAATAAAACCACATAAAATCACAAAAAAATTATCAAGAAGTGATAAAAGTCATTCAAAGAATATTTACATAAATATGCAGAATACACACACATATATGAAAATTGTTATCAGATGCTGTATATATACGTAATCTGATGTTGTATACATAAAAAAATGTAATCTGATGTTATGGAACAGTTTCTATGGTTTCTTTCTCCTCATTCATACCAGATTTCCAAATAAAATATGAATATTCAGTTACAAAGCACATTTGAAAACAATTACCAATTATATGAAGCTAAAAATATGCTATTAATCAAGAAGAGCTTTTTGACCACATCTCAAAAATGACTTTGGCATCTTCTTTTGGATTATATTGGCTATAATTCTTATCATAAGTGCTTTAAAAATAATTCCTGCAACTGTCCTGATGGATAGAGACTTAAGGATAACCTCACACCGCTTCTGTCCTAGAAGAAAATCCTCCAGGACGGCCTCTGACTCAGTGTAACATAAGACAGGCTATAAATGACCACGGTTCTACCCTGACAGCTGACGCTCCTCTCCTTCAGACCTCCTGTCTGCACCAAGGTTGCTCTAAGGAATGAACTTGGCAAAACTCATTCCTACTACTATAAATACCAGAGCACAATACGGATAAAATGGCATCCACTAAAAAAAAAAAAAAAATCTTATGCCTGTATGATGGATTTGTACATAGATGAGTCTGTAGTGCCTTTTTTTTTTTTTCACATGAAGGTGAAACCCATTTTCATTTGCAATCACTCCACTTTTTTTCTTTACCACAAATCTAAAGAACTACATGTGTTTAACATTCATTTTTAAATTGCTTCATCAGAGCTCTTTGGGGGTCTAATTGCAATGTCACCTTGGCTGGAGGGAGTTGATTTTTGAAATCTCCACACTACCCAGATTCATAGGTTTTCAATAGGAATAACTCTGTTGTACATGGACTTAACACAGTACATCATCTCCGTGACACTTGAAGGAGACAAAAAGTTTTACTTCACTTTATGGGAAGCAGGTTGTACCCTGGTCCTGGCAATTCAGCCCCTACGCAAGCGCTTCAGTCAAACAGCAAGAAACCATAGGTCATAAGAAATCAGACAAGCCGTGTATCATATTCAGGAGGATTTCTGAGAGCTTTGGGTCTGATGGTAGAATCCAAGAGAGTGTCTTGTCTCTCTGCATCGCTCCTTTGGGATGTGTCAGAACACAGGACAAAGAAAGGGCATGCCCGAGTCCCCGCCCTAGGGCCTCCCCAGCTGTGTGACCTTGGCAAGCCCTCAACCTTCCAAGCCCTCTACTTATTCATCTATAAAATGAAAACCAGAGCTCGATCCACCAAATATGTACAGACTGTCTGCTCTGTGCCAGGCTCTGTGCTAAATGATGAATAAGACACTCAGTCCCTGCACGGAACCCCTTCGAGCTCAGAGTCTAGTAGAGGAAATCAATGCAAAACTGCTTGAAGCACAGACATATTTTAAAATGACAGTAACCAACATGTATGGGAACTATGTGCCAGGACTTATTCCAAAGACCATCTCTTGCAATCCTTTAACAACTGTATGAGACAGGACTATTAATAGTTCCAGTCTTGCACATGGGAATACTGAGGTTGAATGAAGTTAACTAGATCAGGGTCACACAGATAAAAGCTACAAGATTCCAAGGGCAAGTCTTGCCAACTCCAAAACTCCACTGTGCTGTACTGACTTTCTTCTGCACTGACCACAGATCTGGGGACCGTGTTTAGAACAGTTTTCTTTCCCAAGGGCCATTTCTACAGTTTCATTGCAAATGAGAAATTTACTCACAAGTTCACAATGGGGGCGTTTACGGAAAACCTCGTCTTGTTTGGAAAGCACTGCTCCTTTTGGAACTCTCAGAAGGTGGAAAGGCGGCAAGGGACGTGGGCAGCAGGTGGCCGAGATGGGACCAGTCATTCTGCCCTCTGCTGCTGGCTGAATCACTGCATTAAGTCCAGCCTGCACTCGCTGCCACATAGCAAGCCAAACTAATCAGTGAGCCAGTGGCAAATCAACTAAAAAAAAAAAAAAAAAGTAAAAACAGAAATAAATAGGCACACTGCTGCATGTTCCTTGAGCTTTAACTGATTACAGTTCTGATTGTCTTCTAGTTTTGAAATGAAAGGAACCAGTAGTTGTACAGAGATGAGCCTGTCAAACAGTTACAGCTCAAGCTACTTCTTAAAAAGGGACACTAAGAACACCAATGTGATGAGCCCCTGCTTTGCACCAGGCTCTGTATGTGGACTCATACAAGGCTCAGAACTCCACTCATCTGTCCATTCATTCATAATCATAATAATCATCCAAAGAACTTCAGATTCACCATTGTTTATACTTGATCATTTTCTCTGTGTACGTATATGTGTGCATGTGTGTTATTACTTTTTTCTGGATCATTGGAGTTTAAGTTGCATAAAACCTTCAGCATGCATCTTAAGAATAGGTTTCTAGGACTTTCCTTGTGGTCCAGTGGTTCAGTTCAGTCGCTCAGTCGTGTCGGACTCTTTGCTAACCCACGGACTACAGCATGCCAGGCTTCCCTGTCCTTCATCAACTCCCAGAGCTTGCTCAAATTTACGTCCATTGAGTCAGTGATGCCATCCAATCATCTCATCATCTGTTGTCCGTTTCTCCTCCCACCTTCAATCTTTCCCAGCATCAGGGTCTTTTCCAATGAGTCAGTTCTTCCCATCAGGTGGCCAAAATGTTGGAGTTTCAGCTTCAGCATCAGTCCTTCCAATGAATATTCAGGACTGATTTCTTCAGTCCAAGGGACTCTTAAGAGTCTTCTCCAACACCACAGTTCAAAAGCATCAATTCTTCGGTGCTCAGCTTTCTTTATAGTCCAACTCTCATATCCATACATAACTACTGGAAAAACCATAGCTTTGACTAGATGGACCTTTGTTGGCAAAGTAATGTCTCCACTTTTTAATATGCTGTCTAGGTTGATCACAGCTTTTCTTTCAACAAGCAAGCATCATTTAATCTCATGGCTGCAGTCGCCATCTGCAGTGATTTTGGAGGTCCCCCCAAAATAAAGTCTCTCACTGTTTCCATTGTTTCCCCATCTACTTGCCATGAAATAGCATGGCAAATAGATGGTCCAGTGGTTAAGTGGTTAAGACATGGTCCCATGGTTAAGACTTCATTTTCCAGTGCAGGGGGTGTGGGTTTGATCCCTCGTTGAGGAGCTAAGATCCCACATCCCTCCAATAAAATCAAAACATAAAACAGAAGCAATACTGTAACAAATTCAATAAAGACTTTTTAAAAAATGATCCACATTAAAAAAAAAAAAAAACCAAAGAGGTTTCTGATATTGGCCAAGAACATTGATCAACGTGAGGAAACTTAATAATACTATGTACCATTATCTAACATAAAGCCCATACTCAAAGTTTACTGTTTCAGTCATGTCTTTTATAGAATTTTCCCCCATCCAAGATCCAATCTAAGATCATGCACAGCATTCAGCTGTCACACCGCTCTGGTCTCCTTTAATCTCTGTTTTTCTTAACATCGGCATTTTTTTAAGAGTCCAAATCAGTTATTTTGGAGCATGTCCTCAGTTTGGGTTGATCTGATGTTCCCTCGCAATTAGATAGGTTCCAGTCATGCATTTTTGACAGGAGTTGTGTCTAAGAATGTGTGATGTATGTCTTAGTACATCACATCAGGAGGCACGTGATGTCAGTTTGTCCCAATATTGGCAACATTAATCTTCAGCACTTGGTTAAGGTGGGTCTGCCAGGTTTCTCTAGTGCAAAGTTATTATTTTCTTAGATATTTTTTAAAACTTTTTATTTTGAATTGAGGCATAGCTGATTAACAATGTTGTGATCCTTTCAGGTGAACAGCAAAGGGACTCAGCCATATACATGTACATGTATCCATTCTCCCCCAAACTCCCCTCCTATCTAGGCTGCCACATAACGTTGAGCAGAGTAGCATGTGCTATACTGGAGGTCTTTGTTGGTTATCCATTTTAAATATAGCAGTGTGTACACGTTGATCCTAAACTCCCTATCCCTTCCTCCCATCCTTCCACTTGGCAACCAAAGTTTGTTCTTGAAGTCTGTGAGTCTCCTACTGTTTCATAAGTTCATTTGTATCATTTGCTTTCAGATTCTACCTACAAGGGATGTCATATGATATTTCTCTTTCTCTGACTTACTTCACTGAGTATGACAATCTTTAGGTCCATCCACGTTGCTGCAAATGCATTATTTCATTCTTTTTAATGGCTGAGTAATATTCCATTGTATATAGTTACCACCTCTTCCTTATCCATTCCTCTGCCAATGGACATTTAGGCGGCTTCCACGTCTCGACTATTGTAAACAGTGCTGCAGGGAACACTGGGGTGCATGTATCCATTCAGATCATGTTTTTCTCCAGATATATGCCCAGGAGTGGGATTGCAGGGACACGTGGCAGCTCTGTTTAGTGTTTTAAGGAACATCCATACTGCTCTCCATAAAGGTTGTACCAGTTTGCATTCCCACCAGTAGTGTAGGAGGTTCCCTTCTCTTATGGAGAGATAGTTTAAGACTATGAATATTGCGTCCTTCAATAAACTTTCACCCAGTGGTTTAGCATCTACTGATGATTCTTGCTTTAATCGATTTATTAATATGGTTACAAAATGGTGACTTTTAAATTCCATTATACCTTCTAAATGTGTTAGTTGTCATTCTAATGTGGGAGAAAAGCCTCCTCTTCTCCCACATTTATTTATTTGGTTATTTTTGTATATTATGGACATCTGGATATTTCTTTTAGTCAATGAGTTCATTACTGTCAGTTAATTTTGATGCTTAAATTAAAAACTCAGGAGACTAGAAAATACCAGAGGGTATTATATATAATACATATGTAATAGGTATGTATGTGAAAGTCACTCAGTCATGTCGAACTCTTGGGGTTCCCATGGACTATTCAGTCCATGGAATTCTCCAGGCCAGAATACCTAGAATGGGTAGCCATTCCCTTCTCCAGGGGATCTTTTCAACCTAGGGATCGAACCAGGTCTCCCACATTGCAGGCAGATTCTTTACCAGCCGAGCCACCTGGGAAGCCCAAGAATACTGGAGTGAGTAGTCTATCCATCTCCAGGGGATCTTCCCAACCAAGAACCGAACAGGGGTCTCCTGCATTGCAGGTGGATTCTTTACCAGCTGAGCTACCAGGGAAGCCCATCTAATAAGGTCATTTTTCATAAAACTTTTGTTTTAGCTATGTATATATGAAACCATCAGTATATTCATGTCATAGATTGTGACATAAAACTATTTCTTCCTGGTTCACAATCCCAAAATGTTGAGACTTGTTGGCCTAGAGGAAAAGGCTGTATTTTTCTATCCTCCCTTAGACAGGAGTAGGTGCTTCCCCCATCCAAGCCCAAGGCAGGGGAGGGAAGATCCAAGAGAACAACTCAGAAAGATTAGGGGCCCCTCATTATCTGATTGGTCATCTCCTTTAAGGGTAGATTTCCACATACTTCAATCTACTGTGCCTGTGAGAGCAAGTTTAGTGTGAACCGGGGAGACACACGAGGTGGAGAAAAGGGGGCAGTGGAGGAGTCTGAGTGTCCGCTCCTGGTTTCCTCTGTGTCAAGTGAACACTGTTCCATTGGGTTCAAGAGGGCCGGCCACTGGCTAAGGAGACCTCAGGAGCAAAAAGCTGGGAGAGCGGTGGCAGAAGTGGGGTCTGAGTGGAAGGAGAAGAGGGAGCGGCAGAACCAGATCCCCCAAGGGTTCTGCCCTGTGAGCTTTGAGGAAGTGCTCATGTGAAACGTAGGAGTCAGAGAGCCAGCATGGGGATGCCCGCCCACAGGACACGGATGGCCACACGGTCTCAGCCAGAGAAGCCACAGCAGCCAAGAGAGGACCACACAGGAAGTGAGGGGACGATGCCCCCGATCTCCCTCCCTCCCGCTCCCAGCCCCACAGAGTCAGAGCCTTAAATCGGAGCTGAGACCGAGATTTTTAAGTAGGCAGGACTTCATGAAATCAGAACATACTTCAAAGACATGCCATGAAGGAACTGGAAAGAGAGAATTTGAGAGAACAGAACTGAAGACAGTCTCTGGGCAAAAAAGGAAAACTTTTTCTAGATTTCGCCATGTTGAGATTGCTCCACATTGTTCCTGGTCCCCTTAGGTAAGGCAAGGGGGGGAGGCCCCTCTGAGGCATTAATGCCCCTAGGCCAAAGGGTGAGAAGGAATGGCCACAGAGCGGCCTGGGGAGGATGATTTGGCAGGAAAGGGATTGAAAGTGCAGTCCCCGAGGTGAGGAAGGTGTTGGCATACAGCAGAACAAGAGAGACTGGAGGGACTGCAGTCTAGTGAAAAGGGACAAGGAACGGGGAGGATGGGGAGGTCAGAGCATGGACAGTGAGAGGATAGTGGTCTGTCGAGGGAGGTATGATCATTTTTTCCCGTTGGTTTTCATAATTTAAAAAATTCCCAAAGTGCAAGATTTCCCCTAGTCCTGATTCCTAAAGGAAACTAACACTAATGCATTCTCCAGGCTTTTTAGACATCTCTCTATTTCCAAGCATGTATTTTAGTTAGTGAGTGTTAGTCAGTCACTCATGTTCGACTGTGTGACCCCATAAACTGTAGCCCACCAGGCTCCCCTGTCCATAGGATTCACCAGGCGAAATATTGGAGTGGATAGCCATTCCCTTCTCCAGGGGATCTTCCCACCCCAGGGATGGAACCCTGGTCTCCTGCTTTGAAAGGGGATTCTTAATGAATCTTAATTTTCTTAATGAAAATGTGTTGTCCTGCAGTTATTTTCCACTTGACAATCCATCATGAGTCTCATTCCATGTTGTTGGTTAAATAAATGATGCTAACTCAATACCACACAGCTATTAAACATCACAATACCACTCTCTAGTGCTGACCTGAATGACGTTCTGAGTATGTTCAGTGACAGTCTCGATGACATAATAGAATGAACAGATATATGGGTAGCAGAATGTAAAAACCCATATTTAATAATATACAAATGGATATTTATTTGCATCATTTTGTACTAGAAAAAGTATAGCAGGATGTGCACCAAAATTTTAACAGTGGTGACATTTCTGACTTTTCTCCTTTTTTGGTTATTTTTTTCTAATTTTTCTACCACGAATATGTAGTAACAAAGTTTAAAAATAAAATTTTAAAAAAGGGAAGCAAACAGGACAAAATTGTGACAGGTACAAGACAGGTGAAGGGTGCTTGCTCTGTTATTCTTAGCGCTTCACTCTGTACAAGTGTTTAATTTCTCAGAAAAGGGGCGAGGATGGCATAAAACAGCACTTGAGTTCAGACACACAATCAACAGCTCAGAAGGATAACTACCCGTCACACTGATGGGCACTGTGTTTCCAAAATGATCGGTATTCTTTTTGTTTGTATCTAAAAGAGAGAGAGAGAGCTGCAAACGCGGGATGACACTGACGTGTACCTAAGTGAGGGGAACAGCTGGGACAGTTACATCGCGTCACCGCTGTCATTCCGGAGCCGACTCTTAAACATGCCGCCACTTTCTAACCCCAGTGGAATTCCGTGCAGAACAAGGACCCTAGGAAACCGCGCGGGGCTTCCTTCTTGAGCCTGGAGTAAGACTCAGGCTTTCCCTGAATGAACCAAGGGCTGTGAATCAAACAGCTGACCTTTTTGTTCTTGTTTGGCCCAGAAGATTTTGACTCGCTGGCGAATATGCTTGTCCTCTCGCAGCTTCTTCTGCCACTGACGCAATTCTTGTATCTCAGGATCGCAGCGAACCTGGAAAATTCCCGCAAAGCTTTTAGTTCCCTTTCTACATACTTCTAAACATTAACTTGCTAACCCTGCAAGGAAAATCCTTTATAAGTCACCTGGATTACTTTTGATTCCAAATGAATCATTGTTGTAAGTGAATTAACTATACTCCTAAAGCTTATGTAATATTCAAGAGTAAATGAGGCTGAAGGTTTGCTATACTAATGGTGGGCTGAGAACTTTCTAGATCTGTGCTGTTCAACAGAAATATAATGAAACTACATGTGTAATTATAAATTTCCTTGCAGTATCATCTTGTTTTTTAAAAATATTTATTTATTTATTGAAGGATAATTGACATACAATATGTTACTTCCAGGTGATTTGACATTTAAATACCTTATGAAATGATCACCATAAGTCTAGTAACCATCTGTCACATACAAAATTGTTACAGTATTATTTATATATTCCTTAGGCTGTAAGTTACATCCTTATAACATTTATTTTATAACTGGAAGTTTTGTACCTCTCAATCACCTTCACCTATTTGCCCATCCCCCCACTCCCCTCCCCTCTGGCAGCCACTAGTTTGTTCTCCCTATCTGTGAGTCTGTTTTATTTGTTCATTTGTTTTTTTTAGATTCCACATATAAGTGAAATTTTACAGTATTTGTCTTTTTTTGACTTATTTCACTTAGCCCAATATCCTTTAGAACTATCCATGTTGTCATAAATGGCAAGATTTCATTCTTTTTATGACTCAGTAATACTCTGAAAGGAATGGGAATACCAGACCACCTGACCTGCCTCTTGAGAAATCTATATGCAGGTCAGGAAGCAACAGTTAGAACTGGACATGGAACATCAGACTGGTTCCAAATAGGAAAAGGAGTACATCAAGGCTGTATATTGTCACCCTGCTTATTTAAATTAAATGCAGAGTACATCATGAGAAACACTGGGCTGGATGAAGCACAAGCTGGAATCAAGATTGCCAGGAGAAATATCAATAACCTCAGATATGCAGATGACACCACCCTTATGGCAGAAAGCAAAGAACCAAAGAGCTTCTTGATGAAAGAGGAGAGGGGGGAAAGTTGGCTTCAAGCTCAACATTCAGAAAACAAAGATCATGGCATCTGGCCCCATTACTTCATGGCAAATATGGGGAAACAGCGGCAGACTTTATTTTTCTGGGCTCCAAAATCACTGCAGATGGTGACTGCAGCCATGAAATTAAAAGACACTTGCTCTTTGGAAGAAAAGTTGTGACCAACCTAGGCAGGCATATTAAAAAGCCAACAAAGGTCCATCTATTCAAGGCTATGGTTTTCCAGTAATCATGTATGGATGTGAGAGTTGGACTATAAAGAAAGCTGAGCACCAAAAAACTGATGCTTTTGAACTGTGGTGTTGGAGAAGACTCTTGAGTCCCTTGGATAGCAAGGAGATCCAACCAGTCTATCCTAAAGGAAATCAGTCCTGAATATTTATTGGAAGGACTGATGTTGAAGCTGAAACTCCAATACTTTGGCCACCTGATTTGAAGAACTGACTCATTGGAAAAGACCCTGATGCTGGGAAAGATTGAAGGCAGCAGGAGAAGGGGATGACAGAGGATGAGATGTTAGGATGGCATCACTGATTCAATGGACATGAGTTTGTGCAAGCTCTGGGAGTTGGTGATGGACAGGGAGGCCTGGTGTGCTGCAGTCCATGGGGTCGCAAAGAGTCAGACACAATTGAGCAACTGAACCGAACTGAAATATATGTATGCTGCTGCTGCTAAGTCACTTCAGTCGTGTTCGACTCTGTGCGACCCCATAGATGGCAGCCCACCAGGCTCCCCCGTCCCTGGGATTCTCCAGGCAAGAACACTGGAGTGGGTTGCCATTTCCTTCTCCAATGCATGAAAGTGAAATGTGAAAGTGAAGTTGCTCAGTTGTGTATGACTCTTAGCGACCCCATGGACTGCAGCCTACCAGGCTCCTCTGTCCATGGGATTTTCCAGGCAAGAGTACTGGAGTGGGGTGCCATTGCCTTCTCTAGAAATACATGTATATATATAACACATCTTTGTTCATTAATTCATCCATGGACACTTCAGTTGCTTCCATAATCTTAGCTTATTGTAAATAATGCTGCAGTGAACATAGTTCCACAACCAGGGATCAAACGCAGGCCCTTGACAGTGAACACACAAGTCCTAACCATTGGAGCACCAGGAATTCCTGTATCTTTCTTAATTAGTGTTTTTCTTTTCTTAGGGTAAATACCCAGAAGCGAAATTGCTGGATTACATGACAGTTCTATTCCAATCTCATTTCAAAAACTGAAAATAAACTGGCAAGATTATTTTTAAGAATACATTTTATTCGACTTCCCTCATCGTCCAGTGGCTAAAACTCTATGCTCCCAATGCAAGGGGCCTGGGTTTGATTCCTGGTCAGGGAACTAGATCCCACATGGCTCAACTAAATATCCTGCATGCTGCAATGAAGATCAAAGATCCTAAGTGCTGCAACTAACTAAGACCTGGTGCAGCCAAATAAATAAATATATTAAAAAAGAATACAGTTTATCTACCTTGAAAGATCCAAAATAATATCATTTCAACACATAATCAATATAAAATATTTTTTATGAAATATTTTGCTGTTTTCTATACTAAGTATTCAACCTCTGATATGTATTTTACTTACAGAACATTTAAATTTGGACATTTTTAAGTGCTCAATAGCTGCATGTAGCTGGTGGCTATTGTACAGGACAGCAGAGTTCTAGACAAATCATAGTTAATGTATTAACCACAGTTCTATTTGATTGAGTGCGTACTGCATACTGGGCTTTGTACAAGACATTGGGAATAAAGAAATAACTAGTGGTAATTATAATAATAATAATTATTATTAAACCATTAATATAACTCATATTTATTGAACATTTGTGTCTCAGGCATTGATTAAGTTTTTATACATTTTAACAATCAAAAGCAGATTATCCCCATCTTACAGATAAGGAAACCAAGTTTAAGTGGCTTGCGTAGTCTCACAGCTAGGAAATGGATTCAAACATAGGCAGGCTGTTCCAGTTTCCCTTGAGAGACACAGGATTCACAGGAGCAAGATCAAGCAGGTGTGGTAAGAGTAAGGATATCAGTGAGTACAAGGGACACGGAGGGGAAAGCGAACTCAGCCTGGAGAGGTCGGGAAACCCTTCATGGAGGAGATGGCCTCTGGGCCAAGTGTGGAAGGATGACCTGGAGTTGGCTGTGGAGAGGAGGTAAGTGGAGTGTCACGGTGCCCTGGGGAAATTGAAATGCATTAAGCAGTCACTTGCAATTCTCCCCTCACCCCAGCCCCTGGCATTCACTAATCTGCTGTCGTCTCCATGTGTGGTGCTGTGCTTAGTTGCTCAGTCATGTCCAACTCTTTGTGACCCCATGGACTGCAGCCAGCCAGGCTCCTTTTCCGTGGGGATTCTCCAGGCAAGAATACTGGAGTGGGCTACCATTCCCTCCTCCAGGGGATCTTCCCAACCCAGGGGCTGAACCCAGGTCTCCCACATTGCAGGCAGATTCTTTACCAACTGAGCCACAAGGGAAGCCCAAGAATACTGGAATGGGTAGCCTATCCCTTCTCCAGAGGATCTTCCAAACCCAAGGATCAAACCGGGGTCTCCTGCATTGCAGGCAGATTCTTTACCAGCTGAGCTACAGGGGAAGCCCGTAGTCTCCACAGTCTCATCTTAATCTGTAGATTCACAGTGTCTATGGATTTCCTATTCTGGCTATTTTATATAAATAAACTCATTAGTAGATAGCATTTTGTGTCTGGATTCTTTCATTTGTTGTTGTTCAGCCACTAAATCCAACTCTTTGCAACCCCATGAGCAGAAGCACGCCAGGCTCTCTGTCCTCCACCATCTCCTGGAGTTTGCTCAAATTCATGTCATTTGAGTTAGTGATGCCTTCATCCTCTGCTTGCCCCCTTCAAAGGCTCTAGCATGGTCAATGAAACAGAAGTAGATGTTTTTCTGGAATTCCCTTGCTTTCTCCATGACCCAGTGAATGCTGGCAATTTGATCTCTGGTTCCTCTGTCTCTTTGAAACCCAGCTTGTACACCTGGAAACTCTCGGTTCATGTACTGCTGAAGCATAGCTTGAAGGATTTTGAGCGTTACCTTGCTCGCATGTGAAACGAGCGCAACTGTGTGGTAGTGTGAGCATTCTTTGGCATTGCTTGTCTTTGGGATTGGAATGAAAACTGACCTTTTCCAGTCCTGGGGCTACTGCTGAGTTTTCCAAATTTGCTGGCATATTAAGCGTAACACTTTAACAGCATCATCTTTTAGGATTTGAAATAGCTCAGCTGAAATTGCATCACCTCCAATAGCTTTGTTCATACTGATGCTTCCTAAGGCCCACTTGACTTCACATTCCAGGATGTCTGGCTCTAGGTGAGTGACCACTGACCACGCCATTGTAGTTATCCGGGCCATAAAGACCATTTTTGTATAGTTCTTCTGCATATTCTTGCCACCTCTTCTTAATCTCTTCTGCTTCTGCTTCTGCTTCTGCTCTTAAGCTCTTCTGCTTCTGTTAGGTCCTTATCTTTTCTGTCCTTTATTGTCCCCATCCATGCATGAAATATTCCATTGATATCTCCAATTATCTTGAAGATATCTCTAGTCTTTCCCATTCTATTGTTTTCTTTTACATTTTTGCATTGTTCATTTAAGAAGGCCTTCTTATCCCTCCTTGCTGTTCTCTGGAATTCTGCGTTCAGTTGGGTACATCTTTTCCTTTCTCCCTTGCCTTTTGCTTCTCTTCTTTCCTCAGCTATTTGTAAAGCCTCCTCAGACAACCACTTTGCCTTCTTGCATTTCTTTTTCTTTGAGATGGTTTTGGTCACTGCCTCCTGCACAATGTTATGAACCTTTCATTGTTCTTCAGGCTGTCTACCAGCTTTAAGTCCTTGAATTTATTTATCTTCACTGTATAATTATAAAAGATGTGATTTAGGCCATACCTGAATGGCCTAGTGCTTTCCCTACTTTCTTCAGTTTAAACCTGAATTTTGCAATAAGGAGGTTATGATCTGAGCCACAGTCTGCTCCAGATCTTGTGTTTATTGACTGTAGAGCTTCTCTATCTTTGGCTGCAAAGAACATAATCAATCTGATTTTGGTGTAGACCAATCTGGTGATGTACGTGTGTAGACTCATCTCCTGTGCTGTTGGTAGAGGGTGTTTGTTATGACCAGTGTGTTCTTTTGACAAAATTTTGTTAGCCTTTGACCTACTTCAGTTTTTACTCCAAGACCAAACTTGCCTGTTATTCCTGGTATCTTTTCATTTCCTACTTTTGCATTCCAATCCCCTAAAATGAAAAGGACAGTTCTTTTTTGTTGTTAGTTCTAGAAGGTCTTGTCAGTCTTCATAGAACCATTCAACTTAATTTTCTTTGGCATCAGTGGTTGGGGCATAGACTTGGATTACTGTGATATCAAATGGTTTGCCTTGGAAATGAACCAAGATCATTCTGTTGTTTTTGAGAGTGTACCAAAATACTGTATTTTGGACTCTTTCATTGACTTTGGGGGCTACTGCATTTCTTCTAAGGGATTCTTGCCCACAGTAGTAGATATAATGGTTATATGAATTAAATTCATCCATTTTAACTCACTGATTCCTAAGATATCAATGTTCAGTCTCACCATCTCCTGCTTGACCATGTCCAATTTACCTTGATTCATGAACCTAACATTCCATGTTCCTATACAATATTGTTCTTTACAGCATCAGATTTACTTTCGCCAGCAGACACATACACAGCTGGGCATCATTTTCACTTTGGCGCAGCCATTTATTCCTTTCCGGAGCTATTAGTAATTGCTCTCCACTCTTCCCCAGTAGCATATTGCACACCTTCCAACCTGGGGAGGCTCCTCTTCCAGTCTTATATCTTTTTTGCCTTTTCATACTGTCCATGGGGTTCTCCAGGCAAGAATACTGGAGTGGGTTGCCATTTCCTCCTCCAGGGGACCACATTTTGTCAGAACTCTTTACTATGACCCATCTGTCTTGTGTGGCCCTGCCCAGCTTGGCTCATAGCTTATTTGAGTTACATAAGCCCCTTTGCTTATGATCCCAAGGCTGTGATCCATGAAGGGGATTCTTTCACTTAGTATTTAATATTTTCAAGGTTCATCCACTTTGTAACATTTTCAGTACTTCTTTCCTGAATAATATTCCATGGCATAGTCATGCCATATTTTGTTTATCCATTCATTAGCTGATGAACATTTGAGTTGTGTCTGCCTTTTGGCTATTCTTAATAGAGCTGCTACAAACATATGTTTATGAGTTTTTGCTTGAGCATCTATTTTCAATGGTTTTTTAGTATGTACCTAAGAGTGGAATTGCTGGGTCATATGGTAAGTTTTTGATTAACTTATTTCCTCCTCCTCCTAAGTCACGTCAGTCATGTCCGACTCTGTGCAACCCATAGACGGCAGCCCAACAGGCTCCCATCCCTGGGATTTTCCAGGCAAGCATACTGGAGTGGGTTGCCATTTCCTTCTCCAGTGCAGGAAAGTGAAAAGTGAAAGTGAAGTTGCTCAGTCGAAGTCATCAATTGTTTTTCACAGTAAGCTACATCATTTTCTATTCTCATCAGCAACGTATGAGGGTTCTAATTTCTTCACATCCTTGCCAATACTTATTTTCCATTAAAAAAATTTTTATTATCATACCCATCCTGCTACTGCTAAGTCGCTTCAGTAGTGTCCAACTCTGTGCAACCCCATAGACGGCAGCCCACCAGGATCCCCCGTCCCTGGGATTCTCCAGGCAAGAACACTGGAGTGGGTTGCCATTTCCTTCTCCAATGCATGAACATGAAAAGTGAAAGTGAAGTTGCTCAGTCGTGTCCGACTTAGCGACCCCATGGACTGCAGCCCACCAGGCTCCCCTATCCCTGGGATTCTCCAGGCAAGAACACTGGAGTGTGGTGCCATTGCCTTCTCCATACCCATCCTAGTGGACGTAAAATGGTATCTCACTTTGGTTTTGATTTGCTTTTCCTAATGGCTATGACGTTGAGCATCTTTTCGTGTGTTTGTTGGCCACTGGTATATCTTCTTCAGAGAAATATCTACTGAAGTTCTTTGCTCTTTATAAAATGGAGTCGTCTTTTTATTGTCGAATTATATTTTTTATATATTCTGGATATTAGACTCTTGCTTGATACATGCTTGTTAATATTTCCTCCCCTTCTGTAAAATGTCTTTTCACTCTCTTGATAGTGTCCTTTGATGCACAAAGGTTTTAATTTTGATAAAGTCCAATTTAATATTTTTCTTTTGTTGCTAGTGCTTTGGGTGTCACATCTAAGGAATCACTATTGAATTTAAGGCCTTAAAGATTTACTTCCATGTTTTCTTACAAGAGTTGTATAGCTTTAGGCCTTGTATTTAGGTCTATGATCCATTCTGCGTTAATTTCTTACACAGTATAATATTAGGAAGTGAAAGAAAGTGAAGTCACTCAGTTGTGTTCGACTCTTTGCGACTCCATGGACTGTAGGCTGCCAGGATCCTCCGTCCATAGGATTTGCCAGGCAAGAATACTGGAGTGGGTTGCCATTTCCTTCTCCAGGGGATCTTCCTGACCCAGGGATCAAAGTGAGAGTCAATTCCTAGGTGGATTGATAAGAAGTCCAGGGATCCCCAAGGAGAGAGGGGTCTGGAATTCTCAAGGTGGGAAAAAGGACAAACTTTTTTTGTCCCTGTACACTCCTTAGGATTATATAACAATAATGTATCCTGCTTGAGGACAGTCTCTGGAAAAAAACTTCTGGCTAATCCTGTTATCTTAAGGTGTAAATTATGGGAGTAGGTCTAGTGAGGTCTTTACAACCTCCAGACATTCTTTTGACTCACTGTAATAACTAATTAGAGAGTATATAACTCCATGGCTAACACTAGTAAAGGGGTACCCTTTCTACCCCTGATGCCTATGTCAGAAGCTTTTTCTATCTCCTTTATACCTTAATAAAACTTTATTACACAAAAGCTCTGAGTGATCAAGCCTCGTCTCTGGCCCCGGATTGAATTCTTCTCCTCTGGAGGCCAAGAATCCCAGCATCTTTGCGTGGTTCAGCAACAACCTTTCATCTTGGGGGCTCGTCTGGGATTCTTCAGGACAAAGTAAGGATGTTTAGAGTGCTAGTTCTTTGTCACACAAAAGCTCTGAGTGACCAAGCCTCATCTCTGGCCCCAGATTGAATTCTTCTCCTCTGGAGGCCAATAATCCCAGCGTCTTTTTGTGTGTCAGCAACAACCTTTCAAAAGCTGGGTCTCTTGCATTGCAGGTGGATTCTTTAGTGTCTCAGCCACCAGGGAAGCCCATAAAATTATAGTCCAACTTAATTCTTCTCCATGTAGACATCTAGTTTTCCCAGCATCATTTGTTAAAGAGACAGTTACTTCCCCCATTGAATAGTCTTGGTAGAAATCATCTGACCACAGTTGTATGGGTTCATTTCTGACCTCTCAATTCTATTCCCCTAATGCTTTTTTCTTTAAGTTAAAATTTATTCACCTCCTAAATAAGGTACAGGGATTGTGAATAAAGCTTAGTATACACTTATTAAATCCTGACATATTTAATGCTGCCTACACTTTAGCATATGAATTTCTTCCCAAAATGCTCATCACAGCTGGATTGAAGGATTATTTTTCAAATGTGGCCATGTGGTTTAGTTGAGTGCTATACATTATAAGTCTCCTAGATATCCAGAGATTTGCATGCCTCTTGCAAATTGGGGGATTATGTTCTATGACATAAATATAGGGTCATTTTTATTCTCTGAAATGTGCATAACTTTATAATTTATAGGTAGATGCATACACAGTACTTTGCATGTATATATAATTTTTAAAATATATATTTATAGACAAATTGTATTTTTTTAAGCAAGAGTAGTTTTCATTTATAAATTCAACTGGAAACAGTCAGTCTTCTTTATTTTGGAAAAATAAAAGTCGAAGAAGTTGAAACAAAAGAACAAGCAGCAAAATCGATTCAGATCCAGATCCACCACTAAAATATGGAAGTACAGTTGACCCATGAGCAACATGGGTTTGAACTGCGTGTATCCACTTACATGGTTCAGTACTACACAATCCACAGTAGGCTGAATTCATAGATGTGGAGCTTCAGATACCAAGCAGCATCTGTGGGACTTGAGTTTCCTCCCATTCTGGTATCTATGCAGGTTCTGGAGCCAATCCCCTGTACATACTGAGGGATGACTGTTCAGTTCAGTTCAGTCGCTCAGTCGTCTCCGACTGTTTGCGACCCCATGAACTGCAGCACGCCAGGCCTCCCTGTCCATCACCAACTCTCGGAGTTCACTCAGACTCACGTCCATCGAGTCCGTGATGCCTTCCAGCCATCTCATCCTTGGTTGTCCCCTTCTCCTCCTGCCCCAAGTCCCTCTCAGCATCAGAGTCTTTTCCAATGAGTCAGCTCTTCGCATGAGGTGGCCAAAGTACTGGAGCTTCAGCTTTATCATCATTCCTTCCAAAGAAATCCCAGGGCTGATCTCCTTCAGAATGGACTGGTTGGATCTCCTTGCAGTCCAAGGGACTCTCAAGAGTCTTCTCCAACACCACAGTTCAAAAGCATCAATTCTTCAGCGCTCACCCTTCTTCACAGTCCAACTCTCACATCCGTACATGACCACAGGAAAAACCATAGCCTTGACTAGACGGACAGGAGACAGGGATCAAGACGATCCCCATGGAAAAGAAATGCAAAAAAGCAAAATGGCTGTCTGGGGAGGCCTTACAAATATCTGTGAAAAGAAGGGAGGCGAAAAGCAAAGGAGGGATGACTGTACTTTTTTTTTTTTTTTTTTCCCAGTTTCAAAGCAAGAACAACCACTTTAAAGTGGCAGGGAGCCCAGTGATAGCAAACTTGCTGTCATGAACATCCTTTAACCTTTTTACCTTCCTGGATTAGTTTCCCAACAGTCCTGCTGTCTTCCAGAAAGTTTCTCCCATGGATTTTTATAACCAGGAATCTTGAGAAATGTTGGGGTTGGGATGATCTCTATCCCTCCCCTTCCAGAAAGTTTCTAGTTTCTTTATGCAGATCAATCCAAAGCACCCCAGAGCTCTACTCACCAAGAGGAATTTGGAGAACTGCCCTGATCAAATACAAGAAAAATAAATTTCTTCCTGTTACTTCTTCTCCTAGGGCATGGGGTATAGTGTGCCTTACTTGTTTTAAGACAACTGCTCAAGTAATTTTCTTTTTCCAAAATAAAGAAGATTGACTGTTTTCAGTTGAATTTATAAATGAAAACTATTCTTGCTTAAACAAATACAATTTGTCTATAAACATATATTTTAAAAATTATATATACATATAAAGTACTATATATGTATCTACCTGTAAATTATAAAGTGATGCAAATTTCAGAGAATAAAAATGACCCAATATTTATGTCATAGAAATAATCCCCCAAATCTTTTAAGTTACAAACCAATACTTTTATAGTGTTCCCCAAAGTCTTATTTCATAAGGTTAGGTACCTTCACCATCTTTGTTCTGGATAGGAAGATTATCAGCTGTGGTCTGAGCAAGCCCAGATTCTTCCAGAAGGCCAAAAAGAGGGTTATCCACAACTTTCCCACAAGCTTCTGTTTATCAGGATCCAAGAACACAGATAACCTCACATTTCTTCCCTGTGACAACTGGTACCCTAAATGAGAATAAGCTCGGAGAATCTTCTAAATCACTAAAGGGTTAATACTAATTATAATTAGCAAGTTGTTTTACTATCATCAAATCATTTCTTTACAGTTGGTTTATTCTTAAAATTTGGAAGGAGTTGTTCTCTAGGGAGAAACCTATATGCAGGTCAGGAAGCAACAGTTAGAACTGGACATGGAACAACAGACTGGTTCCAAATAGGAAAAGGAGTACGTCAAGGCTGTATATTGTCACCCTGCTTATTTAACTTCTATGCAGAGTACATCATGGGAAACGCTGGGCTGGAAGAAACACAAGCTGGAATCAAGATTGCCAGGTGAGACATATCAATAACCTCAGATATGCAGATGACACCACCCTTATGGAAGAAAGTGAAGAGGAACTCAAAAGCCTCTTGATGAAAGTGAAAGAGGAGAGTGAAAAAGTTGGCTTCAAGCTCAACATTCAGAAAACGAAGATCATGGCATCTGGTGCCATCACTCCATTGGAAATAGATGGAGAAACAGTGGAAACAGTGTCAGACTTTATTTTTGGGGGCTCCAAAATCACTACAGTTGGTGATTGCAGCCATGAAATTAAAAGATGTTTACTCCTTAGAAGGAAAGTTATGACCAATCTAGATAACATATTAAAAAGCAGAGACATTACTTTGCCAACAAAGGTCCTCCTAGTCAAGGCTATGGTTTTCCCAGTGGTCATGTATGGATGTGAGAGTTGGACTGTGAAGAAAGCTGAGCACTGAAGAATTGATGCCTTTGAACTGTGGTGTTGGAGAAGACTCTTGAGAGTCCCTTGGTCTGCAAGGAGGTCCAACCAGTCCATTCTGAAGGAGATCGGTCCTGGGTGTTCTTTGGAAGGAATGATGCTAAAGCTGAAACTCCACTGTACTTTGGCCACCTCATGAGAAGAGCTGACTCATTGGAAAAGACTCTGATGCTGGGAGGGACTGGAAGCAGGAGAAGGGGATGACAGAGGATGAGATGGCTGGATGGCATCACCGACTCAATGGGCATGAGTTTGAGTGAACTCCGGGAGTTGGTTATGGACAGGGAGGCCTGGCGTGCTGCAGTTCATGGGGTTGCAAAGAGTCAGACATGACTGAGTGACTGAACTGAACTGAACTGACTAGGGAGAAAGAAATTGGTGGGGAGAGGGACTTTCATTTTTCACTATATGTTTTTCTGGATTGAATTGTTTGGGCTGTTTACAATGACCATATATTGTTTTAGGAATACATGTGTTTTAATTTTAAATAACAGGCTGCTGAGAGGCAAACAAGAGTTCTTTAACTTAAAAATCATTGATGGATTTTTGCTATAATCCCTTGAATTCTCAATCACTTAAGTACTCAACAAAGAGAAACACCCATTTGCCCACCACTCAGGAAGCCTGCAGTTGTTCTCAGGGTTCTGCTGAGCAGGTTAGGGTGATTTTCCTCTGTTTGGGCTGAGGCCTTCATCTTTTCTTTGATTTCCATCATTTTCAGTTGAGGACTGCTGTTCACCAGCGCAGAATACAGCAGCCTTGTAGTTAACTTATTACCAGGAAAGCCTGGATCCCTAGAGAAGGCTTTTGTAAGCCCTGGGGAAAGTATGCACCCATTGAACTGGGCTAATCCTGGTCATTATCGTCATGATTAGGGAATCCATTTAAATGGCAGTGGTTGCACCAATCAGCAAATACCACAGAGTGCAGAGTAATGTTTAACACATAAACAATTTCATTGCAAACAAAGGCTCCCTTTCGAGTGGCTTTCTACTTTTACTTCTTTAAATTACCGTGGGGAGTCCGTCTGCTCTTCTAGGATAGGCACACTGAGCTTTATACACATTATTGTGCACTTGACTTTGGGGTAAGACTAGGAAGAAAACATCATTATGTGGATGTGAAATTTTTTTTTTTAACGCCCATTAAAAGAGAAAATCCTGAGTTCTCATCACAAGGAAAAAAGTTTTTTTCTATTTAATTTTGTATATATATGAGATAATGTATGTTCACTAAACTTATTGCAGTCATCATTCCACACTGTATGTAAATCAAATCATTATACTATACACCTTAAACTTATTCAGTGTTGTATGTCAATGACATCTCAATAAAACTGGAAGAAAAAAAGAAAAGAAACAGAAATAAAATCCCCCCTCCCAAATGCCCATGAAGCAATCAAATTCTCTTAATTATATATTATTTCAATGAAAGCCAACATAGGGCCAATTCTGGACCAGAAAGCCTGAAGTTGAATCTCAGCTCTGAAAGTTATAAATTGAGACATCTTTGAATATGTTGTTTAAACTTTCTGAGCCTCCATTTCCTCATTTATAAAATAGAGTAATGCAAATATTTCCCTCATCGGGTCATTACGAAAACAAGATGATATATTGTCTGGCACATAGTAAGCTCTCAAGGTATTAGCAATTTCTTAAATCAGTTAATAAAGTAATGAGAATAATCTGCATTCAGCTCTGAGGTTGCATCATACAATTGCTGTTTAGGAGCCAAGAGACTGAAGAGCCAATGATTCATAAAATTGAAAGTGAGACCTTCTCCCAAGGCTTTACAACATATTGAACACATAAAGGATTTCACAATTGCATCACTTTAGGCATTGGTCAGCTGGTAGACAGGTAATGGGTCTGTGAGGTGGTGACTGCACGCAGAGAGAGAGAGGCTGTCTGAGACTGACACTACCCTTCATAACTACACTTCTTAATTCCTCTTAGCTCAGTTGTTTTCCTTGCTTCCTGGCAAAAACATGGCAATAACGAGCCTCTCTGGATGATTCCCTGGAGACTTGCTAATTACTCTGGAGGAAGAGAATGCATTACAGTTGCTGCTGAGATGCCACAGAAGTAGTAGAGTGGGCAACCCTTCCATGGTGCTCACAAGCCCTTACTACATCTTTGCCATGATGTGACATTTTAATGACTATATTGAAAGGTTTTATGCTCTAGAAAGACAGATTTCAACATCAAGGAAACATACATTTTTGAAATCTCTTTCAATTACCTACGGAAATATTCTGAGTTCCCAACTCTCTCATGTAGGTAAGTTTTGTGATTTCTTCTCAGATATTTGGCAAAATGAAACAAGTTTGGTTTCATTCTGGTGGTTATGAGTGTTCCTTATTGTCTTTAGGAGCTAGTTATAAAAACCCACAGATTTCACATATTTTCTGGTATTGTAGAACTACAGATATTCATCGGTGGTATGACAATATGCTTCTTAGGAGTAACTTGGGCTTTCAGAGAGAATTAGAAGTGTGTTTAGAGCAGCATTTTTATTTAAAAATTGTTCTCTTTCAGTTCTGTTGAAATATAATTGACCTATAGTACTGTATAAGTTTAAGGTGTATAGCACAGAATGGTTTGACTTACATATATCATGAACTGATTACCATGATAAGTTCAGTGAGCATCCATCATCTCATATAGACACAAAATAAAAGAGACAGAAAAACAGTTTTTTCCTTGTTTTGAGAACTCAAGATTTACTCTCTTCACTTTCATACAGAATATACGGCAGTGTTAATTATATTTATCATATTGTACACGACATCCCTAGTGCTTATTTAATCTTATGACTGGAGTTTGAACCTTTTGACAGCCTTCGTCCAATTCCCCCTCCCCCTACCCCCACCTCTCAGTTCAGTTCAGTTCAGTCGCTCAGTCGTGTCCGACTCTTTGCGACCCCGTGAATCGCAGCATGCCAGGCCTCCCTGTCCATCACCAACTCCCGGAGTTCACTCAGACTCACATCAATCGAGTCAGTGATGCCATCCAGCCATCTCATCCTCTGTCGTCCCCTTCTCCTGCCTCCTATCCCTCCCAGCATCAGAAGCAGAAGATATTAAGAAGAGGTGGCAAGAATACATGGAAGAACTGTACAAAAAGATCTTCATGACCCAGATAATCACGATGGTGTGATCACTCATCTAGAGCCAGACATCCTGGAATGTGAAGTCAAGTGGGCCTTAGAAAGCATCACTACGAACAAAGCTAGTGGAGGTGATGGAATTCCAGTTGAGCTATTTCAAATCCTGAAAGATGATGCTGTGAAAGTCCTGCACTCAATATGCCAGAAAATTTGGAAAACTCAGCAGTGGCCACAGGACTGGAAAAGGTCAGTTTTCATTCCAATTCCAAAGAAAGGCAATGCCAAAGAATGCTCAAACTACCGCACAATTGCACTCATCTCACATGCTAGTAAAGTAATGCTCAAAATTCTCCAAGCCAGGCTTCAGCAATACGTGAACCGTGAACTCCCTGATGTTCAAGCTGGATTTAGAAAAGGCAGAGGAACCAGAGATCAAATTGCCAACATCCGCTGGATCATGGAAAAAACAAGAGAGTTTCAGAAAACATCTATTTCTGCTTTGTTGACTATGCCAAAGCCTTTGACTGTGTGGATCACAATCAACTGTGGAAAATTCTGAGAGAGATGGGAATACCAGACCACCTGACCTGCCTCTTGAGAAATCTGTATGCAGGTCAGGAAGCAACAGTTAGAACTGGACATAGAACAACAGACTTGTTCCAAATAGGAAAAGGAGTACGTCAAGGCTCATATTGTCACCCTGCTTATTTAACTTCTATGCAGAGTACATCATGAGAAATGCTGGACTGGAAGAAGCACAAGCTGGAATCAAGATTTCTGGGAGAAATGCCAATAACCTCAGATATGCAGATGACACCACCCTTATGGAAGAAAGTGAAGAGGAACTCAAAAGCCTCTTGATGAAAGTGAAAGAGGAGAATGAAAAAGTTGGCTTCAAGCTCAACATTCAGAAAATGAAGATCATGGCATCCGGTCCCATCACTTCATGAGAAATAGATGGGGAAACAGTGGAAACAGTGTCAGACTTTATTTTGTTGGGCTCCAAAATCACTGCAGATGGTGACTGCAGCCATGAAATTAAAAGACGCTTACTCCTGGGAAGAAAAGTTATGGCCAACCTTGATAGCATATTCAAAAGCAGAGACATTACTTTGCCGACTAAGGTCCTTCTAGTCAAGGCTATGGTTTTCCCAGTGGTCATGTATGGATGTGAGAGTTGGACTGTGAAGAAGGCTGAGAGCTGAAGAATTGATGCTTTTGAACTGTGGTGTTGGAGAAGACTCTTGAGAGTCCCTTGGACTGCAAGGAGATCCAACCAGTCCATTCTGAAGGAGATCAGCCCTCGGATTTCTTTGGAAGGAATGATGCTAAAGCTGAAACTCCAGTACTTTGGCCACCCCCACCTCTAGTAACCACAAACTGATCTCTTCTTCTATAAGTTGGTTTTTGAAGTATAATTGACCTACAACACTATGTTAGTTCCTGTTACATAGTGATTCAATATTTCTATACATTTCAAACTAATAATGATAAGTTTATATTATGATCTGTCATCACAGATATTACATAATTATTGATTACATATCAATAACCTCAGATATGCAGATGACACCACCCTTATGGCAGAAAGCAAAGAGGAACTAAGAAAGTGAAAGAGGACAGTGAGAAAGCTGGCTTAAAACTCAACATTCAGGAAACTAAAATCATGGCATCCAGTCCCATCACTTCCTGACAAATAGATGGGAAAACAATGGAAACAGTGACAGACTTTACTTTCTTGGTTCCAAAATCCCTGCAGAGGGTGACTGCAGCCATGAAATTAAAAGAAACTTGCTCCTTGGAAGAAAACCTATGACCAACCTAGTCAGTATATTAAAAAGCAGAGACATTACTACTTTACTGACAAAGTCCATATTGTCATGGTTTTTCCATGGTTATGGTCTTGACGGATGTGAGAGTTGGACCATAAAGAAAGTTGAGCACCGAAGAATTGATGCTTTTGAACTGTGGTGTTGGAGAAGACTCTTGAGAGTCCCTTGGACTACAAGGAGATCCAACCAGTCCACCCTAGAGGAAATCAGTCCTGAATATTCATTAGAAGGACTGATGCTGAAGCTGAAATTCCAATATTTTGGCCATCTGATGCGAAGAACTGATTCATTAGAAAAGACCCTGATGCTGGGAAAGATTGAAGGCAGGAGGAGAAGGGGATGCCAGAGGATGAGATGGTTGGATGGCATCACCGACTCAATGGACATGAGTTTGAGCAAACTCCGGGAGTTGGTGACGGACAGGGAAGCCTGGCATGCTGCGGTCCATGGGGTCGCAAAGAGTCGGACACGACTGAGTGACTGAACTGAACTGAATGACTGATTATATTCCCCGGACTGTACATTCATATCCCTAATTTATTTACTTTGCAACTGGAAGCTTGTACCTCCTAATCTCCTTCAGCTATTTCTCTCCTCTGGCAACCACCTGCCTGTTCTCTGTATCTATGACTCTCTTTCCATTTTGTTTATTCATGTATTTTGTTTTCTTAGATTCCATATGTAAGTGAAATTGTAGGGTATTTGTCTTTCCCTGACTTATTTCACTTAATAGTCTCTAGGTCCATCCATGTTGTTGCACATGGAAAGATTTCATTCTTTCTTATGGCCGAGTAATATTCCATTGTATATATGTATATACACATTTTCTTCATCCATTCATCTTTTGATGGGCCCTTAGATTGCTTCCATTAAAGAATTATTTTTTAAATGGTGGGTGAGTAGCACATTAGTGAGTAGTAAATTCAATTTAATGGGTTGAATAGTATTTTTATACATCAGTCTAATCTGATAGAAAACTAATTTTCCTTTATCATTAAGGACACTCTTTAGAACTTTAGAACACTTTAATTCCAATCTTTCTACTCTCAACTTTCCTATGATTGTTGTCTAGAATTTCCATTTCCTCTCACTTATCCCCCATTGAGATCTGTGTGTGTGTGTGTGTCTGAGTGCATGTGTGTGTGTCTGTTTATTTTATATATTACATTGTGTATAAATGCTGTATTGCACATATATGCGTATATAATAGTCAGGGCCTATTTAGATTTAGCAGCTTTTTCATTCACCATTGTTTCTTGCATCCCATTCTCACTCCTTCCTTATGGGTTCAATTTTCTTCTAACCGAAGAACCTCATTTAGCAGTTCTTTCCGTAAGAGATATGTTTGAAAATGTATTTACTCTTGCTCTTGAATGATAATTTCACGGGGCATATAATTCTAGGTCGAATGTTACTTTCCTTTAGGATTAGATGATAATACACTTCACTGTCTTCTGGCACATACTACTGCTGATTAGAAGTCTCAGGGTCGTTGTTTTCCCTTCGTAGGTAATTCTTCCTTCAAGATAGCCTTAAGGCTTCTTTGCTTTTGGTATTCTAGTTTCACCACGAAACATTTTGATGTGGTTTTGTCCCTTTCTATCCCATCCAAGATTCACTTTCCTTCAGCTTTGTAATATTCTCACCCAGTATCTCAGCTCAGAATGTGGCCTCTTTCCATTCATTCTATTGTCACCCTCTGAAACTTCTATTAGGCTTATGTTGAACCTTTTCTCACTCTCTGTCTCAATGCTTTTCCACATTCCCACCTCCCTCTCTCTCTGCTACATTCTGTCTCCCAGATCTATCCCCCAGCTTGCTAATTACTCCTCCAGCTGTGTTTATCTGCTACTTAACTCATACCCAAAATATGGCTCATGGATCAGCAACATCAGCATCACCTAGGATTTGTTAGAAATGTAAATTCATGGGCTCCACCTGAGACCTATGAAGTCAGAATTGAATTCGCAATTGGGGCCCAGAAATCAGTGTTTTAACAAACACTCCAGGTGATTCTGATGCTCACTGAAGTTTGAGAGGCACTGCTTTAGCTCATTCACTAAATTATTTTCATTTCTACAGGAGGTACTTCGGAGAAGGCAATGGCACCCCACTCCAGCACTCTTGCCTGGAAAATCCCATGGATGGAGGAGCCTGGTAGGCTGCAGTCCATGGGGTCGCTAAGAGTCGGGCACGACTGAGCGACTTCACTTTCGCTTTTCACTTTCATGCATTGGAAAAGGAAATGGCAACCCACTCCAGTGCTCTTGCCTGGAGAATCCCAGGGACGGGGGAGCCTAGTAGGCTGCTGTCTGTGGGGTCGCACAGAGTTGGACACGACTGAAGTGACTCAGCAGCAGCAGCAGCAGCAGCACAGGAAGTACTTAGTTCTTTTTCAAACCTGATCTTTTTTTATTTTTTTCCTTATACCCCTGTTCAGCAGAGTTTACATTCTTTTAAAAATAATTTTGCAGCTCTCTATAATCATCTTAAACATATTATTTCATGTTTCAAATGGCCACTCACAGGGGCCTGGATTCTCCAGTTGGTTGTATTTACTGACTATTTCCTTCCTTGTTGGTTTATTTTTTTATATGAGTTCATAATCACTGAGGGCCCTAGTTTCAGTTCCAAGTTTGCCCAGGTCTGAGGTCATGTATTTTATCCAAAGATCAGTAAACTTTTTTTGGTTAAAGGTCAGATAGTAAATATTTTTTGGCTTTATGGACAATATAGTCTCTGTCCTAGTGATTCAACTCTGCCATTATACACAAAAGCAGCCATAGCCAACTTGTTTTAAATACATGGGCATGACTGTTTCAATAAAACTTTATAAAAATAGAAAATGGGCCAGAGTTGGTCCATAGGCTATGGACCCATCACTGCTCTTATCCTTGAGTGGGCATGTTTTAATGTAGCCTGCTAATTACTTCTTCTGTGTAGTTCATAAATATTATTGTTTTAAGATCATTTCTTTAACTACACAGGTCGTTGCCCTGTAGGTTCTGATTCAGTCCATGTGAGGTGGAAAAAAACATGAATATATTTAGTAAGAACCCCAAGTGATCTAATAATTCAAAAAGTTTGCAAAACCCACTCTAATGGAAGAGAACGTGAAGAATGAACTTAATGTTACAAGACTGTACAACTTAGTCTCAGTTGTTACTCACACAATGCCACGTTGATTACTGCAAGTCCTTAAAATCAGAGTCAGGAAGGACAGTTCAGCCTCTCAGTGTGTGGTCAGGAGGCAGGATCTGTGTGACTCATGAATAGCAGCTGCTTTTTGCAGGATAATCCTTTCAGTGCAATTCTAGAAAGTCCTTCTCTCAGGAAGCCACACCTATATCTTTTTAAATCAAGTCCCTTTAATAATAAAGCCATATCACAGTACATACTTGGAAAAATGGTATTTCCTCCAACAGCTCATTGATGACAGTTGAGATAAAGTTCATCCAACTTTTCTTGGTACTTATTTACTCAAATAATCAGGGTATGAGTAAGTTGCAAAAGCATTTAAGGTATTTGATGAACCTTCCAATGATTTATAGGGTAAAATTGCAGCATCGTTTTCTATGCTGTGGACTACATTATTACTTACACAAAGCTTTGATCTCTTTCCTATCATCAACACCCAGATCTGACATTTATGCTGCCCAGATGCCTCTAACGTGCAGTCAAGGTTGAGGACAACTACTCCCCTCCACAAGTGGCTCTCAAAGTGCTATCCCTAACCAACAGCATCAGCATCATTTGAGGACTCATTTGAAATGTCCCACTCCAATTTTACTGACTCAGGGACTCTGGGCTTGGGGCCCAGCATGCCATGTGTTAACAAGCCTTCCAGGTAATTCTGATGCAGGCTAATGTTTGAGAATTGTTGCACTGTGTCCCTAGTGGGTCCCTGCCCCTTTGAAAACTTGCCACTCTCCTAATTAAGTAAGGAGTCTATTCCCCCCACTCTTGAATCTAGGTGAGCCTTGTGACTTGTTTTGACCAATAGCAGGGAACTGGAGTGCTGCAGTGCCAATTCCAGAGTCTCAGTCTCAAGAATGCCTGAAGCTCCCATTTCTCTGCCCTCTTAGAATGTTCCATGATACAAGGAAGCTTGTCTGGCCAACTTAGGCCACGTGGAGGAGAACTAAAGTGCCGCAGCCAAGAGCAGCGCCAACATCCCAAACACATGCATGAGACCACCCTGGACCTTCTAGGGCACCCGGGAGGCTTTCCAGGGAAGAACACCATCCTGCTAAAGGGGTGCAGAGGAAGCTGAACCTGCAGGTGTGATACCCTGCAGCTGAGGCTCCTGAACGCGGTGTCCACCATCAAACACACGGACTGAATGCATGAGTGAGCCAAGGGGAAACCAGCAGAGGAGCCGCACGGCTGACCCACAGAACCGTGAAAGGTAATCAGCTACTAAGATTTCAAGTCACTGGGACTAAGTAGCCACTGTGCAACTTACCCCTCAACTTTGCCTTGAAGGGAACTCAGTCAGCCCTTTAAAGCAAAAGTCTCTCGGAAAGTGGGGAACGTGGCCGGTCCTGACTGCCCGACCGGCACTGGGTGCCTCGGGGCAGGGCTGGCTCCTGGGCACCTCCCTGCACTGTTGTCGCAAGGGCTTCGAAGGGCTTCACACTTGTTCTAAGGCTCCGCTGTTGCCATCTGGAAATTCATAATAACTTTGAACAAAGGGCGCTGCAGATTATGTAACCAGTCCTGCTAAATGCGGCCTTTTCATCTATTCCTCACAAAAATCCTAGGAATTGGGTTTATCAGCTTTCATCACATATTTGGGATACGCTGTGAGCAAATAAAAAGAGGGGCTTTGCAGATAGTCTGGCAAGTTGGCAAAACATTTACGGGGCATATTAAGGAGAATCCCCTTGCTGATAAAATCCAGAGGATATTTAAACAACTACAGGGCCAGGCAGGGGGGAAGGGGAAGGGCCTGGCCTGGGAAGCTAGGCTCTGAGCAGCCCAGACTCCCTATTTATAGTGCTGTGGCCTATTTTGGCCTGCTGGGTGGCCCTGAAAATTGCCCTGAGAACTGGGCCTGGAACTGATGCTGGAAACCAGGCGCCTTCATTATGGGATGTGGCTGGAATCACACTGGGCACAGACAAAGGCCTTTCTGATGAGCTCAAGGACATTTTGAAAAACAGGATTTTCGTTGAAAGAGAAGTTTTTAAAAATTAAGGAAAGGAGTCAGGCCATGACCAGGAACATCATCTTAGGGAAGAAAATGCATGGATCTCATTAAGTCAATAAAGACCTAACAGTTCATCAGGCACTGTGCAAAGTGGTTGACATGTACCATCTCATTTATATCCTCGCATACAACCTTATGAGTGCAGCACTATTATTATCCCCGTTTTACAGGAAAGGAAATTGAGGCTTGGGAAAATTAAGTAATTGACTGAAGGTCACAGGGTTGATAAGCCAGGATTCAAACCCACATCACAGCACTCCATATGCCCAGGCACTCACCTACTGCACTGCTTCGCCAACGTTGACGTGTAAGACTCACCTGGGAGTCGTCTGAAGATACAGATTCTGATTCAGGAGGTCTGGGGGTGGGGCCTAAATTCTGCATTTCCAACCAGCTGCCACGTGAAGATGATACCACTGATCCAAGGACCATATTTTGAGCAGCAAGGATGAGTGTTCCTGCTTCTACTTTCAACTTCCTACAATCTGCTTTCTCCACAGCAACCTGAATTATTGAGTTAGTTTCCATTGTGCATAATAAATGAAAATGAACCCCCAAACTGAGTGGTTTAAAACAACAACAAGCACACACACACGCACACACACATACACACACGTATATATACATATATTTCTGTTGATAGTCAATGGCAGGAATGCAAATTCCAGGAGGATAGGGTCTTGGTCTTATTCCCTACAACATGTCCAGCATCTAGACCAGTGCCCGCCTTCTATACCATAGGTACTCAATAAACAAGAGTGAATAAATATCAGTGAGTGAATTGATCTCACTGTAGGGCCTGCTTGCTTAGGCTAGATTGCTTTCAGAGTAGTTCCAAAATTTGCCAAGTATTTTTTTTTAATTGTCTTGAATGGGAGCTCTAAGCAGCATATCGGTCATGAGGAGAATGTGACTCACCCCAAGGTGCCAGCCTTGGCTCTGTGCCAGGTGCCATCCCTCTTCACCTGGGCCACATCTGAAGCCATCCAGAAATGACAACCCACCCCTGCCTGAGAACGGAAGTGCTGCTTTAAACGACACTTGCTCACCTGGTTGGACCGTTGTCCCCAGAGGGAGGCCAAGGAGCCAGCTAGCAACACACACAAAGGGAGGAAATGCCCCCCACCCCCAGAACAGCTGCACCAGGAGACACCCCTTTCTGGAGAGGAGGAAGAGGAAGTCAGCAAAGCTACAAAGCTGACCAACAATCTGGGGAAGCCAACACTCATGACAAAGCAGAAGGGAAAAAGAAGCTGGTCCTTAGATCACTCATTGTCGGGACTTGCTGAGGAAATAAAAACCAACACTAACCCGGAAGTTTTCTTCAGTCCTGCCACCTCAGAACACTTTGAATTGGGAGTATTTTGAATGAGAAATGTTTGACCAAATTCTTACCTGCAAACTACATTAGAAATGCGTTTTCTTTAAAACACAAATGCTCTGCAAAGATCTGCCTGTGCTCTTGTGGAAAGCTAGCCTCGATGCTAAATGAAAGGTCCAGATGCAGGCTGTGAAGTGTGAGCCCACATTTATAAAAATATCCCATATTTGTAAAAAGTGCAATAAATATACAGAAATGTTCACATACACAGTGGAAAAACACTGAAAATACACACATGAAACTGTCAACAATGGTTTCATCTGGAAAGGACAGGTTTCATCTTAGTAGGACAGGACATGAGATTTCACATTTTATTTTAAATTGTTTGTTATAGACTGAATGTTTACGTCCTTCCAAAATTCCTGTGTTGAAGTCCTAGTTCCCAACATGATGGTATTAGGGGATGGAGCCTTTGGGAGGTGATTAAGGTTAGATGAGTTCACGAGGGTGGGGTTCTCATGGTGTGATTAGTGACCTTATAAGAAGAAACCAAGTGCTTGTTTTTTCTCTCTGCCACAAGGGCACACAGTGAGAAGGCAGCCATCTGTAAGCCTAGAGGAGGGCTCTTAGCAGAGTCTGCATCTGCCAGCAGCTTGATCTTGGACCTCTCAACCTCCAGAACTGTGGAAAATAAATGTTTGTTGTTTAAGCCATTCAGTCTGCAGTGTTCTCAGAGCAGCCTGAACTAAGACATTATTTCTATATGGCCTCACTTTTTTTTACAAGGAGTATTGGCCCTTTTACAATAAAAATACCAATAAAAGAATTTTTTCATCCAAAGATGGCAATTTTTTTTCTGTACCAGAGGTGACATGCCACTCCTTGCAATATTTTCAAAGGTGGTCAGATGTGGTTGTAAAAGGATTCTTGCTTCATATGATGTTTGCCAGGGACAAGGGGCCCTTCTCTGAGAAGCAGACCTCCTCTCATTTGCCTTGAGGTGCAGACTGGATCATGAGCTGCTCTGTAATTGTATCCTTGGCAACACATATCTGCTTGCCCGTCCTTCCAGTTACATCAGTGTTTACTTTCTACAAACACACTGACTTAACCTATCCAACCAAGGATTCATGGTCTACAGTGGTACCCAGTTCTGCCAACATCACCACAGTCTCAAGAAGGAGTGTATTTATCCCCCTCTTCTCTCCATCTGTGTGTTGGCGTTACACTTACTCTCATACATCAAGCAATCATCTAAGGCACACACAGAAGTGACACAGAAAGACTTCTTTTTCCCTTTGGTCTTTAAAACCCCTCATTTGTTTCAGAACTAGAACTTCTGGTACTTTTCCAAGAGGAAAGACCCTGATATGTAATTACATCCATATTTATGCATCTACAGTTCACAGAACACTTTCTCTAGCATTGCCACTAAAAATAATTTTGATCTTTCTGATAACCTAGTGGAATAAGCTGGGCAGCTACTAGTATTCTTGACTTAAAGAGAAAGAAATCGAGATTCTGAGTTCAGTGATTTGTCCTGGACCATTCAACTAGTAGGTAGCAAAGATGATTCCAATTCATCAGTGGGTCTAAACCCTGGGTGCTTTAAACAAATGCCCATCTCCTGTTCTCACCACGGCCAACCGAACAAGAATCTCAG